>NC_084543.1:1605000-1920000 GCF_024500275.1 Phycodurus eques | reverse complement strand
ATAAAGACCAGTTCTGAATTGAAGGTGTCAATTCCTGCTATAGGCTTAAGGTACAGTCAAGGATTTTGTGTTTACGATGAGTGAGCTCTAACTTCTGTTACCATATTTTGAATAGTTTTGTCAAATGGCTTCTTTTCAGAAGAGACCTTTTGGATTTCTGACAAGTACGTAGTAAGAAGGCATTGCTGACTAAAGATGACATTGAGGTGTAAAATTCAAAAGGTATTTGGGGCGAAAATGTTAATGGTCGCCCTTGGAGAAAAAACAGCTCCTGTATTTGTCATTGAGGTTTTTTTTAGATTAAAATCTCATACAAACTCACAACACAGTCGTGTCTTGACCTTGTCTGAGAGGAGATATTAGATAATGACCTCCCCATAAGGAGATGTTTTTGAATGGCTCGGTAAAGTCCCTTGCTGACTGACTAATATGGTTTAATAACAGCTTGCTAACACAAATCCATTAAAATATCTCCTAGCTGCGTCATTACCAGTGTAAACGACGACTATCGGATTTAACACACATTTAAAGCTTTGAGCGTTACTCATGTTCTGGCAGGTATCTACATTTCCATTCGTCTTAATTCAATGTTGTGGTCCGCAGACTTCATTAGTTGCTGGGAAGAACAACGATATATACTAAACACACACTCATTCATCATCAAGACCAGGGAGCCGGAGAGGAGAAATTGTTCAGCTCCTGCCCTCGACTTGTTGCTCGTTAGCCAGTCAAATATTCCCTGGCAGCTTAAACAGCTATTAACAATTTAAATAACCCCGGCGCAGAGGCCTTGCTCTGACTCACTCGCTAAAGATCGCCGTACCCCAAGGTCTATTTAACAAGCCCATTATTACATTACATTATGCTTCAGTTTAAATGGTTGCTCGGAGCGAGAACTACAGGAAAGAATTAGTCTGGAAAAGCCAAAGGCCTAAATTTAAGATTGCCAAAGGGGAAATCGTATCTGAATTAGCTTTTCCTCCCTATGAATTCATTCAACTTCTTTAAGGAATTGGCATAGCACAACCCTAAGATTATTTCAGTGGTTCATAGTTTTGTTAAAAATGAAGTGACGTGTCGTGGAAACTACATATACTGTACAGAGGGATCAAGCCCTGGCGCAAAGAGCGAAAATCCATCAGCAATCAAAATCAAATCGAAAAGGTTTGAAGTTACCTATAGATGCCACAAGATGGAGGCAAAGCACTTTTTTCTATTAGACAAGGCCGTGGCTTGAATAACTGAAGCTCCTTCCCTCACTTCCAGATAAGACAGTCACAAAATGGCACCAAAGCAATATTTGTATATTAGCCATGGCTATGGCTTGAGCTCCTGGTTCAATTATTAGGGTTGGTATTTAAACAGTCCTCTTCATCATGCTGTTCACATTTTGATATCATGAGACCGAGACGACACCAAACGGTTGATCAACAGTACCTCAGACAGAATGTTCTCAGAGGGTTGTGGCCACTGAGCTTCATGTCATCAGCTTTTTGCAACAGAAATACAGAGAGACTGGAAGAGTCACAGAAAGGCATAGAAGTTAGACGTCCTTGGCACACAGAGGCAATATTGGATCGTGAGAATTCAGGCAGCGTCAGGCAGACGTACGAACCACTCGGACACCGTGCTGCCAAAAGAAAACTCAAACTCGCCGATGGCCAGTAGCTGCAGCCAAGAACTTAGAACTTCCTCAACTACGCGCGGACACATTTAATTGGACGCAACAACTTTTTTTTACAGGAGACTCCCTCTCTCTCTTTACCCGTGTTGCCCTCCAACCCTCCACGCACACACACACACACACACACACACACACACACACAGACTTTACTCCAGCAAACGGTCTATGGTGACCCCACGGGAGGGTTGAGGGGGCGGACGGAGGAACCCGAATACATTTTAGACCATTTTTTTCCCCCCCACACTGTTCTGTATTTCAGACAAAGCGGAGCAGTCGACTGCCAGCGACTCCCCGGTGCATACAGCTACCTGCCTTTGTACATTTCTTTCTTTTTTCTTTTTTTTCCGGGTGAGTAACGACTTCTACAACTGGCTGGTGGCACACTTTCATCACCTTTCATCAAAGTTGTTCCCACACTGGGATGTATTTGTGATGCCGAGCCCACAGGCCATGAGGCTGGCGAGCTGCAGCGCTCCTCGTTTTTTCGCTCCGAATAAAGAGGTGCCAAGCGCACTGATCGCACGGGAAATATCACGCAAGATTACACGGAGAAACAACAAACTCCTATCCAAGTTAGTTAGGAGGTAGTAGATGGCGGCAGGAGGAGCTCTGACTTTACGATACCAAAAGTGTCAGGATCTCACACTTTGGGTAGGTTTAAGGTTTTGGCTTAGGTTAATGGCTTCATTTAGAGTCTGGGGTTCGGGTTTCGCTAGGGTTATGGATTCCGTTTGAAGTCTAATCAGGATTTTGGTTAGGGTCGAATTAAGATTTGGGTTGAAAAGGTTTAGCGTTTCAGTTAAGGTTTAGGGTTGGGTTAGGTCAAAGGGATTAGGATTGGGTTAGGTCAAAGGGCGTGGCTCCATTTCATTTCGAACCAGGAGAAAGATGATGACCAGGGTACAGGCAAGATTGGGTCAAAGGGCAAGGTTCCAGGCTAGGGTGAAGTCTAGGGTTGTGGTTTGCTGTTTCAGTTAGGGTTAGGGGTTTGGGTAAGAACACATTTTCGCTGTATGTACACGTGACAAAAATGTCCAGGAAAAGGGAAAGGAAAGGGAGAGCAAAGCACCCATCCCCAACCTACTCAAGGTGCGCACTTTCTCCCCAACTAAATGTTTATATGAGCTGAATTTTGTCAGTAAAAGTACAAAAATGGACATTAGTCCAGGCCTGCTCTGGAAACGAACGTATTCTGGCTAAGGCAGCGCGTATCCCCGTCTATCCCAACTTAGCCTTTCCTCTCGTCGGAGGGCAGGCAAGGTGGATTTTGTGGGGGCTGTGTTTTATTCATCGGCGGTGCCCTGACCCCGCACGGCTCCTGTTCTGACAAATCACTTCTGATTAAGACAGATCTCCGTTAGTCAGCCACTCAACTTGGCCTATTCATCATTCTCGGTTCTCCTCCTACCACCCCCCGCCTCCCGCGACCCCTCCGCTATCCCTCGCTCCTCCGCCGCCGGATCGTTTGCCTGTCCGTCAGACCGAAGCGACGCGCGAGAGAGAAATTTCCGCCACCGCTTTAAACGGCTGATTATAATATTGGCGGGACTGTGAGGCGCAAGGCAGTCTTATGGGTGATAAGACGCCGGTTTAATGGGTATAAATGACCGGGCCGGCAGGAGAACAGCTGCTAATAGACGCATTTGTTTAAATATGAGCAAAGGTGCAGAGAATTGAAAGCTGCATTTGAGCACTGCCCCGTTTTCTCCCCCCTTTAAAGTCTCAAGACGTCAAATTTACATGTATTATTTAAGCCCCTCAAAGTCACTCTCATTCAGTTGTAAAGCAACTTCTTCTATTCCGGCATTTTCCTGAAGGCCCGCTCATATTAATGCCTTGCATTACACACAATATATACAAAAAATGCAATCGCCAAAGCAAATCAAAAAAAGCATTCATTCGCAAAATGGTTTAGTGTGGTAAACAAATTCCTCACAATGCGCGCGGGCACGTGCCAACAGGCATTGTGTTTACACGTCCTACGAACTCCATTAAATTAACCTGAACGCCAACCACCGCCGGTGGCAGAGGGCGGCGAGGCGGGAGGGGTGAGCACAGAAAGTACGGGCTGCCGCGAGAACAAATTGCCTGGACTTAATCAAGCGGTCTTTACTCAAGCATCCGAATGAAAACTAATGGACTTTGGGTGCTTGGGTGCGACAAGGCGTGAGCTTTTTTTTTTTTCTGAGGTCGTCAATTAAAAAAACGACAATAAAAATTGAACAGACGGCTGGTCAGCCGATAGAGCCGAGCTGACTTATTAATTCTCTTTCCAGTGTTGAGAAAATGATTTTTTTTTTATTAAACCCGCTGGAATTCGTAAAACATTTATGAAGTGCAGAATTAAAAGTCACCTCCAAACCAAGGTTGCATTATTCAACGTGCTGGCATTTGTATCCCACTAAAATGTACGACCCCAAAAAAAGGAACAGTACACAATAGAATAATAAGTACTAGAAAATGAAACTAATTTGAGTCCATTAGCCACGGAGTACTGCAGCTGTTTAAGACGACCACCGTGACGCTGAACGACGGATTACGCTGATGATACAATGCCAGTAAAACAGGCGGAACTGCTCATTTGTCTCTATGTCATGGACATTCTGTCAGCATTTATGGATCAGCATAAAGCATTAGCTACCACAACTATTAATGTTCTACAAACACAACAAATTACAACTCGATCCGATGAGATTCGACATGCAACATTTGGAGCTGTTCTTGTGAGATTTAGGGCATGTTTATTTTAAAACCGTCTGGTGTAAACCGGCTTCCAAATCTGCCAATGCGGATCAGATCCTGATTGTACCTGGTTTGACATGACGATATTTTCTAATGCTACATACTACGGCTGAAACGATACTCGTATTCAGTTTTTTCGAGCTGAAACAGTTACCAGACAGAACATTTTAGCTAAGGGACCGGGACTGATTTTTGTGACTCTAGCCACACGTCTACTCTGAAAACAAATGTAGTGCAGCTCAGCCTCTGGCTAGCAAACTTCATTACGATAACGATATGCTTTTGGAAGTACGTTAAGCTTAATGACTCATTTGAAACCACATCAGTTTGTCAGTCTGCAATAGTACTTTCCTAAAAAGATGACAAAAGATGAATTTTGTCCCCTTACCGTACCCAAAGTCAACCGAACCGTCACCTTAAAACCACGGTACGTACGTAACCATGATTTCTTTTTTTCATAGCCCTCCCTCAAATAAAAAACACAGAGTTGCACATGCGGGGGAAAAGAAACAAAAAAAAACTTTCACAACCCCTAAATTACGTAGCTACATCTCTCGACCGACATGGGCCGTAATTTTTAATACGGAACGTGCTGATACGACGTGACGTGAACGGAGGCAAAAAGTTTCCCAATTTGTCGGAAAGTGGACCCGGCAAGTGATGTGTTCTCGGGTACTTGACGTTCATTTTGAACAGTTTAAGAGCGCTAATCATCGCATTACAGTTGATTAAAGGCTTCGAAGTCTTTAATCAAGAGAGTTGACGGGCAGATCAAAGAGGCTAACACAACATTTCTTGCCTTTTAATTATGTGTACAACAGCACACCTCGGGCACACTCCTTCCTGCCTGCCCATCCTCTCAAACTCCGCGAAAGGAGATCTAAAGCTCCAAAAAAAAAAAAAAAGTTCATTACCCAATCAAATGGGAGACGGGTGAGAAAAATACATACACACACACACACACACACACACACACACACACACACACACACAGATGCGAGCTTTCAGGAATCATGATTAGGGAGGAGGTCTTCTGCAGTCTTCTCTATTAACATGTCCCGAATTGGAACACCTTAATTACCCTTGTCGAAAATGGGACGCGGCATCAAGCTCATTTGCATGTTTTGACAAGGCCTGACAGAGAGCCGCCTCTCAGCGTTTTTTTCTTCAGAGTCCTCCGAGTGTCTTTACCTCAATGACTGCTGATTACAGGCCCCTCGCCGCTAAATGAATTAAATAGCTTGTTAAACGAGCCCGGTTGGACACGCCCACGCCCATCCGCCCACCCGCCTTCCTCTGAGCAAGTGAAGTCCACATGAAGGAGCCTCTGAATAATAAATACAAACCAAAAAAGCGACATCAAAACCCAAGCGACGAGACGATGGAACAACTTCCAAAAGTTTACGATGTTTTCGTCCAGCTGTTGGCTGTCTTCGGAAGATTTGATCTCAACTCCGACTGATGAACGTGAAAGTGTTAATATTAGGGTTAGGGTTTGGTATAGGGTTAGGCCGACCTCGCCGCAGTCATGGCTAGCCATATGTTTTTGGCACTACGTTAAACCCGTTGACTCGTTTCAAACTTGTTTCAGTTGCCTGCATTGTAACTTTGAGATGAGTTCCTAAAAAGAAGACAAATTATTGATAACACATTTGACCAAAAAAAAACAAACAAACAAAAAATAAAGTCAAGTTATTGGTGTCGAACTATCCTAAAAAGAAGACAAACCATTGATGTTGCGCTTTCTTAAAAAGCAGACAAACTATTGAGGTTTCACTCCTTTGGAAGTTCCCAAAGGTCCAACAGATTTGACCACCAGTCCAACTGGATTTGTACCGGGAGAACCTGTAAGGTTGAGTGCAATCCGTTACATTCATTCATTTCAATGGGGAAAGATGATTTGAGAAACAAGCATTTTGAGTTACAAGCTTGGTCACAGAAAGAAGGAAACTCTTAAGTCAAGCTAGTGTGGCACATCTATTTAGTTGCAGTGCAAATGAAGAAAATAAAGCATTTAACAAGCGGTGGCGACAAAAGGCAGATGACGTGGCAGCAGAAACACAAAGTTGGTCTTTGACTTGAGGGTATTGGCAATACTGCAGCATAAGGACAATAATAGCGCTATTATACGCAGGGTGGCGACATCACGCGCCTCATTTCACTGCGAGCGGGGGGCCACCGAGTTGAAGGCCGATTATTGTCATCTGCCACTGTGAATTCGCGGCGTGGCACCACATTTCAAAACATTTTTTCTCTTCCTTCTTTCAATCCTCAAGTTTTTGTGCTCGAAAGCCACGTCGTACAGTGCGGCAAATACAACATACAAGAGGACGTACAATTGGGAGCTGTGACAGCCAAGATCTTTTATTACAAACCGCATCATGTTTGTCAGCCTAGCATGAGAAAGGATGCGCGCTGTATTTCCTCGTATCGAGGCCCTTTATTCGCTGCTGATTGTGTTGAGGCAAACATAACATTGTGGATTGATATTTGGTGTTAAAGTCGCCGTCTAGATGCAACGTAGGATAGTCTTCAATACTTTCTATTCACGGTAAGACTCCAGACCTGAATTTCATCAGAAAAAACGTTCTATATTATAATAATTTTTAAAAAATAAAAATAAAAACCGTACCCCCATTAAACAACTGGAAGATTCTGGAGGTACCAAAACAGTTAAATGGAGATTTTGTATTACATTTATTATAATACTTTATTGGAACAAATATTATTTTAATTATGTATCATCGTTCATTTGTGGGCAAAAATAATTGTACAAAAACACAGATGCTATTGTAAAAATGCTTTTGTAAATATAAACTCCTTACCCCCAAGACAATTGGTAGCTTCCGCAAGCACCAAAAGAGTTCAAAGATTGTATATTATATGAACCATAATACATATAATATTGAAACACATTATTTTAATTAGGTCATTATTTACATGTTGGAAAATAAAATATAATAAAACAAATACTTTTGCAAAAATAAACACCTTACACCCAATAGATACCTGGTAGTTTCAGCAATCGAGCAGAAAAACACCACCAGCTACTGGAAGAGTTCATCCAAGTTTTTATATTCATTGGAGTACATATTATACAAAAAACATTTTTAGAAAAAGTGTTTGCAAAAAATAAACGCCTCATGACCGATAAAAGGGCAGTCAGTTTTTACAGCCCGACTATTCCAACAGATATTATGCTGTAAGATTGATTAAGAAGTAATAAAGAGGACTAAATAAATATCCCACGGGCACAAAAATGCAGCAGATAGACATGCAAATGTTCTATTCCAATATGAGCACGCTCCATTTTGATTGAGGCTGACACTTGACAGCCCGGCGCAGGGTCCCGGCCCGGCACGGCCACCTCGCCGCACCCCGGGGGGCGCCGACCCGGCCCCCTTTCCCGCACTCCGCCCCACCTCGGTCACCGGGGCGTCACGGAGGCTAACGAGAGGGCGTGGGGACGGGGAGGGAGACTGCTTAGCCATTCAAGCTCATCCGTCGGCCGGATGTGTAAGCAGCTCCCCGAGAGAGCGTCGGCGAAACAAGTGTCAAAAGCTAAGGAGACGCTTTGTACCTGGGAGGTATATTAATGCTCTGATAGCTTCCTGAAGGAGGCGAGCAGGGGAAAGAGGGGAGAAAAAAAGTCTCTGTCCTCGTAGAAGAAGATGAAGGACAAAGACTGAGACAACTTTTGAGGATGTTAACTTGGACAGAACAAAAGGCAGATCTTCAGGGAAAAATACTGAAACCAAGCTCCTGAAGATGCCTTAATTGAGGCATTTATGCACTTAATTATCAGGCGCACTAGGGCGTCGATTTTAGGGAGACATTAAAACTAGCTTGTGTAACCGCACATGGAACGCACATTTACACTTTGACTTACAAGTTGAAGTCATTCTGTCACCAAGCTCGTGACTCAAGTTACACATTCAATCATTTATCCGCAGATTTTCGCGGTCCACTGTATAGCAAATTAATGTTCCACATTAAAAGGAACTGAAATGCCAGGAGACTCGTTTGTAACGGCATCCCGGAAACGCGAAGATCAGTGCAGCCTAACAAAAAAGCAACGAGTGTTGTGCAAATGCAACTTCCGCTGGGATTCGGACAGCTCTCCAGATACAGCCAAAGCGATAAGACATACTTTTGCACTTTCCTAAACAGAAGACAAATTTGGCGTTCCACTTTCAAATTAAACATTTTAAACTGTTGATGCTGCACTGTCCTAAAAAGGAGACACAACTTTGATAATGCACCTTCCTAAAAACAAAGACAAACAATTTCTGCTGCACCTTCAAAGGAAGACAGACGACTGATGTTGCACATTCCTAAAAAGAAGACAAACTATTGATGTCGCACTTTGCTAAAAAGAAGAAATATTACTAATGATGCACTGTCCTAAAAAGAAGACCAATGTTGCGCCTTCTGAAAGAAAAACTATTTCTGCTCTACTATCCTAAAAATAAGACAAACTATTTTAACTTTTAAACTATTTTTATGAGCTTCCTATGTGAATCTGGGTTTTGGGTTCCGACTCAACTCCCCCACCAAGTCTAAGTCTACGGGGGCCTTCTGCCGTCATCCGTAGGGCGATGCATAATTTAAGTAACGCAGCGACGGAAGCGTGTTCCTACCAATGTTTTCATTAGGCAAAGCTAACACATGGGACCTACAGTACTGACAACAGGCAGTCCAGTGCAGAGAACCGGTACAGGTTTTGCATCTTGTCATAGACAAATGGGAGAAAACATTTAATTCCGACATCAGACCTTACAAAAAAGGCATGCAGGCCTCCTTTTTCTTTCGCCCCGTGATATATTTTCAATCTTTCCAAGCTTAAATTAGCTGGGATTTTTAAGATCAGGGAGTGTTTTTTAAGCTATGAAAAATGGATTAAATGAAGAGGAAGTCTGGCCCTAATGAGCTCCCTGGGCTATGGAGCAGCAGGGACTGTACAGGGGGGGCGTAGGGGTTGGGGGGGTGGAATGAGGCGAGCCTTTGAGGAAGAAGGGGGGCGGTAGGGGACGCGGCCGTGCCCAAAGTGTGCCGGCTTCTGCCAATGCCACAGACGGCACCTGGGCAAAGCCTTCATGCCAAAAGGAAGCGAAGAGCAAGTTTGCGTCCAACCTGGAAAAATTCACTCGGAGTTGGACTTTTAGTCGACACTTCTGCACGGTGGATGATTGCCCTGAATGCGTTTGCTACGGCTTGTTAATAGCATCCGCTGGTGACAAAAACGCAAACAAATTCCATCATCATCTTTCAAGAAATATGGATACAGTTGACGAATGTTAGGAATAAACTCAAATCTGGGGGAAACCGCCATTGCTGTAAAAACAAGTATCCAGATGAAGTCATCTTTGCCATATACATCACGTTTGATTTTATTGATACCATAAATCTTTAAATCACTCTCCTGCAAAATGCCAAAAATGGAGTGAGCCCAATCTAATTTTCAGTGGCTCAATTACACTTTATACAGCAAGGTTATTTCTTTACAGCCAGTGGCAGTGGTCTTAAGCCAAATTCAAGTCAAATGCTCAAATAGTATATCCGAAGAATGTGAACAACTGTCACACAGAACAGCAGCGGCAGAAGAGGGTGAGGGTAGAATGATGGTGGGGGGGGGATGGGGGTGTCTGTCTGTCTTTGGCACATTCCTGGGCTACTTTTTCCCTGACAGCGATTAGAAGCTGTCAGGGCCTCTCCGACCTGACGCTCCTCAGCGCTCACAGGAGGCCTGTCATTACAAATAGCCCCGGATTAAAATACCACACCGTCGGGGTGCACGGGCCTCGACCCGGACAACATCACCAGCTACACCTGCCTCGCACTCCCAAAGGTCGACGTGCGACACTGTACGGGGGGGGCCGCCATTTACCCCGACATACGACGTTTCCAGGTTATGAATGGTGTGCAATGAACTAGTTGGCGCGCTGTGAATACTGGTCACGCGACACAAGACGGCACACTATTTGATTATTTTATATTTATGGCCTAAAAGTGGTTTTCATACCAATATTTACTGCAATTCTGACTTTACAAATTCATGATTGTAGGTTAGAGCTAGACGACAGCGCATTCCGACTCCAACCGATTTGTTTACTTCACCAGCAGAGGAAAGGAACAATCATAAGCAGAGCACACCCTGTAGATAAGTTACTTGCGGTGTTTCACAAGGCTCCATACTAGAGCCACAGATTTTGAAAGTACAGAGTTGACAGAGACCGAGGCCTGCTGCAAACAGCGAAAATTCCTGAGTAGTTGACACCCATCAGTCGAGATGTGTCACTTCAACATAGTTCTTTGACATCAGTGTACTGCTTTCCTATTAGACAGGGCTTTGACACCATCTTGTGGAATCTTAATGTGTTTCAGAAACAGCACTAAAAAACTGAATTTGTGAATAGTAAACCGCGAATATGTGGGCCCTCAAATTGCGTGTGCCACGCAGTTTAATTGGCTAATTGCGACAAAGCACCGAGCACACCCCCGTCTGTTTGCACAGTTGCTGTCGCCGTGTGAAAGTTAACGGAGAATAACGAGCCCGGCGCGTTCCCAGATCCATCCGGTGTCAACTGGTATTGCCTGTCTTGACATTGAAAAATGACCCATCTCCGCAAGATGACAGTCGCCGGCTGCTGCGCTGACAGGCCAATACAGTATCGGAGGAAGGCATCAGTAGGATGAGCCTCACAAAATGTACACAAACAGCACTAACGTTCTTGTAAAGTACAGCCTAAGCTATTGGAACACAAAAAACAATATATATATATATATATATATATATATATATATATATGTATATATACATTCGACTTTTATTTGGACCTCAAACAGAGCGTGATGAGGTGGGCCACTGCTGTAATGTCAGGGAGGCAAGTAAGATGAGGCGAAACCTCACCAAAAAACAGACAATGGAAAACAATTTACGGCAGCCTATCCAGCCGTCCCAAACCACTGGACCGAGGCGTAAATTGGAATTGCTCCTGTTAATTACTATCCGTCCTCCTTTCATAATAACGATACTTGTCAGAATTGTAGCTTATTTGCCGCCATGGAGACGATGATTAGTGACTTTTAGAGGAGCGCCACGTTAGCCACGCTAGCTAGGCAGCCTTGGAGCTGCCCATATCGTAGTCAAACGGGGTGGAAGCCCGTTTTTTTACACGGAGAAAAATGCCATGACATCATAACAAACGTTACAGCATAACCGCGATTGCTTGGTAGAGTCCAAATCTTATGTCAGCCAAAGTGATAGCCACTCGCTCGCTAACTGGCAAACTCCAAGTTAGCGTATGTCCTGTCCTCTCAGCGAACACATGAAACTTCCCCTAACAAAATACTGCCAAACTGAAAGACTTGGCATCTCTGGTTATGTTCTATACCCACCCACAATTGACTGAAATCCGTAAAAAAAAAAATATATATAAAAAAAAACAGAAAGAAAGGTTCGGGACCGCTGAGTTACATGACACGTCATGGATAAATTGAACGCAGCCTTAATCAGAGCGTGAATTGAGCGATTGAGTGTAACTCAACAAGGGGACGAAGAGGGAGAATACACACATCCGTCCAGGAGAATGTTATACAAATTGATTAGCCTGAAATCACCTGACAAAACTAAATCAATGTCCATATGGTTTTTATGAACAGAAACACCTGCACTGGTTTACACACTGACTGGAATTGATTTAACTACCATTAGGGGCTAATGAAAAAGAGTCGCTGCCAATTCCATCAAATCCGATCACGAGCCAAAGCTGTTTCCAGCTACCTGTGCGCGGAATCGGAGCAGTGGCATCTTGAAATGTGGAGCGCAAAAGCTAAAGACAGACAGAAAAGTGTCAACTCTGCTGCAAAATGCCCGACGGTCACGCCGCCAAAAAAAACCACATCATTTGGAGTGCTAACTTTCAGTTACGCTGTCAGAAATGACTACAGACTCCCGAGTTATCTGTTTCTGTCCCTCAAAGCCCGTCTACACCAGGGGCGGGCTTGCAGACCACTTAGACATGTATCTGTTGTTCATTTAGGCATTTATTTTCCCTAATATTAGTAAATTGAATTAAATTATATAGTTTTACATTGTATTCGTTGATATCATAAAATAACTGGTTAATTATTTTTCATAATAATGAAAGGTATTAATTAGTAAAGACTTTAGAGATGGTTGGGGAATCTTGTCAAGCCAATAAAACTGGTTCAAATCCAGGTTGAGGGTACCACTACTCAGACTTCTGCCACAAACTGGTGTCAGAAGTGGGACCGTAAGCTGTTAGGCCCAGCTCTAAGGACACATGGGACAGGTTCAGACCTTGGTTCTAATCTAGTTGAGGGCAGTAAGCCTCAGGTTTCAGAGATGGTAGGGGATCTGGCAACCATGTTTAAGTGCCTGGCTGTCGGTGTCAAGCCAATAAACGATGTTTCAAATCCACATTAAGAGGACGAGTCCTCAGACTTCTGCGACAATTGGTGTCAGACGGTAAGCTGGAAGGACGCTTGGGACAAGTTTGGACCTTGGTTTGTATTCGGCTGAGGGTATTACAGAGATGGTTGGGGATCGGGGAACCACGCTTAAGTGCCTGGTTGTATGGTCTCAAAACAATAAATACTGGTTGAAGGGACCCTTGGGACAGTTTGGACCGTGGTTGGAATCCGGTTGAGGGTACGACTCCTCAGACCTTTCCCAGGACCACAAAGTCAGTTCCCACATTGTTAGGGTACCACATCCTGCTGACGAGCCAAAACCTCGTGCCATACCGACTTCGAAAAGAAACGAGTTGTGAAATATTCCATTTCTTTTCCAACTGACCATATTCCAAAAACAGGTTCACAACACTGGACCTATTTCAGTCCAAGTTGGCATCAAGTCAGGTGACTTGAATTGGACGTCTCTCAAGGTTTCACGGGTCATGCACCCCAACCTATGAAAAAGCGTCTCACCTCATTAAAATAAAATAAAAAACAGTAAATCCCCCAGCTGCCAGCTGTACAGTGTATGATAGTGTGGCAGTACAAGCATATAATGTATAATGTATAGTGCACTCCCCCAGCCAGCGCACATGGAAAAATATGTACATATTCAAAAAGAGTGAGGTGGTACACAAGCGTACGTGGCAAGAAGGAAAGGAAAGCAATGCTTGTGTGTGTGTGTGTGCGCGTGCGCGCACGCGCTTGGACAAACTCCCAATAGTGACCCCGTTCCTCATCTCCAGGGCATAAATAAACGTGTGTGAGAGCACGCCGGTGGATTATAATCACAGAGAGAAAAGAGAATCAAATTTATTCCTCATCGGCCATTAATATTTCAAGGCCGTTACTGTAGCCCGTGTGAGGGAGCATGAATGATTAATTTAGACATCACCTCTGTCACAAGCCCTTACCAGGCTCGGCCCAGGATGAGAGCGGTAAACAAAAGGGGGGCTCCCCCAATGGTTTTTGTTGTTGTTGTTGCGCTGCTTGGGTTTGGGCTCGTCTTGTCTGGCGAGGCAAAAGGGAGGAGTGCGGGGTGCTAAGGTGTTGTCTTGTGTTGTTGGACAAGTTGCCTCCCTTTGTGCTTTTAAGGCTTTTCTTATGGCTTGGTGACCATATAGACACAACTCTTCGAGAGTAGGAAAGAGTGGCCGACTGTCACTAGCTTTGAGCAATTCAAAAGTGCAACCAAGTTGAAACATCCTTGAAGTTGTACAATTCAACCAGGGGAAAATACACTGGTACACAAGCTCTTTTCACCTGGTGGTGATCCACACAGCTTGCTACTAAGTCAACAGAGTTTTACCGTCGACACGACATGAATGTTACAGGAGAAAAATAGTGGTGTTCCACAAGTATCGATACTAGATCCACTCCACATAAATGGCAAAATGACTTGGCAGTCCATGAGGAAAATGAGAAGAGAGAGGTTTAAAACATTACCGACGTAGGGGCAAAATTAGTTTTATGGCTTAGAAGTGTTTTTCACACAAATATTTACTGTAATTATGACTTCGCTACTGCATGAGCATCGGATCGTGACTAGGATAAGATGGAGACTACGGAGCGTTCCGACTCATGTAAAACTTTTGGGTTACGTCACCGCTATAGAAATGGAACTTCCTCGTAAACCAAAGGCCCTCTGTATGAAAAAACAGGAAAATCCATACTGTGTTTGACCTTCGAGGATACAATACGCCGTACATCAAAGTGTATATTCTGAATCATCTGCAATGTTTGTCATTAGCAAGAAAAAAAATAGAGATGAAAGCACACAGGCAACATAATCATTCAATCCATTAGTCCACAAAGCGGATACATCAATAGCGTGTTAACACGCTCACATCGATGGCTGAGGGGAAGCAAGGTTCCATCAATGCGAGATGGGGCTGCGTATGTGTTTTTTGATTTGTGTTGCAGGCTTTGTGTGACGCTTGTCTGACAAGTGGAGATCACAAGCAGACGGCATCCATCTCGCGGGCCTGTGATGCCACCGCTGCCGTCTCCAGGGCCTGAGGGGCCTCGTAAATACACGCTGTGCGCCGCACTGTATATACCGTGTGCGCAGATTGTGTACGTTTCACCATAGCATCAATATTAAAGAAAAGTGCTCCACAAAAAAGCTAATTAAGGCTTTCACTGTAAATTTTAATAGGGTGGTTTAAGTGGTTGGGTTGGGGGCGCATGGCTACCTGCAGTGAGCCCGTGGGGACGTGGGGGAAATGAAGGCTGGATGACACTGATGTGATGTGTTGGCACATGCCCTCAGGTGGTTTTGGTGTGGTTGTCATTTTGTTGTTTTTCCTCCATCGCTGTCATATCATTCAAATGGCGCGACCCCCCGCCCCAACAAAAACAAAAACAAACAAAAAGTTCCATAATAAATAAATAACAAATATAGACAACAAGATGGATTGATGAGCTGTGATGTTTTTGGTTGTTGTTTGGACGAAGTTGTTGACAGTCACTTTTCTCTCTCGGGAGCTTATCACAGTAAAAAAAGGGCCGGCAAAGAAAACGAGTGTTCCAGTTTTTCACATTCTGCAACGATGTGGGTAATTACCAGCATGACCTATGACACAAGTGTCAAACTCAAAGACCGCTATATAATTGTAATTATTTTTTTTGTCTGGCCCACTAAAGCAAATCAAGAGTGTCAACTTCATGATTCTTGCTAAATGGATTTTATTTTCATTTTGACAGAAAATCGGAAACAAAATTGACATTTGTTTCACTATTTATTGATATTACGAACATTTTCACCAAATCCCTTCTGAACATAAATTGAAGAACAGTTTTGAACTTAACAATACAAATAGTGTATTTGATTGTCAATAATTTCCATGACTTCTGATTTTAAAATTCAATTTGTTGTTGGAAATATACAGTATACAATAATCAAATGCAGGGGCAATTGTGTAGACGTAATATGATGAGGTGATTATACATTTATACGATTTTCATCATATTATTTTGGGCAGATTACAGGTGAAACAAGGGCTGGGTGATGTGGCTTTAAAATAAAATCTCAGATTTATTTTTTTCAAAAAATCAGATTACTGATGTTTCCCCTTTGCTTATAGAAAAACTAATGATATTGACATTACTCAAAATGTATTTATTTTTTAGATCTGGATAAATCACTGCTTTTGCAACGTATGAATACACACCATGTCTTTTGCAATGTATAGCGCCATTGATTTGCCTTCCAACGGGCTTTTGTCAAACACAAAACAATGTGAAAATGATTCCATTCATGTGGTCTGTTTCTTAGTAGGAATTAAATGCCGTAGTCGCTTTTTAGTCGCTAGAGTGGTTGGAGGGCGACCAAATTGCTAAATTGTCAAATCTGATTGTTTACTAGCTCTTTTATGTTTACCATCATGTTGCTGAAGTACAAAAACCGCGACAAAAAATCTCCAAAATATCAGACCACGCTAAAAAGCATCCTGACATATTAACTTTAATGAATCGATATAATCCATTAATTGCCCAGACCCATTTGAGACAAGTAACCTTTGCGTTATTGACCTATGCAGCTTTACGCGCAAACTACATGAAAAGGACGCCAACAGAAAGGAGCTAGCTCCTCTCTGTTCGCAACCAAGTTGTTATTACTGTCAGCGGTCCGCATCAGCCAGGACGCGCTTTGAACTACGAAGGCAAAAAAAGAAAATCACTTAAAAAAAATAAAATCAACCTGACACCCTTGAATTAATTGATAAAACCGATGCATCGGCCAAACCAGCAATAGAGTACAGACGGCATACTCTTGGAATGTTTTTCTTCCCTCAAAACACATAACTCAGAAAGAAACTCATACATATCATGAAATTAACATCATAAAAGATTACATAGGGGTCTTGTTTCTCAACACGTGGCTTATGGGACTTTCAGAGGTCAGCGTGCATCTGAAAAACTTTCCTGTTGGAAGAGGGAAAAAAAATGTGTGGGACTTGAAAGCGGCGTCAACTTCCCGACTCTGTTGGCTATAGTTTCTAACGCCAGTCGCGGATCGATACGTAGCCATACATATACCGCAAGTGGAACAAGTCCTGTCAAAGGTTACACCTTTTTTCTTCACGCTTGCCTCTTCTTTCGGAACGAGGAGGAGGTGGAAGAGGAGACGGAGGCGAAAGACATGAGAGCGAAGAAAGACAAACACGGGCAAAAAAAAAACACAAAAAAAGATCCCGGCTCTTGTAGTCGCGGAACTTGGCGCTTAATGGGCTTTGACATGATCGCCGGCAGGCCAAGGAGAGAGGGGGGGGTACCGGAGTTGCGTCGATAGCGGTGCGCGAGAGTGGCCGGGGGGAGCTCGCAGCGGCGGCTAGGGCCAAATCCCTGGTACGAGCATGGGCTGATGGGCTGGGGGCCTGACCGCTAATCATTAGAAAGTCAATGAGTTCTTTAGCGCTCGCAGCCACGTTCGCCAACCCGTGGATATACAAATGTATACAGAGAAATTCACCTGCCAATGTAATACCCCGCATATAACTGAAGCGCTACTGATTTGCACTCCTCACACAGTATATGTGTTGATAAAAATGTACAGAGAACCCGCGCCGGTACACAAATCGCGAACTCATGTATTTGCGTTACCTGTGTTAGCCGGAGTAGCTAGCGTTGGACACCAGTGTTTAGCCGGACAGCAGCTTGATGAGGGATTCCAGATTCCTTGCGGTGGAATGACGAAGGATGCAAACTTCTCAAGATGATACCGAGATACCGAGTCATTTTTGTGATATACAGTGAAGCCTCGGTTCACCAACCGACTCTTTTTGTGAACAGAAATGTTCATGAACCGGAGACAGGCAGCTCCTTCCCCCAACAGATGGTAAATTTGACCTAGGTTCTACTATACAGTATGTATTTTAAAAAATGTATCACTGAGTGTTAGATATATTTTAGTAGTTATCATTTATTTGCTTAGCTTGCATTAGTATTTTGCATTAGTAGCTTGCATTAGTATTTTGCATTACTAGCTTGCATTAGTATTATGGACAATATTTAGATAGAAAGATGTCTCGCCTTCAAGAAGATGACTCAGCAACATTTGATGGAAAGGCGCCTTGACCAAGGACGTGATCGGATGTGGTCGGGGACGGGACAGGTGTCGTCTGGTCCTATGTTTTGTGTTGTGTCTTAATGCTTAGAACATTATGTCTTGTAGAACCCTCCTATTTTCAAATAAATGTAGGAGCGACGGGGGAGATTGTTTAGAGCGTGTTGAGAGGCTGTAACCTGAACAATCTCCCATGCGCCCTCCTCATGAGTAAAATGACCAACGTCTTCATTCCTTTTGTGTTTATTCATTATAATGTTTGGTGAGATAAATCCAACACTGAGTCAAAAGTGTAATAACATGGCAAAAAGGAAATTCGTAATTGGTATTTAACATACATACCAGCATTCTCACCTCACAGTCTGATATTTTGCCAGTTTTCCAGATAAAAATTTGAAGTCATTCTGATCACAACCAAATGTTTGCCATGTCAAACTGCTGTATAGGTAACGCACTTTGATGCTACGACTCTATTGTGACGACAAGCGTGGCCCCTTCTGGTACACGACACCAGACACGGGGGCTCTCCGGAGATGGAGGGAATAAACTGACTCCCCCACCCACCCACCCACCACCAAACACCATCACCTCACATCCAGACCCCCATGCATTTTTTAAGAGTCTCAAAGTGATACTGACACATAGCCCACAGAGTGGACTACATAATGAGACATGTAGTTGACATTTTAAGTCCATTCAGGCCAAAACTAAAAGACATTCATTCCATCATATCAGACTTCTCTTGCTCAGGCCACAGATAGTCCCCACTAGCACGTTAGCATTTTGGTCAACAAGCTAACACAGGAGCAGAGTATTATTTATAACCATGCCATAAGCCAATAAATATCAGAATATCAAATGATTCATTCAAATAATTAGTTTTAGTTAGTGAATGTATGGGTTAGAAACTCAACAACAACAACAAAAACAGGCGGCAAGCAGTAGCAGTCAAGACCGCATGGACTGAGACCAAAACAAGACTGAGAAATTTGAGGAGGCCAGACCAAGTCAAGACCAAGACTTTAAGCAGCTCTGACCTAATCAAGACCAATAATTTTAAGGGGTTGAGACCAAGTCAAGACGTTGAGGATTTGAGACCCAGTCAAGACCAAGACTTTGAGCAATATACCAAATCAAGACAAAGAATTTGAGCAATTGAAACTAAGTCAGGACCGAAGTCAAGGACAAGACCAGGGAGTCCATACCAAGTCAAGACCAATACGTTCGGCAATTGAGACGCCGAGACCATTGTCCTTAGTGCACTCCAAGTCAAGACCAATACCTCAAAAGGGTTGAGACCAAGTCAAGACATGAGGATTCAAGGCTTAGCCATGACCACAATTTGGATGAATCCAGAGCAAGTCTGAGGACGTGGCCGCCCACTTTGCTTTCCGCAGAGCTTCCGACGATCTGGGTTCATTTTGTGTTTCAGGCTCTGGCTCATCTTTCAGTTGTAAGAAGCCCATTTGGCCCTTGAGCTCATAGTATTCCCACCCCAGCAGTAGAATGAGCTTGTTCAAATATCAATTTGTTATTGGACCAATGAATCCCAGTATGACGGCTACCTGCTTTGTATCAGGTGCTTGTACATTCAAGCATACGTAACACCCTAAATCCAAATTGCGCTCAATCAATAACCTCCTAGCTGCTTAGCCTCCCTCTGATCAATATGCACCCAACCTAAACTTTTTTTTTTAACCAACATTATTACCCCGACCGTCGCCCAGATCGATGGACTATCGATCAAGACGCTCAACCTTTAAAGGGGAGGAAGATTTGGACAGACCCCATCTGGACATTTGTGTTCGTCAACTTTGACCTTTGTGGTAATCCTCCAGCAAAAGGATGTAACTTGTTGGACACTATCAGGTCTTACCTGGAACACACTCAAGGGTTTGGACCAGGGGTGGGCAAACTTATGTGCTCAAGGGCCACGTTTGATTTTTAAAACAGATACATACAGTCTTTCGTAGATGTGGTGTAAACAAAAGTTCAGTCTCTTTTAATTATACAAAAATAATCCATGCTCAATCTTTATTGAATTATTTAGAATTATTTTAATTACACAATAGAAAATATATATAATAATTTTTTTACATTTTATGTAATTTTAAGATTTTAATAATAACGTAATAAACCGTGGTATTGTTTTATTTTATTATTTCTAAGTTTAATCATCTTAAACTGCTGCCACCTGAGACCCGACCTGAAACTTTGAATACTTTTATCTATATGATCTTTTCTTTTACTTATGTAATACTCCAGGATATTTTTTATTGTGTTATTTGTAGTTAATTCCATTCAAATAATTTGTCCAATTATAAAAAACAACAATAAAAATGTAAAATTGTTTATTTTTTTACAAATATTTTTGTTTTATGTAATATAGTTAGTTTTGATCATAACGTAAGTTGTGCTTTCATTTTAATTCAATTATAGTAAATTGGCCAGTTATTTAACAAAATAATAAGAATGTTACGAATATTTTTTAAATCAATCAATTGACCAATTATTTAATGACATAAGTGAATAAAAAAAATAATAAATTGATTATTAATAATAAATTGACAAAACCTGATGCAACAAATAATGCCGGGCTCTAGATCATGTAAATACTCCAGGGGCCGGATTAAAGAACGGAGGCCATCCATACTTTGCCCACCCCTGCGTTGGATGCAAAGACGGGAGTCGAGACACGACATAGCTGACTAAAAAGTGTGACTTCTGAAGGAAGCGATACAAGCAAATTTGTCAAGTGAAAAATGTCTTGGATGATAAGATCAAGAGGGAGGACCCCCCCCCCCCCAAAACAAAATAAAACAAATGAGGAAGAGAGTGACAGAGGGTGTGCGAGGGTGTGGGGCTGCCAGAAACGGGGTCTTGGGAGGGGATTGACGTTCACTGAGGCTTCTCAAAGCCACCGAGCTGCCTTTGAAGGGATTATTAACACATTTTGATTACTCTGGTCCAGTTGTCGCGGAAAATATAACCTCCACCGGGGGGCTCGGGAAAAGGCGCCCCCTCCCCCGCACATTGTCCCTCGGCTGGCCCGACTCAAAGCCGGCCGCTAATTACCGCCTCAGACGTCGGAGAGAATAGATCAGCACCTTATAAGTCTCGCAGAAGCACGTCGGATGACCTGCATTAGCAATAAGGCCTGAACTTTAGCACAAAGTTGGAGACCCAAAGTGTTGACTTGGTCTGGAGTCTTCTCGGTTTTGGTTGACTCCTAAAAGTCTTGACTTACTTTTGACTTCTCAAAAGTCTTCAAGGTTCTACCAAACCAATTTCTATCAAAGAATCATTTGGTATTAGGATCTTTTCTTGGTCTTGACACCTTAATGTCTAGAATGGGTATCAACCCCTCCAAACAGACTTTTTCTGGACTCCTCCAAGTCTTAGTCTTAACTTTATCTCGACTGCTAAAGTCTTGGTCTTGACTATTTAAAGTCTTGAATTGGTCTGGACACCTCAAAGTCTCAGTCTTGACTTGGTCTCAGTTTATGTGGTCTGTTTCAATGAATTAACCAAAATGTGAATGGGTTTTTTCTAGATACGTAACCTGCAGAGCCGGGGGAGGCTGGCCTTGCGGTCCTTCGTTGCAATGTTTGCCTCAAGATTTAGCAAAAGTTTTTTTCAGAAATACCCCAAAGTTTCTTCTGAACGAATGTTTTTTTGTAATCATTATTAGCACACACTAAAAAAAGATTTGGCTAAAATGGAACAGTTCTTATCAGATGACTGTGAAAGAAAGAAATGTAAAGTTTGCGATACAGTATCATCTGGTTGTGTCAACCCTCATCCGACCTACTGTACAGTATATGTTGGTTGTAATTACATTTTGCTTGCATTGCAGCTTTTCTAAACACGTTGTGGCATTGGGGACCCTCGGAATTCCCGAGCAATTACGACCACAGCCCACATTTTAGTATACATTGTGGCTTTTCTACTGCGACAATTACTGTCTTCAAGCAAATATGTCAGGAAACAAACTGGGAGTTAGTTCAATGAAGGGCCAGTGTTGACACCAGAGCTGGGCGATATGACCTTAGAATAACGTGAAAAGGATTCTATTAATGTCGCTTTCTTAGTGAGAATTAAAGTCCCTTCGTTACCTTTTTTGGAAAAATAGTCACTACGGGAGTCGCAAAAATTGGTAAATATTTTGACCAAATTGCTAAACTGGCAACATTGACGGCACTACTGTAAACTGTCTCTTTCTCTACAAAAGCTGAACAATAATGTTGTTGTCGTCCCCCCCCCCCAAAAAAATTGTTTTATTTCCCCGCCCCAGAAATATTGCTCATAAATAAATTTGAATTAATTACGAAAATCAATTAATTGCCAGCTCTATTTGAGACAGCAACTTTTTATGTTATTGGCCTACACAGCTTAACGCTGATCATTTCACCCAGAGACGACGTGAAAAAGACGCCAACAAGATCTGAGTCGGGGAAAAGCCATCCACAACAATAAAAAGAGTACAAACTCTACGGTGTTGAAAAAGAAGGGGGACTTTCAAGTGGCTCTTGATAACGAGCAAAGCTAACTTTGTAGACGATCTGCAATCCCGTGTGTGAAATGTATAGTCATAAACACACCAAATTGAGGAAAAGGGGGCGGGGGTTGTTTTTGAAAGTACTGTACACATGGTTTGAGGAGAGGGCCAACAAAGTCAACATCAAAAAAGTCCGGAGCGCGAGAGGTAAAAGTAGGCCAGGCCAAAGCCTGGGGGAGAGAGGATAATATGAGAAGCGAGAGTGAGAGAGGCAGTGTGGATGTAGAAGGGCTCGGTCCCAAGCTGGGAGGGGCTCAGGTGCGAGTTGTGACCAGGCACCTTCTGTTCGTGGCGCGGAGGCCCCACGGTGGATAGAAGAGGGGCCCGGACAGACACGGGCTCCTCATATTTGGCCCAAATAATCCAGGTGGTTCAAGACACATGCCCCTGTCATGCCATAAAACGTCAGCCGCTGACCCCAGTTCTCCAGACCAAGTCAAATTTTGAGGACTACAGACCATGGAAAGACTTAAGAGTCCAGACGGGACTATGTCAAGACCAAACTTTTGACGAGTCCAGATCAGATGGTAGCTAGTCAGAAACAACATTTTGAGGATTCCAGACCAAGTTAAGCATTTGAGGACTTCCCAGACCAAGTCAAGACCAAGATTTTGAATGATTTGATTCATGATTTGGAACAAATGCGTGCGTGGCAGGGCATCCGTACCCATCTTAACGAAGGCCATACGTGTCAGGAAGTACATCTCCTCGATGGACAGTCACCGCGCGTGTCTAATGACCCGCGTTTCTCTTGACAAGATCGACCACCAGAAAAAATGTATTCAAAAAAAAAACTCTCCCCAAGAAATATGTTCAAACCAGTCAAATCAATCGGATCAAAGACGGCGCTCACGAATGCGGACTTGTTAAGTTAACTGAAGGGAGGGTGCCCGAGTCTGCTGTCACTGCCGTCTAAATTGGGAGTGAAGGCTCCCAGGGAGAGACGGGCGATCCTGGGGACTGAGGAGGGACAGCGAACCCCGCTTTCGCGCAGGGATATGCTCCAGACTAACCCTTGATAGGTGGAAAAAAATAAACGCGATATCAAGAGAAAAGATAGCGAAACATTGTATCTTAAAAACTCAAAATCTTCAACCAAACCATATACTGTACAAAGCAAAATCTGATGGCTTACTGCTAACATACAAAAAAAAAATGGCGTCACTGTTAAGGTAATTATAAACCTTCAAACAGCTGCTACTTGAACACACGGAGCAGCAACACATACAACAATAGAGAATATTATATATTTAAACACCAAAATGTTCATGCACAACATGGTATTACACTGAAAGCGTGTAACTCTAAATTCAGACTTGCCTGCATTTTCAGTGGAAAAAAACTATTAAAAAAAAAAACGTTATAGCAGTGGCGCGAAACTTGAACCCCAATATAGTGAAATTTGCACTGTGGAAACAAAAAAAAATAAAAAACAAGAAAAGGTTTCAATCAGCATCGTGTCTTGTGTGAATACGTGCATGCGCGTGCGTGTGTGTGTGTGTGTGTGCGCGCGCGCGTGTGTGTGTGTGTGGCGTTTCCCTTTCCTCAGCATTTGCCTGAATTCCATACATTCATCCTATAATAACAATTATCCACAGAACTGGCGGTTGGGGCCTATGCAGCTCATTAAAAGCGCCACAATACCTGACTTCAAGCGCAGGAAGTGAGGGGAAAATTGGCAGGCAGCACTATGGACTGCAGAAATGTCCACATCGGCTCACGCAGTTTGAAGCTTTGTGGGGATGTTTGTATATTTCCGTTTGATTGTCAGCCACTGTTGACGCCCTCCGGCCATACATGTCTGAGAGGGAGGCGATGCATTTTCTTAGTTATTATTAGTTCTTATTTATGCATTCTTTTTTTAAACATCGAATAAATGTGGATTTAAACACTAATTACAGCAGACATGCTAAAAAGCATTCGATGAGGAAGCTCAAATTTTCAGGCAAATGCTGCACACACAAAAAAAACTCAAGGCACTAAAGAGTCGAGAGTAGACCGAGACTTTGATGATTTGAGACTAAGCCAAAAGCAAGACTTTAAGGAGTCCAGACCAAGTCAAGACCCAGCCAAGATGCGATTGCTTGCATCTTCCTCTGCCACTAATCGCCAGCTAGCTACCTTGTTTGGGCGGCATCGTAGGCCGTGAAATAAACTCAGAACGTCTCCCAATGAGACACGACGAGACGTTAGTCCATTTATGTCACATTTGTCGAAAAAGAAATGAAACACGGCTACTGCGAGACGTACGCCAACAACAAAGTCTCTCGGATCGCCCGCACTCACAGAGAAGCGATGCGTTCAAAGACACTCGCAAATCTCACCACTTGGGCCACAACTGAGCTTTTGTACTGTCGTGTACAGGTATTTTCTTCATTCTAATATGTTTGAATGAAATTGCATTTTTTACATTTTAGGCTATAAAATGCTTATTTTACCATGACAAATAAAAAAAAAAATATATATATAAAGAAATCCCGTAATATGGCAAACTATCAGCAATATAAATATAATCCAAAAAGCTCTGCGATGCACTGAATCCGCAATAGATGAACCGCGATAGAGTGAGGGATTACTGCCGCTATCTTTTCTTGACTAAAAACGTTTTTGTTTTTTATTGGACATTAATAATGCATCGTCAGCGCTTTTCCCAGCAATGGCGGTTTTGAAGAGGATGAGAATTTGTCAAGACGAGCACGGAGTACTAAGATTGCAAAGGCTACATTAATTCATCACACGCATTCCGCGCGTAACCATTAAGACGCGCGCACCTTCACATCAAACTGCGAGAGGGTCCAGACCAAGCAAACGGGTCCCTGAGGCCACCTTAGCCAGTCCTTCACAACTCCACTTTAAAAGCCGGGCGGCCTCGATTGATGCTCGACTAACCCGCGATCAGAGCCGCGCTCGGGGAAGGACCGAGCGGCCCTGCCGGTACCCGAGCTGCGCATACATCAGCCCTTCAGGATTAGCGCGACACGTATCACGCGGCGAGGGCCCGACTGATGTGCGCGTCGGGGACGATGTCGGCCACTTAGCCGGGCTTTCTACCTGCTAGTCAACAGTCAAAGTTGACACGAGAGCGATTAGAGCGCAGGACACGCTTGGACTTTTGTTTTCCTTCTCTTCCCACTCACTATTTTTATGAACAGAGAACTTTAGCAAATGTATGAACGTGCTGCTATGCTTGACAACTACAGAAGCACAGGTGCATGAAGAACTACTTTCTATTTGCATTCTCTTTTTAGGAACTTGGGCTCACAAACCCTTCCAAGTGATTATTGTGTGTGCGTGCATCCACGCGCACCCCCCTCGAGCACTTTCTCGTGAGGGGGAGCAGGCGGCGTCTCTTTCTACGGCAGCTCAAGGGCGCCGCCTATCTACCGAGGAATAGAATGCAGGAGAGGGTGGGAGGACAAAAAATGTTTTGCTTTCAAAGACCATTCATGGATGCTTACGGTTCTGTTAAATGAACGAGCTACGAAATGACACTCTTGGAGAGCTGGTCATTGTAGTTTGTAAATGTGGGGGTTGTTTTCGGTCGGATGTTGACAGACACAGCAAACGAGTGCTGTTTTGTTGTCCAAAACGGTCATTCAAGTTGTAAGATGCGCTCGGGTCGCAGTCACGGAGCGCTCCTGAGGTTACCTCCCTCCTCCGAGATCTATTTTGCCCTGCTGTGGGAAGTTTTGTTGCCTTTGGTGAAATTGTGCCAAATAATATGTGCATGTTTAGTTTGAACTGTGACTCACGCGCTCGAGTAGCAGTCGCAGTGCACTCCTAAGGTTACTCCCTCCCCCAGGCCTGACTTTTTTTTTTGTCCGGGTTGGGTCGAGCAGCGCCATTTTCGTTCTCTTTGGTCATACTAGGACAAACTAACTATGTGACTATTGCTTTTTTGGGGAGTGGGGGGGGTGACGTGCTCGAGTAGCAGATCCCCAGGACAAAAGCTTTATCTGATGTTGCCCAAGTATTTGCTGGTGAAAAATGTGACAAAGTATGTGCACTTTGTTGAAACTGCGAGTCAGGGCGATGCGCTCGAGGAGCAGCCACGGAGCGCTCCTTCAGTTACTCTCCTCTCCCGGGACAAAAGCTGATTTTGCCCTGGATGGGAAATTTCTGCCGTCTTTGTAACAAAGCTAATAGGTGCATATTGTGTAGTTTTAACTGACCGAAGGTGACACGCTCGAGTAGCAGCCACGGCGCATTGCTAGAGTTAACATTCCTGCCCCAGGACAAAAGCTCTTCAATATTTTGTTCTGCTTGTATTTGGTCACATTATAACAAAGCAAATAAGTGCATTTTGTGTACTTGTAACTTGCGACTCAGGGTGACGCGCTGGAGCAGCAGCCGCAGAGCGCTCTTGAGGTTACCTGCTTCCCGCAGGACTCAAGCTTTCCCTTAGTTTTGCTCTGCTCTGGCAACGATGGTTTTGTCCTTTCTGGCAATGTTGTGCCAAATCATTTCGTCTTCTGAAACTGTGACACGCTCGAGCAGCGGCCCTCCTCAGGTTAGCCCGCCCCCTTCACCGTGACAAAAGCTTGGCGTTATTTGGCCGTGGCATTGAAAGCTTTTTATTTCTTACGAGGATAAACCCGGAATGTAAAAGGAGGAGGTGTTGACCGAAAACCAACTCGAGGTGTGCGCCGCGCTCGGGTGGCATATAAGGAGCACCCCTAAGGTTAACAACCCCTCCCCAGGACATTTCTCTTTTTGCGTTATTTTGCCAAGTTGTTGTCATCTTTGTCCAAATTGTGACAACTCCAGTTTGCTTTTGTGACCCGCCGAGCACTCCCGAGGTTAACCCGCACCCGCCCCCCAGTACCCCCACTGACCGGCAGATGGGCCAACCAGCTGATATCCCGGCCCGGCTCCGTTTCATGTTGCTCGGTCGTCTTAAACAGGCGGCCAGCTCGTCTGATGGCCGACGGGACGGCTAAAGGAGGAAGAGGTCCTTTGACACGGTCGAGGGAAGGGTGGCGGGGGGAAGCGTGTGTGTTTGCGGGTGGGGGGGGGGGGGGGTTCGAGATCCTTGGGGCTCCCATTGAGGAGATGCGAGGACAGATGGAAATGCCTAATGTGCCTCGCCGTGTTTGCGCAGGATAATTGTGGTTCTCGCCGGGTCGGATGCTTCAGAAGACGGAGATTAATAAGGAGCTAATGGCACGCGTTTAAGCTCGAGATGCTTTTTCTTTAGCGGGACTTCCTGAAGGCTTTTTAACTTCAGAGCTGCTGCTGCGTCTGCTGCTGCTGTATCTCTTCTTTTTTTTTTTTTTTTTTCCCCTAACATCTAAAAAAGGTGTCATGTTGAAAAATCGAGACTATCGGTTCCGCACGTGCTTAAAAGAACACAAAAGATGTATGGCTAAACAACAAAATCCCTGCTTAAGAGTGCACAACAAACATACATCTTCTTTTTTTTATTTTTATTTTTGAGTCATGCAGACTGGTCTCAGTCTTTGGAATCTCGGTTGTATTTCACATAGTAATAGTGATTAGAAGCTATGTTTGTTATTATCTATGAATAAGGTGAATAATAATGAAACAGGTAGTTTGAGAAAAAATATATACGCTACATTTGCAAAAGCAACCTAAATTCATTATTTGAGGGGGTTTTTTTTTCATCAAACTGCAAATATAATTATTACCTATCTGGTTTGATTGATCCAAAAATATATATTTTTATGTTTCTTTTTTCAAGAAGAATAAAACATATTCATCTCAATAAATATATTGTATTTATTGTATGCATCATGAAATTCGAATTGCACTTTTGTGATTTTTTTTTTTTTTTTTTGTATTGGGGTCAAAGTGACCTCAATATTTTATTTATTATATTATTATTATTATTTATGAGCCATCCGTATTTGCCTCTTATAATATTATCAATATTATACTTAAGTAATTGTATCTACACAGTTAAATGATCTTTTCACACTTAGTTAAGAGAAAAGTGTGAAATACATTGAGAGCAACTTTTGTCTTGAAAGGTTATGTTATTGTTCTTAAAATTGGTCAATAAAGTTAATTAAACCTTAGGTTAAGGGTGGGGGAACCTTTGGCCCGTGGGACAAATTTGATCAGTGAGTGTGTTCTCCTCCAGCCCGCTATGAAATTCTAAATACAAATAAAAACCCAGAGAAATTGTTTTTAAAAAAACATTTAACCCACATAATATGATGTGTGTTCAAAACTGTTATATGGACCTTGGAGTAATTCATAAAAGTGGAAATAAAGTGTAAGTCACGTTCGTAAACACTACGAATACAAACACAAAAGGAAGGCTGATGTTTGGTTTCCATGGAGGTGGTGCTTTGGAATAAATAAATAAATAAATAAATAAATGCAGAAAAGGCAATATAAAGGTAAAATATCATAATTTCCGCATATTGTCATCCATCGAGTCCTTCTCATCATCAATGCATCAACTGCGTTACTTTATTACGTTATTTCTCTCGCTCTCCTGCTTCTCCCTTCCTGTTTTTTTTTCCTACTTCAATATTGCGGCGCCTCAGATGTAGCGGCCCTTTAAAGCGCCCGTGGGGGGGCTCAGAGTCCTCGCTTTTGTCTCCCATTTCCTTCTGAAACCGCTTTTCTTTAACCCCGCGCCGCTCTTCACAGTTGTTGTCTCGGCTCTCTGCTCGCTGTGTGGCTCTTTCTTTTTTCCTACTACCGACAACCCCCGCCCCCCCACCCCCCCCCCACCACCACCACCACCCTCCATCCATCCCTCCCTCCTCCAGCTCTCTCCGTGTCAGCCAGAGGTCAATGCTATACTTCTTCTCCAGCATGCAACATGGCAAGGATAGAAGTGTGTGTGTCGGGGGTCTTTTTAGTCATTGTAACCTAAAAATAGCAAACTATATCTGCTTATTTCGAAGATACGTGTGGGAGCAGGTGTTTGGGATCTTCATCGGGGGAAGGTGGTCCAGTCCTTCAAGAGCAATAGGAAATGTTGTTTTGTCATCATAATATTATGTGGACACGATTGCCCCCGCATTTAATTTTTTAATAAAAGCGTAATTGCCAGTCCTTTTTAACTTGTGGTCACAATAGCAACTCAAAAACCACAACGTGCTTGCTAAAAATTGATCTTTTTTTTTTTTTTTCTGTCTGTGTAGATTCTCAGCCATCCAGGTCATGGAGATCGACAAAGGTTGAATCGAGGCAACTGGATTCTTCTAGTTTATTTAATTTGTTGTATTTTTTCTCATTTTGTAAAAAAATGAAACTTTTGTAAAACTTAAAAATAACTTTTAACTATTTATGCTATTAGGCTGACGAACGAAAGTAAATGTGTAAAAAAATATATATATTGAATCAAATTTGGGATCATTCTTATGGACAATGTGGAATCATGAACAATGTGGGAATTTGGGTAACTGTAATCAATAGATGTCCTGAATGAGGTGAATATTTTAAGCCTGGAATTGTTTGAATCTTTGCAGTAAAGGCCTTCCCCCTAATAAATGCCTGCTTTCCATCTACATTTGTGTGCAAAATTAAACAAACAAACATAAAAAACACTTTTGTTTTTACGCTCTCTCTTTTGAAACCGAGTGACGCTTTTGAGTCCGGAGCGGCCCGGTTGTAACACGCCACACTTTTTTTTTGCTCCTACCTCTATCCCCTCAAAGACTTCGTGTTTAAAATAAAAAAATTAAAAAATAAAAAGAAGAAGAAGAATCCCATCCTTGAATCTGGCAACAAAGAGCGATCGCAATGACTTGACATTTATCGCAATCCCTGGGGTGCGTGGTTTGTTCGCCACACGTTTTCAGAGTCACTTCCTTGAGTTCACCCAACCGTACTACAGATTCATTAAGATTTTGTATTCATCGAGACCGAAAATATATATATTTGCACAATAGCTCCAACTATGTTGCGGGTCAAATTGACCCGTTTGTAGTTGAAAGCTCCTCATAAAAAATTAACAAAAGCAAAAATAATATTATTATAGTAATATTATTAAACTAGTTCTAGTTCTTCTGGCCTTGTTCTTTCCTTTTTTATTATATTTTTTATTTTTGAGTTTACAAGGTAGAATCAATAAATTGAACAGGCACCTATTCTCATTATATTTCATCTGTGACAAATTTTAACAAAGCTGGATAAGTATTTTATCTTCACCCTCACGAGATAAGAAGGTTTTAATCAGTAGTATTTTTTTATTTTATTATAACAAAATCTTTATCCAAATTTTTTTTTATTATTTTTTTAAAATGGTAAAATATCAGCAGGTCACATTGGCCCGTGAGCATCTTTGGTGTACTGCACAGTACTAAAGAAATCGGGTCAAATTGACCCAGGGACATTATCACTGCAACTGAGCATTTTCTCGCAAAGCCTACAGTGTATTCTTCAAGTTTTGTGCCACTGGCCATTTATTATAATTGATATTTTCTTCCTCGTTTCTGACACTGTTGGTTAATTAAACATGCTGGGGTCAAATTGACCCAGAGACATTATCGCTCATCCTGAGAAATAACATAACAGGAGGATTAAATACAGAAGAGTGACTAGTTCCCCTGCCATTTATTATATTTTCTCCCCCATTTCTGACACTTTTGAAGAATGAAACATGAATGGGTCAAATTGACCCATGGACATTCTTGCTCTTTCTGAGAGACAACATAAAAGGAGGGTTAAATAAAGAATAGCATTGTTTTCTAATTTTTTTGTGCCACCTCCCATTTATTCTAATGCATAAAGATCTATTTCCTGACTTTTTCTCCCTGCACTCTCGCTGTTTATTCTCTATGTTCCACATTGAACTTTGCATATTCCGAGGAGCTCTCTTTTCATTCGTCTGTTTAAAAAAAAAGGACACTCCTTGAGGTATAGCATAATAAACGACTCTTTGTACGCCGCCACAATGTAGCATTGTGCGTTCACACGGAATACGCCATCATTTGATAATTGTTAGATTAATGGCGCCTAGAGCGAGGACGTAAATATTTCACTGCTTGAATTTTTGCGGCAAGAAAAGGAGGCCTCTGAAAAAAATAATGTTTTGAAGGAGGGGGAGGGAGGGGTGGGGTCGGGCGAGTGTGTTTTTCTTCAAATTGAGTTAACTCTATTTCCTGAATGTATACGCTTCAGCTCTTAAAAAAAATCCAGCCGCGGGTGTGCTGTTTATCGCCGGATGAAAGGCGTCACTGTAATTATTCCCTCCCCTCCCTTTCCTAATCAGACCTTGTCAGCAAGGCGTCTTATCGAGAAGAGGAAAATGACACCGATGCTATCGAGGAGCCCCGGAGTCCGAGCCCGCCGGCGCGTGTACCCCCGCCAATCACGGGGCGAGCCGCGTCCTCGCCGTATCTATTGCCGCCACAAACGGCGAGCAGATGCCTTTTTTTTTTTCATGTGGACTTCAAAAACGGTCGCCAGTCATTAAAATTGCAGCCGCGTCGTTCCTTTTTCGGCGGCGGCGGCGGCGGGGATCAGCCAGAGCGAAAATGGGATGTGGGACGAGGAGACTGGCTAAATGTGTTAATTCCGTCCTCACATGTTTACGGCTTACTTTTAATCTGTTTGAGGAGGACGGGGCGGGAGGGACAGGGTGGCGATTGGAAAGGGGGCGCAAGGGGCAACGAGAAAGCCTCGTGCCGCAATAAATCGCCATTATTTTGGACACCCTAGGACTCAGCTGTTCCGCGGGGATTTAGGGACAGAAAAAAAAAAAAAGCCTTGTTTACGCTTCAACTGCGCTAGCTGAGCTGCCGGCGGACAAAAGGCCTTTGGTACATAATGGCTAGCTAGCATACGGACCCCTCAATGGGACGGGAAGAGCTGAACCAACAGACTCAAGTCCCGCGGAAAATCCCAAGTGGCAATAGACCGCATCATGTTTGTAAACAAAGGTCGCCAGGGTACTTCCGGCTAGCAGTTAGGGACTACTGCTGACCGGAACTGAAAACAACGACAAAAACATTCAATTTCCTTCCCCCCCAAAAAATTAAAACTAATGTGAGGAAGATGAATCGAGTGGATGTTTTAAATAGTTGTACAGAGTAGTCGCGACTGCTGAAGGGGCAGCCTCGAACCAAAACCTCAAATGCATTTTCTCACAGATATGTAGAAAATGTTTGGCTGGGTTGTCTTGGAGTAAATTAGCACAAAACAAACCAGCTAGCCTGCTAGCTAACCTCAGCAATACAGTACGCCATCCGTTTCAGACTCCAAAGAGCACATCTGCGCAAACAGTCCAAGCAAGAGAAAAGTCAATTCATTATTCAGTGACTAGATTCTTTTTTTTTAATCAACTTACCTGTTGAAAAGTAAAAAAAAAAAAAAAAAAAAAGCCATCATTCAATCTCCTATCAAAGCAATTTACCTCACGTGACGTCAACTTTTCGCCTGACACCTAACTATGGCGGTTGGGAACAAGGTTAAAATCATCATACAAGCTTTTTATCCAGTTTTTTTAATCATGGCGCCTTGGTCAAATGACACAGAAGGGTTTGTTGACTCGAGAGCTAGTTGAGCATTTGCCATCTGGAAGTAATGTGACATCGTGCTGAAAAGTTCATAATATTACTTGAAATGAAGTAGGGCTGTGGAGATGACCTTCCCAATACGGATTCACGATTCGCCCTTCCCGAGTAGTCCACCAGTAGGTCGATGGGTGTTTCAAATACACGCAAACCTTAAAGAGTTAAGTGCTGATCCCAGCACTTACGTACGACAGGCAACACCAAATGCATACCGTGGCCAAGCCCATTTTTACTACTTCACTAACCAAAACGGCAGCACCGATTGAAGAAGCAGGTCTGGGGACTGTTGCCGGTGCAGAATGTAGGACAAGCTCATGTATGTGTCGACGACGTCTTGTACCACAACTAGTGTTGACTCAACAGGCGGTCGCTCCACAACGTTGTGTGCGTCCGTGACTTTTTAGCTCCCTTTTGGGAATCCCTCTATTACGGGCATGACCACAAATTGCGGAAATGCCGTTTTGATTTATCGGATTTGTTTTTCTTCTGACGTCGTTGGGTCTGCCCCCCTCGTCGAAGAGCGCCGCCGCCCCAAATCCAAGCGCTTTAAAACAACCTTTAATAACGTCGTCACGTCATCGCGGCGTCCTCACGCAGGCTCGCTTAGCTTAGCCGCCGCTACTGCTACAGCTTCCGCTGCCACTTTGTTGCCCGCTTCAATGATTTATGACACACACACACAAAAAACAAAAATCAAGAGAGAGGGAGCAGGAAAGGAGGACAGAAAGAAACAAAGTGTTGGCCCCCTCCACTCACAAGCCCGATTGTGATTGTGAGTCGCTGGCACCTTTGATTGACAAGCTCTAATCAGCTTATCTCCCATCCTAATAAAGTTGATGGCCCGCGGTGCTGCTCTCTACCTGGCACGCCGTGAACTTTGGGGGGCCCCCAGAGCCCCCAAAGCCCGAACCGCTCTGCTTATCGAAACGGGAGTGAAATCAATCCCTAATGAGCTGTGTTGTGTTTTTTTCCCACTATTGATTCCCGTCCCTAACCACGTTGATATGCTTTTGTCTCCCCCTCCTCTTTTTCAATATATTACAGACGTATTCCAAAGTGGATTACATTCATTTTGCCCATTCAGAATTATAAATTAAAAATACAAATACCCCACAAAGCCAACGTGAATAGACATTTATTTTCATAAATATTCACAAATTAATTGAAAATAAAACATTCCCAATATCACAGTGGGAATTGTCATAGCTTTGTGGCGTTTCTTTTTTTCATTTCAAATTCAAATTATCTTAACAAATAGCATTACATTTTCAGTCAAACTCAGGAACTTCCAAAGGAAATTTCACTATCCGAGTACGACAAATAATGTTTGTCACATATCTGCAAAACTTTTAATTTGTATAATTGAGACCAACAGTACAGCTATAGTATCCTACTATTGCAATGACAAAATAAATTCAATTTTGGGTAAAACTGATATGAAAGCAGTAGGATGAACTTCCAAAGCATAATGTATATAATAATGGCAGCAAATCTATGGTATCATGCTCCTGTATACAAATTGTATTTGTTTTTGTAAAACTGACACTAAATCAGAGGGATAAAGCATTTTTCACTATCCAAGTTGTATCAATAATTGTACATAATAATTTTTCCAGAGATAAATTGGAGAATGACAAAGCATTGTGTTATTTGAAAATATGCTGAAAATGAATTAACTTTTAGTAAAACCCATCGAAAATCAGAGATAGGACCTTTCAAATGTTATTTTACTCTATAGTCTGAGTTATAGATATAAATATTAATAACAGCGACTGCTACTCCAAATAATAATACTGAAGGAGATTTTTAGTAAGACAGATACAAAATCACAAGGACAATTCACACTGTAGTCCATCCTGTTATATAAATAAACAATATATACATATGTAATAATTCTTTTTACTGGGATGAATTGGAGCTTGTAAAAGCTTTGTGTTATTCTAGATTCATTTATTTAAAAATTATTACCATGTGCATTAAAAGTACAGCGGCTTTGTGCGCAAATGCAGCAAAAAAAAAACACAAAAAAAAAATCACAATTTATGATTTGCGTTTCTATTTCTATTAATTGACGGGACATATTTAATCTCATGTCACTGTAAAAAAAAACAAAAAAAGACATTCATGTAAAACAGAGAAAATCCGAACGTGAACATAGGGCGTAAGCGTTTCAATGAATCTCCTTGCCTAAGTTTTGTGTTATTTCAAATCATATTTTCATGACCATTTGAAACGATTGTTTTTGGAGCCATTTTCTTCCATCAAGCCAAAGCAGCATTTCTGCTGCTTGTTGCTGCATTGGGCCTTTCAAGTTTGTTTTTCTTTGTTTTTTTTTTCTCCTAATGAACCTCTATACTTTATTTATGAGACAAACAGAAAGGCCTGCTTGTCGGTGGGGGTGGGGGGGGGGGGGGACGCGTGTGGTAAAAAAAAATAAATAAATAGCGCCGCGTGTCCAAAGAGTGCGCTCGCTATCCCTTTGAGGGCTCTCACTGCTTTTGACAAGCCTTTGTTTTCTTTAAATACACTCGAGACGCTGAGAATAGTTAAAAAAAAATCAAATAAATAAATGCTCAAATGTGATGATGATTCAGTGTGAAGATATGTCTTTTCTTAGAATAAGTGCGCCCCCCTCCCTCCCTTTAAATCCGACCCAGAAGCATCCTGGCTTTTTGTTCGCGGTCAGGAAAAAGGAGAATTTTGACACTGTTTCTTTGTTCTTTGAAATATATCAAAAATGGTTTTGCTCCACTTTTCTCTTGCATTCCTCAAAGGCCACGCAGTGTCATTGTGGAGTGCAAATTTGAAAGAGCGCAACATAATGACCGCATCTGGTCACGCTCAAATTATTTACCGGTCGGTCTTTGTTTTGTTGATTTCATATTTAAAGGTGATGTTCGGGAGTCACTCGCTTGACTTTCTTTCTATGGTCTCCTCGATTGTTGACTGTTGTCAATGTGCCTTTTCCCAATATGACTGACTTCAGGCTTCCGACTGGCTCAAATAGTTAGGCGTTGTCGCGCCACCTGTTGCTTGAGCACGGGTTTGCCTGCAATACAGCCTGTACAGCCTTCGACATATATTACATCAACCTTTTTGGTTTGTAACGGTACATAGATTCCGAATAGAATATTTCAGTACGGTACAGACTTACCAAGTTCCCACCCCCAACATATAACTCCCTCAACAAATACCGTGCAGGTCATCTTATGGCTCGCAGAAACGTCACCGTCACAGTGAGCCATATGCTTTTGGCAGTATGTCAAGCTTGTTAACTCATTTGAAACAGCGTCACACGAACAAAAGTCCTAGCTGCATTTAAACATCCTCTCGAGGGAGCTTTACTTTCCTAGAAAGAAGAAACAAATATGGCTGTTGCACTTTCCTACAAACAAGACCAATTATTGATATTGAACTTTCCTAAAATGAAGACAAACTAAATGCTAGAGGATAAACTGGTAGTGTTGCACTTTCCTAAAAACAGAACGGACCAATGTTGTACTTTCATAAAAGACGACAAACTATTAATGTTGCAATTTCTTGTAAAAAAAAAAAAACAACAAAAAAACCAACTACTGAAGTTACACATATTTATTTGTATTTTATGCCATACATTGTTGTGTTTATTATGAGAAGCTGTCATTAATTGTACAGTTCGCAGTATTTTCTTTTTAAAAGACATTCACTCTGTGCCTGCTTACACAGAATACATTGTATACTTTGCAATTTGCTGAACCTTCAAAACAAGGTACGCACCAAACTGTGATTTTTTTTTTAGGCCTACCATTTTATTTCCCCTGGGTGGGGAAACACAGTTTTTCTTCTCGATTCTTATTCTTAGCATTTCTATCCAAGTGTGTTGAGAGCAAAATTTGTGCAGTTGTGCAAAGCGGCATATATTCCCGGCGCGTCCCTGTTCTTTGTTGCGGATGCATTGCGTGTTTGACCCGAGCTGGCGTCGCCATTTCAGGTTGTGCAGCTGAGCGGAGGGTTTGTATCGACAGCGGAGTGAAGCGAGGGGTCACGGATTAAACGCGCGGGGGCGAGGCATTGACCCCCGCCCCCCGCAACCAAACAGCCTAGCGACGCACCCTGTCGTCCGCCGGTGACAGAGGGTCGGGGTTCACGTGGCGGGAGAACCAGCACGGGCTCAAAAGTCGCAGACGGCACCACGTGAGCAAAAGCAGATCAACTATGCCGTGCAAATGGTCCAAAACGGCGACTGTTGCTATCGGCTTTTTTTTCACTTGAGCGGCGGCGTATCTGTAGCTCGACGCTAACTCAAAATTTTGCTTGCAACGCTCGGTGAAATCAAATCGACCAAGCAAGAAACTCAACGAAAAAACCTCCGAAGTTAAGGCAGTCACGGAAGTAATTCAAAACAGTTTCCCAGTAAGAATGTCGGGGGTCGCCTTATTTTGTTGCCGCAAGTTTGAGATAATCAGTATGCGTTCCGAGGATTTTGAATTTGTTCTTGTTTGACCAGTTCCGTCTCGCCTGTGCGGCTAGCTTGACACTTCTTGGCACCGGCGTCGAGCCGCGCCGCTGAAAAAAGATCCCGGTCACTCCATTTGCTTTGCGGGGCTTTCGCGGAATTCGCAGCAGGGAAGATGACGCGCATTTATAAGCAGCCGCTGCCTCGTATTTATGAATCCACGAATAGTTACGCTAGCGGAGAAGAGAACATCAAAAGTCGGCGGTCCTTCCTCGACTTGAATTATTAAATGTGTCAATGTTGCACACGCGCCATTTATAGTGTAAATTGACAAACTTTCTGGAGAACTACAACGGAAGCTGCAGAACGACACTTGAAGAACTCGACTTTGATACCTCTCGGAGGAATACGCTGCGGCGAGGAAGTGAGAAGGGATAAAAAAAAAAAAAAAATGTAAAAAAAAAAACAACTGTATGCTAACTGGTTTAATCTATTTAAGAACCAAATGAGGTGACGGAATTATAGTACAATCTAAAAACAACCTTATTAATAAGTTTGTTTTGAGATGTTTTATTTAGAAAGTCTTTCACCTGAATTAAGAAGTTTATTTTTGTAAGACCCTTGAAAAGAAAAGAAAAGAAAAAAACACCACCCAAAGACACGCGCGCGCACACACACACACACACACACACACACACAGAGAGAGAGAGAGAGAGAGAGAAAAAGACGCACCCGGTGTGGCGCAGCGTATGCATGAATTTTCCTCTTTCGGATGTGTCGCTCGCTTTCTTTCTCCCAGCCTGCCTCACCTTTGATGTGCACCCGAAAATGTCATCAGGCGTCAAGGAACCTTTTTTTTTTTTTTTTTTTTTTATACATACTTCTCCACGAACCCTCCCGCCCCCCCACAAACACACATTTCCACCCACCTCACATATGAGCCAGCCAATTTGCTGTGGCTCACTCATCTCTCACAGAATACACCCCAAATCCAAAACAAGAATACGTACCAGTTTCCACCGCTATCTGGTAGCCGGCCTCTAGTCTCCGCGATGACCTTTCCAGCCTCTCTGTGTTGTCCAACAGATGCGCTCTCTACAACAACAACAACAACAACAACAACAAGATGGAGGACGTGTCAGGAAAAACACAAACAAGCATTGATTGAGAGAGCACCGGGACGCATTTCAAAAGAAAACCAACCCTAAACGCGCAGACCGAGCGTGTCCACGGAGACGACGCAACGGCGCCAAGGTTGCCAATAACCTTCACGGATGACAAAGTGTTTACATGCTGATGGGAAACCAAGCGCATGCATGCCGGGGATGACAATGACAACGACATGAGGGGGTGCGCGTGTCCTCGTCTCGGCCAGCGAAAAACATTCGCTCCGACTTTGAGGCCGTTTGTTTCCACGACAACATTTACAGCCGTACCTTGACTACGAGTGCCCCAACTACTGAGCTTCTCAGCGTTACGAGCCATCGCTGATCGCTGGGTAGATTTTTTTTTTTTGCTCTGACCGATTGAAGAGTTCAAACATAAAAGCAGACATCTTCCTTTTTTGTGAATTAAGCCAAACTCAGTTTGTTTTATTTCTGGTTCCAGTTTAAAGCTAAGAATTGTTACTTAGGGTATTCTACGTTAATATATATTATTCAATTAAGAGGTTAACTTGGAATCGCAAAAGCAGACAACAAAAATTATTTCGTTCAAAAAAACGAAATAATTTTATAAAATATATAAAATATAAAATTACACTAAAATGGTAAATATTATGCTTTGTGAATAAAGACAATCTACAATCTCTCGAACTAATCCTTAACCTTAAATTAATCCTAACTCTTCAAAAGGAGAGAAAAGCAGTTCCTGCAATTAAACCTCCACGAGTGCCACGCAGTGGTTGTTTTGTTTACGAAAAGCACCATCGAACGACGCCGTGATAGGCAATCTGCTCGTCGCCGCAAAACTACTCTTTTTTTTCACGATAGCTTAATGCTAACACTTAATGTGAAAGACTGTAGACCAGCTAGCAGAAGTAGCATCAATATCGCAACAGTTCTAAACCTTGAACAAACAACAACACCAACAAATACCAGCAGACTGGCAATGCACTTGTTTAAAAGAAAACAATGGCCACCGCAGTTGCTTCAAGGGGTAGGGTTGAATATCAGTATTGCAATGTTTTGTAATGATAGCTATGACGGTACAGTACCGATACCTCGGTTGGGACAAAGTATTGATATCGTTAAGTATTATATCGTTGGCTGACACTGGATAGCTTCGATACTATGGGCAGGACAAACCATCGATATAATGATGTATTGTCACAGTAGCTCGCACGCTACAGTAGCAATACGAGAGCTAAGAGAAAATATTGGTATCGTGATGTATTGTACCGTTAGCGCGAACTCAGAGACCCACACCGCACAGTGTTCTATTGGATTAATAGTAGGGGTGGGAATAAATATCAATATCGGGTACGCTAGTCGTCAGCGTAAAAAATTCAATATCATTTCCACTGCGTTCAGTGGAGCAAATTCCAAAGCGTGTGAGCATGCGAGATTCGCATGTTTACAAAAACATGGTCGGCTTTTGATGGCTTTTCTCATACGCGACGTATTTTGACAGTCAAAAACAACTGACAGAGGTTGATGCCCACCACATGAGCGAAGCGGACAGGGGGGAGAAGTAAAATCTGCAGATTGGGTTTAGCTGTCACAACACGTAGCAGCTAATCACTCAGAGGAAATGGAAAAACACGGAAGGAAGGGGGAGGCGCGTTGTTTTCAAAGTTTGACAAAAAGAGGAAGGGGATGGAGGGAACTCAGCTACCATCTTCATGACAGATGTCATTTAAAATAGCAGAGAAGCTTTTTAGTAGCTAAAAGTCAGGGCACGGAAAGGATGGGGGAAATAAAGCAAATGTGAACGTGGCGGCAAGGGAGGGAGTGACTTGTTTTTTGCTGTGGAAAATGTAACATGATGTTGATCGTTTTGATAGCTCTCGCGGTACAGTATTGACGTTTCGTTCCGTTAGCTCTCACAGTACCGAATCAAGACTCGGGGTGAGATCAAATGTGGGGTATCGCTACGTATCGTATTATTATCTCTCATTGTTAAGTAGCGACGCTTGAGGGGCGACGAAACATTGATAAGGGGAACCGCAAAGAAATCGAGGCAGCTCATATTTCCTTGTTGCTGCTCACCATGCATACCACCTCCCGCACTCTCCGTTCCAGCAGATTTATTAGCCTCTTGTGCTACGATGTAATGTAGTGTATTGTGTATCTGTGTAACTATGACACAGCTGGGCTCAGTTGGTGGAGCCCGTTGTCCAGTGACCAAAGGGTCGCCTTTTCAAATCCCAGCTCCAACTGTCCGCTGTCTCCCCCGCACGGCACCCTGACCCAGCTGCAGACTTCGAGACAGATGGATGCCATGAAACTACCTCACGTTGTACAGTTTGTTGTATTTGCTTTTATTTTGCTTTGTTTTACTCTTCTGTCTACTGCCAGGTCAGAATTGAAAGTCAGAATCTTTTCTCAATTGCCTTACCTCGATAAATACAGGTTAAATAAACAAAAATAGGGTTCCGTTTTTCTTTATTAAAAACGTAACAAAAAAATGGTGATGCTTTTTGGGCGGTTGGAACAGATTAATGGCGTTTCAATTCATTTCAAATGGAAAATTGATTCGTTGAACTTGTAAAATGGAGTTACGAGCTTGGTCAGGAAATGAATTAGTATATCCCTCATATGTCATTTAAAATAGCGGAGATGCTTTTTTTTTTTTTTTTTTTTTTTTTTTTTTTACTTTAAAGAAGCTAAAAGCAAGGGCATGGTAACGATGCGGGGGGGGCAAGCAGTAGGAAGTGAGTTGTTTTTTGCCGTGGCAGTGGAAGGCGGTGGCGGAGTCGCAGGGCTTTGGCGGATGGCGACGGCCCCGCGTTAGGGCTATATAATGAGCCCCCCACGGAAGAGCTGAGGCGGCGACGTATTGACGCGCGATCTTGAAGCCAACACACCTCGACCGTGGCTGCAGTGCGCGCAGCGCACGGGCACACTGACAGAAGTAGCGCACTCCCCTGGCTTCTTCAAAGAAGCCAAAGTGATTAGTATGTTATCATTACCATTGGAAACGTGCTTTTTCTATTCCCTCTCGGCAAAAGGTGACACGTCTCGGGGAGAGGCGGCCGGCAGACTCGCTGCGATGGGAAGCCACTTCAAAGCCTTCTCCCCCTGAATCGCTCTCGCTTCTCTTCCTTCATTCTGGGCCGGGGTGGTTGGGGTGGGAGGAAGGTAGTGCTGGAGGTGGCAGAGTAGTATGTGTGTGTGCGTGTGTGAGAGATCATTAAGAATAATGCGCCCCAAGTTAGATGGCAAAAGATCCCGAGGCGAAAGGGTGAGGGTTCAGCCGCTAAGAATGCAATAATGACACGCTGTGACGCTCCTAATAGTGACACAAGCCCGCCAGGAACACGTGGGGGGAAAAAAAAAAAGTTAAAAAAAATTACAATCATAAAGAATACTTCACTTGGTCTGTGCCATCCACAATTTGGAATTTCACCAGAAATGTCCGGAAAAATACGCTTCTAAAGTAGATGCAATTGAATTTAGTTTTGAAGTACATTTATTTTCCTGATTATAATCCCTTCAAGGTGAAATTCAAAAGTATCGATACTAAGGGGTGGGCCGAGAAAAAATATACAAATATATTGGATTGTTATCCCTGACGGTACAGTATCGATACAAATGGTGGGGGTAAACTAGCGATATCAATATATTGGATTGTTAGTTCTTACCATGAAGCATCGATACTTGAGGTGGTGAAAAAAAATCAATATCATTATATTGGATCATTATTAAACGGTACAGAATCAAAACTAGCGATGGGTCAAAATATCGATAATTTATTGGATTGTCATCTCTCCACGTACAGTATCACAACTAGGGGTAATGAAAAATAGCGATATCGTTTATTTAGCGGTATCGTTTTCGCTCAGGTTAATGTGACGATACTGTTGGATAAATTGTGGAAATCGGAACGTATCAGGTGGTCTTGGTTAGCTCTTGCTAATGTTACAAGGTCCAAACTGAAGGGCGAGCCTTGTGGTTTTGACATTTAAAAACCAAAAAGTCGATTCAAATCTACAGACCGAAACAAATGACCTCATGGAGGCGCCACGCTGAGCATTTACATACATTACAAGATAAATGTTGTAAATACGAGTGCAAAGCCCTTCTGCCTGCGCATCCTTTTTTCATCTGACACCTACAATTTCTTCTGAGGCGGAGCGAAAATTGTGTTGTTGTTTTTTCGTGTGTGTGTGAGAGAGAGAGAGTGGTGAAGCGCTCCTCAGTTGTAAGTTATTAACAGGGAGCCCCGGTACAATGCAGCTGGAGCTCAAAAGAAATCTCGTTCCTCTTCTTTTTTGCTCTCCTGCCACGTTTTTTTTTTTTTTCCAATATCAAACACGGGCGGTTTCTATCACCATTTTCCAAAGTTCAGATGATTTCCTTATTATTTCAATAAGGGGCGGAGGAGGAGGGTATGAGTCAAAGTGAATAATGATGACAGCTGTGATTCACACTGACTGTGTGATCTTCCGCGCCGTTTGTTTGGGACTTGTAAGACGAGGAATTACAAGTGTCAAACAGCTGTGAATATGGCTGCTAAATATTTAAACATGTTTTGCAGCTGAGGAGAGAGGGGTGAAGAAAAAAAAGTATAGTTTTTTTTTTCTCTCTTTCTTTAAAGCCAAGCTTAAGTGCGTATAAGCTGTGCCAGCCTTTGAAGACTGGCGGCGGAAAAGGCGAAAAGGGGGCACCCGATCGAGGCCGATTACGCCGACGGAGCCGTTCGAAAACGGGAGTCGACAGGTGAGGTAAACGCGAGGTGCCTCCTGACCCCGAGGCGAGGAGGAAATTAACAAAAGTGTGGGAGGAAGACAGGCAAACTCGAGTACAACTAAATAAAACGGGAGGAGTGAAAAAAAGACACACGATAACACAGCATCTGGGTCTGTTGAGTTGGCGCTCCTAAATTATGAATCGCTTTGAAAAGGAGCACAACTCCAGAGATTGGGGAGAGAGAAAAAGCAGCTTGAACATTTAAGGCGGCGCACTCCAGCACCTGCGAACAAACGCAACGGTCGTGCCTCGCAGGACCTGAACGGGGTTTGCGAAAATACGAGAAAACTAAATATTGACATTGTGATGTATCGTATTGGGCAGCACGGCGTACCGGTGGTTAGCACGTCTGTCTAAAAGTTCTCAGGTTCAGGGTACTCGGCTTCTTCCCACATTCCAAAAAGCCCAGGGTGCACCCCGCCTCTCGCCCAAAGTCAGCTAGGATGGGGCCCCGGCCCACCCGCGACCCCAGTCATCTTCTTCTTCTTCTTTTCCTTTCGGCTTGTGCCGTAAGGTTTTCTCCGAGGAAAATGGATGGCTGGAAATGATCATTAGCGTCAACCGTACAGTAACGTTACTAGAGGTGGGGCAAAACATTGAAACTGTGATGTAACATTTCTTTAGCTTTTAAAGAAAACCTGCTACAGTAGCAAAACTAGGGCTGCAACAAAATGCCAATATGGTGAAGTATCGTCCTCTGTTGCAGCACAGTATCCATACTGAGCGGGGATAAAGTGTCAACATCACAACGTATCGTTTCTTTAGCTCTCACAATACAGTATCGATAATCGTGGTGAGACAAAATATTGTTATCGCAATTATATTGACAACACAAGGTATCATGTCGTTAGCCATCAGGGTACTGTATCGATAATGTGGAAGGACAAAATGTTGATATTGCGATCTATCCGGTCTTTAGCTCTCACGGGTCAATATTTCTACTTGGGTTGGCACTAGGCTAACTCCGGCATGTTTCTAATTTTTATACATAGAGCTCTCTGTATCTTCTGAACATGTTCATGAATGTGCACTGTCCCGTCAGAATAAAGCAATACATGAAATGAAACAGACTATCGTGATGAAGTGTTGTTTCGTACGCATCCACGTTAGAGTGCGGATACTGGGGATGTTGACATCGTGATCTATTGTTGTTTTAGCTTTCTGATAAAGTATTGATGTATCGTATTACGAATTGTCACGGTACTATATTGATACTTGCGGTATGTGTTGATATTGCGATGTATTGTTCTGTCGTCACAGTGTTGAAATAGGGCTGAGACTAAATATTGCTGTCGAGATGTATGATATTGTTAGCTCTCAAGGTACAGGTACAAAACTAGGGATGGGACTGAATATTGATATCAACATGCATCATGTCACGGGCTCTCACAGTACAGGATCACGATAGAGCTCATATTCATGTTTGTGTGGGGAATCTGTCAATATATTTACGAATAGGGGCAAAAAAAGGTCGATTGATGAAGTTGAGTACTGCCTTACATTCCCAACTCAATTGTCTTCAAAAAAGGGCAAAATATTTAAGAGAAAGCAGAACTATAGAACTTGGCCTTTTCTTGAATTCATTATTCATTAAGACTTGGCCTTTAAGCGCTTCAATCAGACCAAAGTGACCAAATTAATTTTTTCTAGAAACAGACGAGGAGGGCAAATGGAAATTTCAGTGCAGGGGTGGTGGGAGGGGAAAAAGGCAATTTAATAGTCAGAGAAGCACTTACCTCTTCGCGTAACTTTATCAACTGCATCACGAGAGCCGGGCAAAGAGATGGAGAGAGTGGCAGAGAGAGAGGGAGTGAAAAAGAAAATGAGAGAGGAAACATTTTCAGGAAGAGGGATCCGTCACGCGGCGGCGCCAGAAATTAACCTTGACGATTTTTCTGTTTGCGCGTCGAGCGCTCGGAAATCAGCAGACAAACGCGCTAAACGCAGTGGAGAGCTGATTTTTTTTTTGAACAAACAAAGATCAAGTCGTCGTACTGTCACATTAAACAACGGCAAGGAAGTGGAAAGCTCCGCCTGGCAAGATCGGCTAGCATTACCCGGGAAGTCACGGAAAATGATGTTGCGAGAGAAAAGGGAGTGCGATCGTATGCGCCTACATTATGTTCAAAATGTGTCAAAACATGGACTTTACAATTTTTCGCCTGTCGTTTAGGTAAATTCTCTGGAATGGGTCTTTGCGTAGTCAAGTTTCACGGCATTGGAGGATTAGTGGTCCACATTGTTGATAAAAGGCACGCTGAAACTGAAGTCGATCAAAAATGAATTTCACGGGGGGGGGGGGGGGGGGGGAATCGAAGTGCTGTATTCAAAAGCAAACCATTTTTGTTGCATAAGGGCGAGCTTCCGCAGAAATGTGCTGCTAACGTTGTTTATACCGCTCAGACAACAACAGCAACAAAATTCGTTCATCCCTGTTGACGACATTTTGCACAAATTCCAACTAAATTCTTGCGAGAACAACCTTAAAGGTGCCAGCCATCCTTCCAACTGGGCTGTAATTCCCTTCATAGAGTTCCTAAAACGGGAATCGCAAACAAGATTACAAACGCTTAAGCTGGCGAACCGATCATGTGTACAACGCGACCATAAAAAGTCAAACAACGCACTAATTTCAAAGCAAAATGATAAAGCTACAAAAATAAGCTATTGTTGGTATGCATTTCTATCTTTGAGAATGGTTAAAACGAAAAGGAATTGGGCTTTTGGGATTGGCCTCACTTGTTTTTTCGTGGATATATTTGTTATGGAGGATTTTAGAGGCATTTGAAATGCTCATTCCATGTTTTTAAGAAAATTCCACAAAGATGGCGGCCACTTGTCACGTTGCTAATCACGCAATCGGTGAGGCAATTATTTTTAAGGGGAACTTTGTAAGAGGCGTTTGAAATAAAAATGGTAATCGTTGTTTGTGGAATGTTTACAGTTTAAACTATTAGCATTGGCACTTATTAACAATGTCTCACTGCTATGTCAATCCAGTATCAATATTGTTCGTAATGTGCGTGTACTGTACGACTGTTTTCCTATTTGGTCAAATGGGAAAACAGTTGTACAGTCAAAAACTTAAGTTCATTTTTTTTTTTTTAGTCTAGTTTATTATTCCCTCCCCCCCCCAAAAAAATGTCCACAATTTTCAGTAAAAGCTAATTTTGTGACTTGTTTATTTTCTTTTTGTACAATTTGTGCTGTTTTCCGGATAGAAACAAACTCACGAGAGAAACACAAGGTAAACAAGTATAAATGCGTGTCTTCCGAAAGAGGCGGTCGCCGCTAACAAGATGCTACTTAAATCTGCACAGCAAGGTTGGCTTATTTAAAAGGGCAAAGTTTGAAACGACACTATAAGGAGGGGGATGATGTGGCGGGGTGGCTTATTGGAGAGTAGCAGATCCTACGATCGCTCAATGGCCCGCCAAACAAAACTTCTTCTAGGCTCATTTGTGCCGCATGACTGATTGCAAATCCTCACGGGAGGACTCACACAAAAGCCTGGTTGAGATGCGTTTTTGTTGTTGTTGTTTTTTTAGCTTGATTTTCCTTCGCCCAATGGCGTCTTCAGCGCGGCCAACGACGGCGCTCGCATTGTGGAACGCCGTGAATGTCGTAATTATGCCGTCCTCGTCTTGTGTTTTTGTGGTGCCAACCAGCCAGCATTCAAAATTGCACTGCTGCAATTTTTCTGTTATGATAATCAGCATTTTTTTTTTTTCTCCAAACAAAAGATTTCCCCCCCCATCTCTGCCGCCGCCTACCCCGACACAGAATTCGACACAAGTGGTAATGCGCTTCCTTTGTAGCTCGGGAAAAATCTGGTCGGTTCCGGCTCAAACCGGCGCAATCTCTCGTGGCCAAGCCTTCTGCTGCCACTGAAATCGAAACTATTTGGTGCGGCATTCATGTGTGCGTGTGTGGAAGACAAAAAAAGACGGGGAATGGAAAAAGAAAATGTGCCTAGCACCTGATAGTGCCAATTCCGTCTCTGCCGGCGTACAGATAACGAATAAATGTCCGACTCTATTAAATCGTCTTTTAGCCACTATCGCAACTTGCGACGGTGGCCTATTTACTTAAGCTGGAAATCCTTTTGCCTTGTAACCGGCACATTTGTGAGCCGTAATGATCGGCTGGGGCGAGGGGCTACGCGAAGCGCTCCGGACCCTCGTTTTACACATCGCCGGCAATTAAATTGACCCCACTTTGCCCCTGACTTCTGGTCCCCTCGCTCTCCTATTGCCGCCATCTTGTTAGATGAAGAATATGTTTTAAAAAAAATGTAAATCCAAAACTAGGCCAAGGAGGAGTACTACAGTGTATAAAACATGGACTTTTTATTACCGTATATACCCGACTGTATATTTTTCTTGATTATTGATAGAACACACAAAAAAAAACTTGTATTGTTATGGATAAAAACAAAACCACATGGCATCTCAAGATAGAAATTTTTTGAAAATATCAACGCATATTATGGAGAAATTATTGTGCTTCTATTCTTGTTGTTAGTCCAAATTTTGTTTTTTTTCCCTCAATTTGTTATGTAAGTTTATGTGAAGTTGTGAGAACTCAAGAATAATTGTAACAGGATTTTAAATGCAAAACAAAACCAAGTAGGAAAACAGTCGTACAGGCCATAGGCTTGGCTTATTATGACTGTATATACTGTACTGTGTATTTTTCATGATTTTCAGTAACACACGTTTGTCATTGCTGTTCAATAAAAAAGAAAAAAAATGTTTTTTTCTTCTACAAACAATTTTGGTTGCTCTTTTTCACATAAACACATTTTTAAAAACTCACTTGTGGCCTCTCAAGATAATAATACAAAAAAAAAAAATTACATGACTTTACAAACTAATGTGGCATTTGGACACCTCAAAGAATCTATGTTGTTATACAGATAAAAAAAAATATATATATATATATATATATATTCTAAAGTGACTTTAAAAAAACACACACACCTGGAACAAGACTGTCAATGCAAAACTTGGCCAGAGGAAAACAGTCATAGATTCCATGCAACACTGGTTTATTCTTATCGAATTCTGAAAGATTTTCCTTCACACTCATTTTTATCGTTAATTTATGAGCTCTTTCTTTTGCACAAAGAATGTTTCTGAATTTTTATTTTAACTTGCTTGAGAGGCACATGGCATCTCAAGATTATTATTTTGTTATCATTATCATGGACAAAGTATTGTATTATCATTATTGCTGTTGTTGAGCAAGTCTATAATTGATTAATAATCGCTAGAACAAATTTAAATGTACATTTTTACATTTGCGACAAAAAAAATGCTAAATTATTCATGTTACATAAGCATTTGTGTTATGATTGTACGACTGAATTTTTTAAATAAAAAAATGAGAGCAGTGTATTGTGAAATTAAAATGTACAGATGGTATATTTGCATAGATTTGACATTGTTATTTTGCACTGTATTAATTATATATTTCAGCCCCTTTAGTAAAATTATTTAAAATGCCTTTCATTCAAATGTATTAAAGTCCAACAAAGTGTCAATAATTCATTAACTTGTTTGAAGCCCGTTATTTGAACCTTAATTACTGTAATATATGTACAGCTCTAGAAAAAATATAAACGACCTTTATTGGTATATTGACCATTTTTCATTTTCTTCAATTATTTCTAAATGACAATATTTTTCTTTAAGAAAAAACATCTGAGAAACTGATCATTTTTCTGTCATCTCTTAATTTTTTCCCAGAGCTGTACATAAAAAAACTATTTTTAACAGGAAGATGAAAAGGATTCCAAATGAAACGGCGTGATACTTCTTTTTGGGCATTTCCCCCCCCCCCTCCCCCCTCCCCCTTCCTTTTCTCCTTGATCGGCGGCCGTCAGCTTCTCAAACGTCACATTGGTGACAGCGGATCTCCTTTCCGACTTGCGCGCGTCACTTTTGTGTCTCGCTAATTTGCCGGGAAAATATGCATATCAATTACGCGTCCCGCACGCGCGCACATATGTTTGGAAGATGGTGGGTCATCATTGAAATGGTAATAAGGGGACTTTAAGAAGAAGAAAAAAAAACAACAACACCACATTTTACTTCTAAATATAATCTCATTTATTTTAGTCCAGCGCGATTTTGCATTTAGAATTTTTGTATTCTAATAGTTGGAATGTGTGTGCACGTGTGTGCGTGTGTTTGTGTGTGTGGGGGGAAGGGGGGGTGTGGGGGGGGGGGGTATATGTGGCAGCTGTGCTAGTTTCTATCTTTTAAAAAAACATACAAAACAACTTTTTAAAAGAGACCTATTTTGCACTTTAAAGAAAGCAACAACAAAAATTTGCTGTAAATATTTTACTCATGCATGAAAATGTTTGTATATTTAAGGAAAATAATTACAAAATTTTAAGTGACAATTCTAATTATTGTGCAAAGAAAAGAAGCAGAGTCCACCATTTTGTGTGTGTTTTTTTGTGCACGTGTCACACTCAAACAGGCAAAATACGTATGCTCGCAGTTGAACGTGTGCGTGTGTGTGTGTGTGTGTGTTTGTGTGTCTGTGTGTGGTGTGGCTTCTTATTTGTGGATTTTTATGATTTTCAGCATTTTTCAAAACTCACATGAAACAAGACTTGACATGCAATAAACCAGGCCAAGGAGGAAAACAAGTCGTACAGTCCACATAAAACACAGGCTTACAATTATTGTATTTTTTATGATTTTTAGCAGGGCAAATTTTTTTTAGGCTATCCAATCTAAAAAATATATATAATAATAATAACAAAAATAACTTTGTGAGTTGTTGTTGTTTTTTTGCCCTGAAAGATTTGTGTTAATTTCCCAGTTTATTTGTATTTATTTTTTTATTTGTTGCACAAGATTTACTTCCTTACATAGATGTATTTGGCACTTAAAAGGCAGTTAAAAAAACGCTGAGAATGATTATTTTATTTTTGTAAATAAGTGAAAAATGCTTGTTTATGTTCTCTGCCGCAAAGTGAAATTTAAGGAAAACACTGCACAATATTTTTTTAAATAAAATTTCCATACTATTTATTTTTATTTTTTTGTGATTGTGCCAAGGAAAGAAGCAAATTTCACCACTTTGTGTGTGAGGTTTGATTTTTTTTTGTGTGTGAATTTGTCACAATCTAATGACAAGTCAAGATGTACGGTCCTAGCTGAAGGTTTGCCAAAATACCTTTTATACAGCTTAAACATTTTTTATGCATTCAAAAAACATTTTTTTTAAAAAGGAAAACAAGACCTATTTTGCACATCATTTTTACATCACATTTCCCGCAAAATGTGACATTTATGGAAAATACGACACAATTTGAACACCTTAAGACTATAGTTAGCAACATTTTTTTGACTTAAACCACATTTTGGGGCGAATTTGTTTTTTTCTTTGAATTAACAGATGTGCACAGAAGAAGATTTCGCCATTTTGTGTGTGAGGGTCTATTACGGGGCGACACCCAGCTGCGGTTCGGTATTGAATGCTGCTTTGCATTGTGTCCGGGCGCGGGCGTGCGTGCGTCCGTGGGTGCTCGCAATCTGGCCGGTCCCATGCCCCGCGTCGGCCCGGCTTTGCATTAAACAGTGTTGCTTCTGCATGACTTGGTGACAATACGCCGGCGTCCTTCTCAGATCTGGCAAGGGATGAGGGCGGCCCACCCCTCTACCCGACCGAACCCCCGGGCCCCGAAGTCGGCGTCCCGCACCGGCGGGCGGCGGGGCCGGCCGGGGCTGATTAGCGCCTCACCTGGCTCTCCGAGGAGCTGGCGTCATCCCCCAGGAGCTCGTTGCGCACCTCGTCACTGTAGGCGATACGTGACCTTTTCTGCCAGGGGGGAAGGAAAAAAGAAAGGGGAGGGGTGGCGAGAAAGGGAAACAAGTGGAGAAATATGGCTTACTGTTGTGGTTTTATGTACTGAGAAGAAGAAAAAGAACCATAACAGGCATTCCTTAAGCACGGGAGCCCCCTAATGGAAAAAAACAACAACATCTGGACTGAAGGGACATTAAAAGCAGAGACACTTTCAAGTCGGTTTAGCTAACCAAAACAACAGCACCTATCGAAGCAAACGACACTAACACATTCAGCGGGTTACATTGACCCGTTTTGGACGTTTTAACATTTGGGAAGAAATATTTTTAAAATGGAAAAAAAAAAAAAAAATAGCAAGGCCTCGTCTTCATGTTTTTATGTAAGAAATTTTATTATTATCTAAAAGAAGTGGAAATGTGTTATTTATACATGCAAAAAAAATGTATACAAAAAAACCTAACATGAGTGTTGAGATAAGAACATATTGTTGTCCTCGCTAGGCTGGGGAGGTGGGTGTACTAGTGCAGTAGGTAAACTTATGCCATAGGGGTAGTGCCCGCATGAATAAAATCAAATCTTGTGAAGCACAGCGAGTGTGTGCGTGTGTGTGTTTTATGAGGAAGTAGCACTTGTCAGCACTAAATCTTTTCTTGGGGGGTGGCGGGGTGCTGTCACCGCTATCATCCCAGTGCACTGGCAGCCTGTGTGATAACGCCAATGCTGGGACTCAGACAGGGAATAATTCATCACCCAATCGCACGGGGTTGCCTTGCTCTCTGCGCACGCACACACACAGTCTCGACAATAAGAGGGAAAGCCACGTCCAAAACCTGTGAGCCGACACGTACGTGTGTGCCTGTGTGCGTGTCGCAAAGGGGGGGTGGACAAACTAAGACACACACTTCACACACTGCCGGAGGAGTGGGCTGCCGATGTCGCGCTTGTTTACAGACGACCGGCTCGTGGAAAAACAACGTGTCTGCGTGCCCTCTTAAACTGAGCGCGCGGCAACAGCAGACACGCTAAAGTGTTTACCTAGCCGCATTCGCACCACCAACACCCCCGACCCGCAGCCCACCCGCACCGCGCTCCGCCGCGCTCGCTGTTTGGGAAGGTGAGCCAAAATCAAAGACAAAACAGCACAAAACTTCCACCCAACGACGACATTTTCTTGGATTTACTTTTCATTTTAAATGAATTCAAGAAAGACCAGGCAGGGCACCAATAACCTCTTGCATGAGGACACATTGTATTATTGTACCAGTAGTTGCTCATTTGGACGCCACGCATCCATTAAAATAACATATCATGTGGAATATTTTCGAAAATAAAGTCATATATTTTCAAGATAAAAAGTCAAACATTCATCAGAAAAAAAGGAAAGTGTACTTTAAGAGAATTTTTATTTAGTCATGTTCTTTTAGGGGGGGAAAGGAAAGGTTTGAGTTTTGGGGATTTTTTTTAAAGAAAAAAAGTCTGACGTTTTCAATTAAAAAATGTTGAATATTTTATTTTTAAAAAAGATTTTTTTTGGTTTTTTTTAAATTAAGTGTACACAACTTATAGTAAACAAGTGGTAAAACATTGGTATATGTTTGAGAAAGATTATTTATTTTTTAAAGATGAAAAGTCATTTATTTGGTGTTGAATATTTGGGAGAATTTTCTTTCATATTTTCGAGATTAGAAGGTGTTTTTTAGTTTTTTATTTTTAAAAAAAAGTCACATATTTGACAAGAACAAAATTCTTTTTAAAAAGTTCTATATCTTTGATGAAAAAAAGTTGCATATTTTCCAGAGAAAAAGTTTTATATTTTGGGGGAAATGAAAAGTCATAAATATTTTTACAAGAAAATGCTAAATATTTTCCCCCAAAATGTTGATATTTTAATGATAAAATGCATTATATTTTTGGGGAGAGAAAAGTCTGACATTGAGAGAAGAATTGATGCATATTTCCCCACCCCAAAAAATGCAAAATATTTAATTTATTTTTTATTTTTTACATTTTAATGATAAAAAGTTGTATTTGTTTCAAGAAAAAAGTCAGACATTTGTAAAAATGTTTTTTAATAAAAGGTGAATATTTTCAAGAAAAAAGTTGAACAGCCACATCCTCAGTTTGAAGAGGGTGTGTAAAGTTATGCAACCACAATATCAGTTTTTATTTCCGCTCTTGAAGAGATTAGATTTTTATTTGTGGACAAGGTTATATATCACATGACTGGTGGAAAAAAAGTTTTGAAACGATTCATCTTGGTCTCAATTTTTATTTTGTTTTAATATCACAAAAACTTGGCATGTGAACGGGGCTGTGTAGAATTTTTATATCCAAAGTATGAACGACGACTCACTTTAGTCGTTGTTAATTAAGTGGACGCTGTGGCCAAATTTCACGCATCAACACAACAATAAGCATCCACGGCATGAATTCGCAAAAGCGCTACTGATTTTGCCGGGGAATAAAGAAACCAAAACCAAAATAAAACAAAATAAACCACCCACATATTCCATTTAAGTGGAGATTCATCATTAAGAGCCACGCACAATGCAACTTAGGGGGAGCGACGACTTACAGCCGTAACTGAGACGGCGAAGCGTCGCGAGCGCCATTGATTTGAATGCCTTCAAAAACAACAAACGCCGACGAGAGGTGTTTCTAAATAGCTGTTTGCGTGTGAAGCACTTCCGCATTGAGGCGGGTAACAAAGGCAGAAAGGTATAAAAGGACGGGGAAATGTCACCGCAATGAAAGCGTTGCCGCCGATTCCCCCCCCCCCCCCCCCACCCCCACTGCACCCGCTACGAGCGAGCATGACGGGATTTTCCCATTCCCCCTCTGGAAAACAACAGATCCCCGAATGATTACCGCCGTGCCATTTGATGTCAAACGTCAACAACGTGTGCCGCCATTTGCTGTTTAATACACTGACAGATTTGATAATATGCTGAAAAATATGTATTTCGGGGTTGGGAAAAGTCTGCAAATTGATTATATATGGTGGATATAAAAAGTCAAAAGACCCCTGTTCGAAAGCCAGGTTTTTGTGACAACAAAAATAAATAATTTCAAAACTTTTTCCACCGGTGATGAATGAAATGGAAAACAAATCGTTAGCCTAATAATTGCCGATGTCATTTTAAAATCTACTGTCACAAACAAGTCAATTAAAAATACAAATGTTTTAGCTAGAAATGTAGTTTTTTCTTTACGTCTGTGTAGTTCCCCATTGAATTTGCTATTGTTTTTTTCTTGCTTTCCAGAAACCTTCAAAATCAACTTCATCAATTATGCTACTATGCTAACGAAGGTCAGGAAAAGCATACGAGAACACCTGAACTTTATTTGGGGTTGTGGCCAAGATAAAACATTTCAAAACTTTTTCTACTATTAATGTGACCGCAACAGATTTTTTAACTTTTTTTTTTTTTTTTTTAAGAGATGGGAAGTAAAAGTCAATAACTAAGAACATGTGGTTGCACAAGTGTGCACACCCTCTTTTAATGGCAGGTGTGGCTGTGTGTGGAATTAACCAGTCACATTTAAACTCATGCTAAACGGGAGTCAGAACACAGCTGCTCCCTGATTAACATCAAATAAAGTTCAGATGTTCTTGTACGCTAAAACTTTTTAAAATGACCGAAGCAACTAAGCTTTTATGCTAATGATACTTGCTCCCCAAAAAATCTTTTATTTTTTTTCTTGTTATCCGAAAATGTTCAAATTGGACTTAGGCAACTATGCTAAAAGGCTAAAATTAGTTTTCTAAGCATATTTGCACATTTTTGGAAAACAAGAATAAACAATTTTAGCAAGCATATTGGCATTCTTTTATTGATATTGTGATGCTAACTTAAAACTGACGAGGCAATTATGCTATTAGCCTCTAGATTTTCTTTCTTTTTTTTTTTCAACTGAGTTGTAAAGGTCATAGTTCACATTAATGGTTGAAAAGGTCTTCTGAACCGTGGTTTCATTTTTTATATCACAAAAAAAAAAAGGCATTTGAACAGGGGTGTGTATACTTTTTATATCCACTGTATATAGATACACAGCCAGTGTCTTTAAATAAACCCCATTAATCAGTCTTCGAAAACATCTAAAACAGAATGGTCGCTCATTGCCGAGATAAGGGGGGAGGGAGGCTTGTTTTTTTTTCACTTAATCCTTTTCAAAGGTCTGTCTTTTGTCACTTTTCTAATCTTGGGTGAACATTTTTGCATCTTATTCCCAGAAGCGCACACGCGCGAACAGTACAAAGGTACATCTTTAACTTTATGCAAACGCCGTCAAAAAAGCGCACACGCGCAGGTATTGGTGTCCTGTCAAAAAAAAAAAAAGATGACATGGATAGCTCTGCTTAAAAAAAATACAAATAAAACATTCTTCATCACTCATCAAAATGTAATTAACATATGCACGCATAACAATTCATATCAGATATGCTAATCAGTTTTGCATAATCCTCTGGGTACATAATTTCATTATTGTTACATGGATTTTCTACTTTTGTGGGGAAAACCTTATTTGTACATTTCCGTCATATTTTCAAGAAGAAAGGTTGCAATTTTCCGATAGTCATTTGTTGCGAAATAGCTATATTTTCAAGACGAAAAATCTTTGAAAAAAACGTTCTAATCTCAAGACACTTTTTTGTATATTTTCAAAAATTAAAAAAAGAACCCAATGAGGGAAAGAAAATCTTGTTTTCAAGAAAAGTCATAACTTTATGAGAATAAAAGTCAGAATCTAATGAGAATAGTCATATGCAGAATTTTCCAGAAAAATGTTGAACATTTTCTTGAAAATCAGAACCTTGTGAGTATAAAGTACTACATTTGAGAAAAAAGTCCAACTCTTACAAGATTTTCATAACATATATTGTCAAGATAAAAAAAAAATTCACCTAATGAAAAGAAAGTTGAACACCTAGAAATAAATCAAAAACTTTAGAGAGTCAAGTTGTATAAAAAGTTGGAACGTTTTCAAGGTGAAATGTGGAAATAAGAATAAAATCATATTTTCAAGATAAAACTGTTTTGAGAAAAAGTTGAATATAACTGAGAAGAAAGTAAGAAGAAAAAGTTTTCTTATGAGATTAAAGTAGAAAAGAAATGTCCTTACGCTGCTGTGTCAAAAAAAAGAAAGGTTGTGTGCTCAGCCCACAAAAAAAAAAAAAGAATTTCTCCCATTAAAATGTAATTACATACACAAGCAAAAATTCATATCAGATATTCTAACCATAATCCCCTGTGTACATTACATCCATTTAATTATGGATTTCCCTTTTAGTGTTTCGAAATCTCACTGCTTGAGTATAATAGCAACAAAAAAAGGGCATTTTGATTTTTAATGATTTCCAAAGTGTCACGCGTGCGGCCATCTTTCGCTGCCCTCCGACTGTTCTTTGTGCCTTTTGCCCGGAGCGACGAGTGACACGAGGACAATTGCAAATAATGGTGTGCGCTGCAAAACTGGGGAGAAAAATGTAAACAGTTCATTAGATAGGGGGAATAAAAGGCATATATATAAAAATAAAACACAAATACCCAGGGGCAGAGTGTAATGAGGAGACCCTGAAGTTCCTGGCTCTGTTTGGCCAGCCACACATAGCTGCTGGCATAGCGTGAAGTGCAATTAAGTTAAGCGTATTCAGTGCACGGTGACACGTTGCCCCGCTTCCCTGGCAGGAAGAGGAAGAGGAGGGGGAGGAGGAGGAAGAGGAAGAGGAGGAGGAAAAGAAAGAGAAGGCGGATGAGGAGGAGAAGAGAGGCCCAGTGTCAGCAAATAAAGAGGGCAAATAACCTTTTATACCAGAAGACTTTCTTCTTGAAAACGAATGACTTTAAAAATATATATATATTTTAATATAATAAAAAAATGCACTACTTTTTCACAAACGTAAACTACTTCTTTTGGCAAAAATGCCTTTTTTCCTAGCAATGACGCAACACTTTCTTTAAAAAATATAAACCTGCTTTCCATAAAATATTCCTTCATTCATTCAGCTTCCGTATCGCTTATCCTCAACTAGATATTTTTTTTATTCTCGTAAATATTCAACATTCCTCGAGAAAATATACAATTCTTGATAGAAAATATGCGGGTTGTTTCTTTAGAATAAAAAAACATTTTATACAACATTTTTCTCAAAAATACAAGATTTCTTATCTAAGAAATATTTTCTCGAAAATAAAAGATTTGCTCTCTTTTCTCTCTCCGAAATGTACAATTGTGTTTTGAAAAATAAAAAAGCTTTTTACCCAGAAAGTTCACTTTTACCTCAAAACATATTTGATGAAATTCTCAAAAATGTACAAATTTTACTGAAACAAACTTTTTTCTTTTTTCTGAAGAATACACAACTATCTCAAAAATATTTTAGCCCTCCAAAACATGCTCAAATGTATTTCTTGAAAATATTACTTATTTTTCAAAATATCTGATATTTTAAATATATATATTTTTAATAATTGCAAATGCATTTATTTCTCAAACATATTTAATAACTTTTTTTTTTAGACAATATATGACTTTTTCTCGACAATATATAACTTTTTTCTCTCTTTCTGAAATATACAGGCTTGTTCTGGAAAATACACAACTCTTTTTTTTTTAAATAATTTACCTTTTGTTCTTAAAAATATTTAAAGAATTATTCAAAATATATAACTAAGTTTTTTAAAGTTTTTCCTTAAAAATGTAAGACTTTTTTTCTCAAAAATACCCATCTTTTCTTGAAACTATATGACAATCTCAAAAATCGAACTTTTTTTCTCAAAAATACAAGACTTATTTTTTTTTAAATGTTGACTATATACAACTTTTTGTTATCAGAAATATACACTTTCTAGAAACTATACCGCTATTTTGCCTTCAAGAATATGTAACATTTCTTCAGGAAAATATACACCATTTTTGTAGAAAATTAAAAACGTTTCTCTTAAAAAATATACAAGTCTGTTCTTGAAATACAGGCTTTTTTCTTCAAGTATTTGAATTTTTAATCTTCAAAATATTTGTAAGATTTCTGTAAAATGTGTAACTTTTACTCAAAACATTGTGAACCTAATAGCAGAATTCGTAGCCATTTTTAATCCGCTGTTCCCAAATCGAGAAAAAAAACACAAATGTACTAGCTAAAATGTGTCATTTTTCTTGTTTTTCTGAAAATGTTCAAATATGAAGTAGACCACTACGCCATTAGGCCAACATTAAATCAACTATATGTTATATTGTTAAAAATTCCCAAAAATATACAACTTTTTTCTTGAAAACAAACGTTTGTTCGTGAAAATGAACTTGTTTCCTCTAAAAGAGTTGACTTCTTATCTAAAAAAAAAAAAAAATTATTTTGTCAAAAACATACCATTTTTTTCGGAAAAATAACCGACTCAATAACAAATGATCTTATTATGAATAAATGATCTAGTATTTTACTTTCTTTTACAGTGTGGCTTTATTACGCCTACTCCTCTTCGCAATCCACAGTCGAACGTTAGCGGTACACACAGGAACGCGAGCAGAAGAAGCTTTTTTTTCCCCCAGACGCAAGCTAGCGCAGGAGACTGTCATTTGTTTTATTTCCATCTTTGCCGACTTCCTTGGCTTCGCCGCACCTCGCGCTTGCAGGAGGGGCCACTGTACGCAGACAAAAAAAAAAAGAGCCTCCTTCGGCGAGAAAGGCGACAACAGCGGAGAAAAGAGGAGCCGAGCGCCTCAGATAACAGCATGGGTCCCCTCTCATTAGCTCACAGGTTGGCGCCTTTGGTGGCTTTCCCCTCAATGCCTGCATTGTGTTCTCCTTCCATGAAAAAGCGAAAGTGTGTCGCCCAAAAACAACAGGGGGACAAAAAATTAAATAAATTCATCAAGCGCGCAAAGAGTGAGGTGAGGAGTCTTTGTTTTTTGGTGTGTGCGCATTTACTTTAAGGGATCAATTTCACTCAAACTCACCAACATGTATCAAAGATGGAGTAAACAGCATCCCTGGTGGGTCCCAGGGAAGGGGAGGTGGGGGTGGATGGGGGGGCTTTCAAGCTCGCACCTCGTTGATAGCAGCAAGCATTCGAGTCATCTGAGGCCTTAACAAGTGGCCCGAAGACGACGACGGCGAGGAGGCGAGCGGACCGAACAAAAAAGGGAGCAAATTGAAGGAGGGTTTTCATTGAAGGAGTTCTCTGAGGCCGGGGCGATGCTCTCCATTAAACCCCCATATTAAAATACAGAGGTGCGTCTAATGAAAAATCAAAGGCGCCCCGTTATTCCTGCCTCATCGCCGCGGTTGCGCGGTAGGGACGCGAAAAGGCAAGAAAGAAAGACGGGGGGATTGGGGGGAACGAGGGAGGGCAAGGTGCTGCCGGTGCTAAAGACAGGCAGACAGCGTCGGTTCGCGGGAGGGAATCGATCGAGCAGAGCCGTCGGGGGGGCGGAAGTGGGGGGCGGGGGGCTTCTGGGGGAATAAAGTGGGCCTCCCCGGGTCAGCACCAGAGAGAAAGGTGAGATTAGAGCAAAGTGGAGGAGGGATTTTCCTGACGGGGGAATGCAGGCTACCTGGCGAGCCCGGCAACCAGGCGGCCCGTTAGCCCGTGGCTACCTACACAGGCTTCAGTTTACAACAACGCCCCCACCCCCCTCCTCCCCCCAACTTCCTCCACACACACACACACGCACACACTTTTTTTTGTCAAAAAAGGAAAGAAAGAAAATACCTTCACTTTTAACCCGTTCCTCCGCTTTGGAAGTAGGCTCACATCTGACCTCCATTTGTGATTCATTTTTTCTTTGATGTCTATTCTCAGGCTCTTATCTAAAATTGAAAACTGTCATAAAAAAAAAAAAACTAGACACAAAAGACAGACAAGTTGGTCTGGGCGCGTGTGGGTGCGTTTTATTATTATCACAGAATTATATGATTTTTTTTCCTCTTAAAAATATGACTTTCTCGGAAAAAAAACATTTCGTTTGGAGAATATATGAATAATATATGGAGAAAATATTATTTTTTTTCCTGGAGAAAAATAGATTTTCCAGAAAATATAGGACTTTTTATCCTGAAAATATTGTTATTCTAATTATACTATAGTTCCCCAAGTTATTTTGGAACGTTTTCAGAAAAACATTATTTCAGAATAAACCAAAGAAATTAGACAAACAATGACTGACTCATGGTCTCTACATTTTTTTTCAAAAATATGCAACTTTGGTCCTCAGAAATACACTACCCTTTTCTTAACAATTACTAACACTTTTTCTGGGAACTACACAACTTTTGTTGTGGCAAAAATGTTACTTTTCTTAGAATTTCATTCTCAAAACTATACAACACATTTTTCTAAACAACCACTACTATTTAACTTGAAAACGTTTTTTCCCTTGAAAATATACAATTTTTATATGACTTTTTCTCAAAAAATAGGACTTTGGAATTTAAAAACACACACATTTCTTTCTCCAAAGTGTACAACCTTTGTTCTTTTCTATACACTTACTACTTTTTAACTCGATAACATCATTTATTTCTAGGGAAAATGACTTTTTCTAAAATAAATACATAGATAAACAACTTCTTTGCTTCAAACTACAATTTGTTTGTGAAAATGTTCAACTTTTCTCTCCAAAATGGTACATTTTTCTTCAAAATATAAATTTTTCTAGAGCGTGTGTAACTTTTTTCTCCAAATCATATACCTTTTTTGCTCGACATACATGAATTATTTCTCAAAAATATACAATTTGACTTCTACACACACACAAAAATACACTACAGACTATAGTGGAATGGACTTTCTCAAAAGTATACCGCTTTGGAAGGAGTATCACTTCTGACCTCTATCTGTGATTCATTTTTTGTTTGATGTCTGTTCTCGGGCTCTTATCTAAAATTGAAAACTGTCATTAAATTTAAAAAAAAGCAAAGCTAGACACAAAAGGCAGACGAGTCGGGCTGCCCATGCGTGTGTGCACGCGTGGTTGTGTGCGTGCAGTGGACATACACTCGGTGAAGACTATCTTGCCTTTTCTTGTACTGCGACCATTGTCGTTCCCCAATGGCTGACGACTTTATTAGCATAAGAATACAACAGGACGCACATCGGGACTTAGCCAGATCATTATCGGTGTATAGTGAGGTGTTACTTTGTTATTTCACATGGCGGGGGACACATTCAAATGCTGATGAGCGCCCCCCCGCCCCCCGCCCCCCTTCCCAACAGACACACACATTTCTACAAACCCTCTTGAACAACCCGAGCACTTTCCCGAGAGTCCCCAAGTCTTGTCTCGGAATTTGCAACAATGGTATGAGAAAGATGTTATAACAGCAGCATTAAATCATAAAGCATAGAGCATAGCTTTAGCCTATTAGCATAGTTGCCTAAGGCTCGTTACACACAAATGCAATCAGACTGTTTTTGTCCTGTGCTACCAAAAAGGTGTGTTTTGTTAATAAGTGCTAAAAGACTGCTAAAAAATTGACAAATAATACAAATCAAGCAGATAATTCATCTTGTGCACCATATTTGTTATCAAGGCGGCAGCAGATTCCACCGCGGGCTTCAAAAACAGCGAGAAAAAAAAGGACAAAATGGGCGTTTGCTCATTAGAAATAACTTAAGATGAGAGGCTGGGAGCGAGTCTTAATTGTGAAATATATATATATATATATATATGTATGAAGTCTTCTCTTTATCTCTTTCTGTTATTAAAACGCAAAGTGCCAGTCCCCCCCAAAAAGAAATTGAGATTGAGGAGCCAATGATTCATAATATATGTCATTAATACTTCATGAATCCCCCATATTTAAGCCAGTCTAGGCAAAAAAAAAAACCAAAAAAAAAAAAAAAAAACATTGTCACCTATTCTAGTACCCGCTTGTCAGCACATCACTGGGGAGCGGGTGTCACATGTCACTTCTGGTTTATGGCGCTGCGCGGGACGGGCTGCAGACGGGGGTAGGATGGCGAAGAAGAAAGTGATGTGGTAGAAGGCAGGGGGGGGGGTGGAGGAAGGTAGAGGAAGGGGTTGTTATCGTATCATCGCCCTACGTCTTTATGTTTCCCTCCCTTATTATCTGCGCCCCCCGGCCCTCCTCCCATCCACACTCACGGCAAGTCACTCAATCACACGAGCCCCGAGGACAGCGAGGGGACCTGGGAGGGCCTTTTTTTTTTTTTTTTTTTTATTGCAAAGCCAGACAAGTGTCTGAAACCTATACTGATCACTGTCACCAACCATGTATGTGTATGCGTGTGTGTGCGTGCGCGTGTGTCCGTGTGCACGCGCACAACTGGAGGTTCCAGAAAAGAGATAAGCGAGAGAGGAAGCGATAGGATAACGCTTTGCAGGCTAACAAACAAACGAACAAAAAAAGGCTGCGGGCAATGTAGACAAGTGTGAGCATGAAGAGATCACATGTGACTGATGATCATCAGCTGTCAAGTGACGGAAAAAACTAAAACAGCTCTCAGTCACCTCTTCTTACACAAACAACATGCAAAAATAAAACACTGGTCAATTTTATCGATTAATTCATCATAATTCATGGGGGGAGTTGTGCCTTTTATTATTATCATGTAAAAATCACGACTTTATCTTAAAAATATGACTTTTTGTTTCAAAATATCTAACTTTTCCGGCACGGCGCACGACTTGTCAGAACGTCTGCCTCACAGTTGTGAGGACCGGGTTTGAAATCCAGGCCCCGCCTGTGTGGAGTTTGCATGTTCTCCCCGTGCCTGCGTTGCTTTTCTCCGGGTACTCGGTTTCCTCCCACATCCCAAAAACATCCATGGTAGATTAATTGACAACTCTAAATTGCCCGTAGGTGTGAACGTGAGAGCGGATGGTTGTTCGTTTCTATGTGCCCTGCGATTGGCCGGCGACCGGTTCAGGGTGTACCCCGGCTTTCGCCCGAAGATAGCTGGGATAAGCTGCAGCGACCCCAGTGAGGATAAGCGGTACAGAAAATGGATGGACGGATAGAAATCTACACTTTTTTTCCTCAACAAATAATTTCTTTATGTAAAAAATACTTTTTACATTTTTTTCAAACTTTTTTTCTGGAAAATACTTTTTTCTTTTTGTTGACATTATCTGTACTCAGTTCAGCGTTTTTGTGTCACTTGAAACGCACTATAAAAATCGACATCACTATTATTATTTGTGAAGACTATTAAATGGTTGCCTCAAACATTTTGTTTGAGTGACGGTTCATTACCATGGACATCATTTCCAACGTTGAAAATGTGCTGAAGCAACAAGGCACCGCGCAGTTCTTTGTGTGACACCGTCCTTCAACCCTGCTTTGACCCTCTGCTACCGTTCAACTATAAAATCCCGCTAAAATAAATGGATTCAAAACGAACGGGGCGGAGAAAAAGGGGCTTATCCGCAAACTCGGGCAATGGTAAGGACGAGCACCCGATGCGACAAATCCGTGAAAAAGGGAAAGGACGGAAGTGTTCGACAACAAGATCCATTTGTTTACATCTTAAATCTCGCCTCGCTTTTCATGGCGCGCAGCGAGTGCTCAGACTTTGCTGTCACTGATGGGGCTGCTGGAAGCATGAAAAGAGTCAATCTGCTTTGGCTCCTCAGCCGAATTAGAACAAGCAAGGATGGCGGGCGCGGGGGGCTTTAAAGCGGCAAGTCGTGTCGCTCTGTCATGTCTGTCGCTGTTTGACGACAGGCGAGGTCAAAACGAGGAGAGGCCTTCGTGACGGATTACAACAATGTGACTGTGTAACGGTGCACTGACGACATCACAGCTCTTAAAAAAGAATAGTCATTTTAAAAATGACATTCAAAACTTTCCGTTTTTCGGTCAAGCCTCCGCAACCTTGACTCGTCCCCGACCGCTAATTAAAAAACGCATGTGAATATTCATGCCTTAAATAACCGACGAGCACAGAACGCTCCGCGCCGACATCTCAAGAGCGTGGCTTTGTGAACGAGGACTAAATAACACAGCTCGTGCACCAAATGGGAACCTCAAAAAAATAATTTCAAACGTACAGAGGTCAGCCCAAAGTCGGGTATAATTTATGTGTCATGTTAGGGGAGAGGAAAAAATATATAAAAATCACAGAAATATTCATTTATTCTCCATAAGGGATCGATCTGAAAAAATTGATATGCGGTTTAAGAAAACAGAGTCCTTAGCCTCTTTCGCACTGCGTTCCCGCAAAACGCTTTATGCGAAGATTCCGCAAAATGGCCCCATCGGAGCACTGATCCGCCTGTGCCTCTTAAACAGAACCTGGCAAAGTGGGCTATTGCCATTTCCTCAAATCGCTACGACTGGTTGCGTCATGCGCATAAGACAAATAAACATCTCTATTTTTTCATCAGGATAAAAATACTTTTATCCAGAACTCAGCCAAGTGGGCTATTGCCGCCACAGCAACCTGACAAACCTGCAATCAAATACCACATTTCCTCAAAAAGTAAGGGCCAGTTCCACTTGGGACAAATAAAAACCTCCCTCAAATAAAGGGCTCCCGTTCCCCATTCAGAGAAAAAAGGTTTTATAAAGAACTTAGCGAAGTGAGATATTGCAAAGACTTTCTTCCACGTTCACAATCATACTTAGATTCAGCTAACTCAGTTGGAAATTGCAAGGACTGTTTGAGCTTTCAAAATGCTACATGGTATCCTGTACACAGATATCGCATTTTCTCAAATAGCCTCAAGTCGAGTACGTCATCCACATGAGCAAAATAAACACATCCCTCAAATAAATGTCTTTTTCCGTCAGAAAACAAATACTTGGATGCAAAACTAAAACCACCACAACAACATAGCAAACCCATCATTTGATACAGCATTTCCTCAAATGGCACTGGCCGGGACCTCTTTAGAAAAATACACACCTCCCTCAAGTAAATGTTGCGCCTTTCCCCATCAGGAAAAAAAAAGCAGAATTATGCAAAGTAGCACACTGCACTCGGATACTGCATTTCCTCAAATAGCTGGAGGCCAGATGTGTCATCAACATCAGAAAAACAAATGCCTCCCTCGAATAGACGTGTTCCATTTCACTTCGAGGGGAAAAATAACTACACAAAACTCAGCGAAGTAGCATACTATCGCAACTTTTTGCACTTTCACAATGGTAACGTAATTCCTCAAAATGTTAAGGCTGGGTGTGTCATCCACTTAGGAAAAATGAATGCCTCCCTCAAATAAACTTCAGGATTTCTGTCGTACCGCACAACCTGTTATCCTATTTCGCGTCAGTCCCTGTTTATACAGAGCAGCGACACTCGGAAGAAAAATCTCTTACAGGCAGCGTGAAAGGGGGCTGACTATTCATTAGCTCCTTCACACAGCAATTACCACCGTTATGACACGTTACCTTTACTTTGCGAGGAACATGCACCTGCGTCCGGTTTATAGTTAACTGATCTTGTTTGTGACCATTTGCAGACTGGGGGGGAGGGGGGGGTTCAATAAACACAGATCGCGTGTTGTCTGGCCCATTTGAAAGCCGAAGTTATTTCTAGAAGGTCACAGATGCAACTGACAGTGGGGAAAAAAAAAAAAAAAAAAGAATACAAAAAGAGAGTGGGGGTAATCTGCGCTAACATTCTATTCACCTCATCCGTCTATCTGGCAAATAAAGTGTTCCGTATTTCAAGGTTGGGCTTTGGAAAGGCATTAATTACCTCCCAGGGCGGACACTGGAAGGTGTTCCATCTTCTTTTTTTATTAAAAAATGAAAAGACACAGTCACAGATCCCACTTGACCGTGACTGAAACGCAAAACAACAGAAGTGAGGAAAGGGATAAGTGAGCATAATGACGCACAGAATGCGACTGAGGCCTCATTGAAGTGAAGTAGGTAAGGAAGTGGGAGTCGGGGGGGAGGGGGGGTTATCGCGATGGCGAACGGCGGCCATCATATAATAAACTCACACAATGCGGCTAAGACAACGTACGGCCAATAATGACGTCGGATTGAAAAGAAGTGTCTGAATGAAATGGTATCACGCTCACAAAGGGGACTTTCGCTGCGAGGTGATCAATGAAATCCCTCCACTTATTGTGAGAGGGAAAATTGTGCCCCGCTTCTCACGCCGACCTGCCTTGACCGTTGGCGGGCCCCCATTTCCCACTTCGGCGGTATCCATCAATAAGATTCCTCACGGTTTCATGTTTAATCGCTGCCAATCAACCTTCGTCAGAGTCAAGGATTCACAAATACAAAAAGAAGAACGTTGACTATTTGCTTGTCAAGTTACGTTTTTTGGGGGCCACTTGGGGGCACTGTGGGACAAAAATGTGTGAAACAAAACCAATCAAGTATACGGTGAGGGGAAAAAAATGATTATTCCTTTTGTTTTCTTCAGTTTCTTGTTGATTTTAATGCCTGGTACTATTTAAGCTATATGATCTGAACAATACTACGAACACGAGAAAAATGCACCGGTTTCCATAATAGTTTATGTCCTATTTGACATGCTAAGCCTCATTGTATTCCCAGTGATTTTGTTTTGTATCAAGCTAGATATCAGCTCTTAAACTCTTATGGGCTATTTTTGTTGTCGTCATTATACTTGTCCTAACATGTACGTTTAGATGGTCCCAAAAAGTTTTTTCCATGACTGCAGCAAGCGGCAAACTTCACAACATCCGGCCACAATCAGTTCATGTGGTCACCTGGCAGCGAAAGTACAGCTAGCTAGCTATATGTTGTGTTTTGTGCTCACATTTTCAGTTTTTTTTTTTTTTGTGCATGTATTTGTTCAAATTTATTTTTTCTAACTATGGTCCAAAGAAAGTTTGGGATGAGAAGAGGAATCAGATGATGCCCTTTAAATGAAAGTTTGAAATCAGTACGAGCGGAGTACTTGCATGATACGTACTATACTGAGCCAGGAGTAACCCTAACACTAAGACGCCAGGCAAGGGTATTGAAACAATTTCTAAACTGTGGACCCCTGTCCAAGAAAAGATAGAGAAGCTGATAAATGTATAAATTAAAAAAGGACAGTTGTTTTTTGGGGGGGCAGGGGGTCCTAAAATGGATTAATGGCGTTCCCATTCATTTCAACCGCTAAAGTTGATTTGAGATTGCAAGCATGGTCACGGAACAAATTAACCTCGGAAGTCAAGGTGCCACTGTAAAAGATGCTTTATACTCAAACATATGAACCCAATGTCATTTTGATCATCGGTTAAAAGTGCAGGAATAATTGAAGGAAAATGATCTCCCGCAAGGACATTTACGTAACGTTATTTTCACGTCGGGCTTACAAAAGGAGGGAGATCAAGCAAAGCAATAAGAGGATGTATTTTATGATCAGACATCAAAAAAGGGCCAGAGGAATTTGGTAAATGGAGCCCAATATTGTCCTTGTCATGAACCGGCCAACGGGCAAAAGATTCTTGGAGCAATGTCGCCATCTGCTGGAAAAGCAGAGGAACGACCACACTAGTATCTACAAAGAATTGCTCGCTTTGTAAGGTTTCACATACTTTTGTTGAACACAAGTTATGTATGACTAGAATAGATTAAAATTTTTCATTCATTCAGCTTCAGTTCCGCTTATCTTCACTAGGAAAATCTATTTTTCCTCATTAGGGTGATAGGTTGAATACAATCAAATTATTTATATTACAATGCAATTTCATCCCAAAAATAAGATTTCTTCATTGTTTTAGATTAAAATAACAGTGTCATATAAATGCATTTTTAAAAAAATCCTTATTTAATTAGTACAGTACTGTATATCATATCTCCATTCATTTTTAATCCATTTTTTTTCCAGAATAAAAAAATAAATAAATGCGTTGATATACACTATTACTATCATTATTAATGTAGCTCTCTTAGTCAGACATTTTTTGTTTTGTTTTCCCGGTTTAAAAAAACAAATAGCGATTATATATGCATTAGAAGAGCCATCTCATTGCATTTAGATGTCAAAAGATATCCCAGTCTTGACACCTGATCATTTTAAAAGCAAAAAAAAAAAAATTATGTTGGAGTGCTCTGAGACGCAGCAGACATCTGCGGACCCCCGCCGTCCCCGCTGGGACACACCGACAGTCTCCTTTGAACACGGCGGTCTCTGTTTACCCGATAAATTTGATGAGATTAAGCCGACGTTCGGCCTCCTCTTTGCTCGATCAAAGCGGCGGTTGAGAGGCGCCAGTTTTCTCTGCCTCCGTGGGCAAACCGCATCCATTCGGGGGAGGGCGGTGGGGGTTCATGATTCCCTTTATGTCAGTCATTCTCAAAGTGTGGTACTCAGGCTCCCTCTAGTGCTACAGGAAAGAATCCCTGCCAATGTACAGTTCAGTTGTATTGAACTTTTTAGGATGTGTCTCCCCCCCCCCCCCCCCCCCCCCCCAAGAGAACAGCTGGAAGCTAAGGCAGTAAAATTCCACCTTTTGGATGCCGTGTGGTGTCTGGGAGTGCAAGTCTGCGCTTATCTGTAGCATTTAGTGGATTTTGTACAAAAAATAATAATAAATAACCATACATCTGACAAACGTGTTTCTTTGAAAAATGTGTTGATACTTACTCGCTTGCAAAGGACAGTAAATGTTAGCATGTCTGTGACGTTTTTACAATAGACGCAATACTCAAGATGATGTTCTGTATTTGTAGGATTTTGTACAAAACACATTTTTAGTAGGATATCAACATAGTTTCACGGTTTATTGAAAACGTTTTTTTTTTAACTCATCGGCTATCAAATGATGGTAAACTTTAGCATTTCTGTGGCCTTTTTAGAGCAGCAGTGACTGAAGTTGCTGTTTTCGCTATGATTTAGTAGCATTTTGTACAAAACATTTTTAGTAGGATATCAACACATTTTCAGGGTTTATTATGAAAGTTTTTTGGGGGGTTGACTAAGGGGCTTTCAAATGATGGTAAATGTTAGTATTTCTGTAAATAGTAGTTGCATTTCCTGTTTTCATTATTTAGTAGGATTTTGTAAAAAAAAAAAAAAAAAAAAAAAAAACAACAACAACACACATTTAGATATTGACTAATTAGCTACTTTAGACTAACTAGCATCCAAATGACAGTAAATGGTATTTTTGTGGTATTTTAAGAATAGTAATCATACTCAAAATGCTGGTCTTAAGTGAATTTAGTAGTATTTCAAGCAAAAACATACCTGTTTAGTTGCACAAAAACAAATTGTTCAACTGTCTTCCAAATGATAATAAATCTTAGCATTGCTGTGGTGTTTTTAGGACAGATGTGTTGCTCAGGTCGATGTTATTATGGGAATTTAATACCAAACATACATTTTAGTTTATTGAGGGGGAAAAAAAATCAAATTCACTAACCGTCCTTCAAATGATAGCGACAACATTTTTCCAACTGAAAAATTGCCACGTTTGAACAAAATATCGTGACACACTTGATTTTCTCATGGTTTCATGTCAGTTTGTAACTGTTCCGTTCTAACGAGCGCCAAGAGTACTTACAAAGTCCTTCTCCAGCTTGTCCACCTCCTGCTTGTAGCTCTTCAGGCGGCTGTTGTACATGGCTCGGCTCTGGACGGGGATCTCCCGCACCTCCAGGTCCATCTGCTCCAACTGACAAAACACCTCTAAAGTGAATACGTCACCTTCACATTTTGGGGGCCTTCAAATAAAATCTCTCTTTTTTTTTTGCACCAAAATGGTGAACCACTGTAATGACTAACAAATCCCTGTAGACGGCGGAGTTGCATCACTTTGGATTTGAGATCAGCACAGCTTTTGCGGTAGAAGATAAAGATTAGGCGGTACATCTCGGCTTGTCACATCGATTTCGAGGGAGAGAAATGCCAACGCGTTGGAAGTTGGACAACTTGATGCACCTCACACTCAAACAGAGTTTGTATATGTAGACTCCAGTCTTTCTTTTGGTAGGTTTGGTGTTTACATGGTCGCAGCACACAATGTCATGTGGGTCTGGAAATAGCAGACAAAATGCTCTAAAACAGCTGGCAAACTCTACTTTGAAAGCGCTGGCAATATGGGCAACTGTAGTTTGAAAACGGCTGGCAGTGAATGGTTTCAAAGCCAATCGTCAATTTAGTATATTCCTGGTTTATTCCCATAAATTCTCGCTAATTCCCATGAAAAGTTTCCAACTTGTAAAATTCCCTGAACTCAAAGCAGTACTGTACATCTTTGTACTTGTCAGTATGCTTATATTTACATGTGGCATGGCATAAACAAGACAGCTCTGAAAATAGTCAACTTCACCAAATGTGCTGTTAATTAAGCGAGCTCCCATGTAGATGACAAAGTGCCGTCACTCATCTTCAGATGATGAAAGTTGTGACAGACGAGAACGTACACAAAAATCCATCGAGATGAGGTGCAAGTGCATTTGACGCGTGGCTAAGGCGGCTGTTTTGACTAATCGCCGTGACATAACGAGACAATTTGTCTCCTGTCGAGCTTGTTTGCATGACGACTCCCGCTCGGAGATAATGGCTTGAAATGTGTCACGGCGGGTGTCACGTAAAAAAAAAAAAAAAAAACAACAAGAACATTAGCGGGCGAGTAATCACGCAAAAGCGGGAGCCTCCTCCACACTCGACGCGCCGCACTGACACTCCTTCCCAATTCGTTATTTAGGAAATGGAAATGAGCGATCAAAGACGTACCAACTCTCTGACTTCTTCAAGCTGTTTGTCGACATTTAGAACCAGCTGCGTCTTCTCCTCTGAAAGGAAAGAAGAAGAGAAGACATATTGATCAGGCGGCGGCGGGAACGGCGCTTCATGACAACAGCCCCCGCAAAAGGTGCCAATGGTGGTGGCGGGTGTTGGAGGAGAAGGGGGAAAAAAACACAACACGAGGACACATTTGAAGATATATTTACACATTGTCGCCGCGGCTGTGTGCGACGCCTCGTAGTTATTGGCGTGCGCGTAAGGGGGGCTTTGTTGGCTGGCAAGACGCCACGAAAGGGAACCGATGTGGCGGCTCGGCTGGCGAGTCACGAAAGCGGCGCACCTCCGCTCTCACCCTCCAGTAGTTCATCTTCTGTGCATTCATTTGGCCAGCGATATTCTTAAGAAGCGTCACATATTGTCGCGCTTTCATTTGATATTGCCACGGCAACAAAACACACGGATCCGAAAGGCCTGCCTGTCCATCCCTAAATCATTTTTTCAACATCAAGTGCAGGGTGACAGATTGCGAGATTTCCATTCAATAGGATTTGATTACGGATTCGATTCGATTTAATTTCTGATTCAATTTCCAATTCAATTACTGATTTGAATCTGTTACCGTGCACTTGGTGTAAAATATACCAATTCAATTCCCCATTCGATTTCCTTTTTGATTTCCTATTTCACTCCCGATCCGATTTCTGATTCAAATTCGGACTCAAATTATCTTTTGAGTTTTGATTTGACTTCTGATTAAATTTCCAATTCAGTGTGATTCAGATGTTGAAACCTTTTATCTCATACGGGCAAATTCAGTTGACAGCTCACAGTTCAATAGAAATCCAAAAATCGTTCATCAGACATATAGACACATATGAAACACTCAACTCGCAATTGTCAGTGAATCAGTCGATCCCTCGATTTTCAGTTCAATTCACTTTCCAATTTCGGATCCCATTCTGGATTCGATTTCCTATTTAATTTGATATTCAATTTCTGATTCAATTTTAGATTAAATTCCAATTCGATATCGCCTGTCTGTCAGAATCCAGGATATTGCCAGAACTTTCAAACCGTCCTTCCAGTTTATTCACACATTCTTTGGTTTATTCATAGTGGGGGTGCTATAAGAAAAAAATAAGCATCCCAGTAAGTTCGAATGAACATATCCACGGCCCTGCGATTGGCTGGCGACCAGTTCAGGGTGTGTCAAGATAGCTGGGATAGGCTCCAGCACGCCCGCGACCCGCCTTTTTCTTTATTAAAAAGGTGTAGAAAATTGTGGTGGTTTGGGGGTTGGGTACAGGAACAGATTAATGGCATTTCCATTAAATTTGATAGGGAAATTTGTTTTGAGATAAAAGCATGGTCACAGAATGTATTCAACTTGTATCCCAAGGCACCAATGTATTTCTTTGTATTACTTTGTTGTTGTTGTTGTTTTTATTTACACCTCTGTCTCTGACTTAACATCATTCTCACGTATTATGACTTATTTTATTAGTATGATTTTTCTCATAATATTTGCTGTTTAATTTAATTTAATATTTTCATTGGGGGTTGGATCAAGAGGTTGATTTGACTGAATATAAAGCATTTATAACACGTATTGATTATAATTTAAATTGATTGTCAATGTGTTACTTTTGAATGTTATAATTTTACCATAATGAGTCTTTAAAAAATTCAAGACTGTCAACGGGAAGGATGAGGTCAGACACTAGTCAGAGGAAATGTGTGACTTTAGCACCAAACACAAAGATAATTAAGACACAAACTGACAGAGAATTCATTATGAGTCAGGGCTACATAAGACGCATATTCCTTCTTTTTTTTTTTTTGTAATTATTATTATTTTAAACATACCGACGAGGCTCCCCCTGCTATCATTGGCTAGCCTTGTCAACGGACTCTTACCTCCACCCAGCTTGGGAATTCTGCCGATTTTGTTGGTTATTTCCGCCGTAACGGTTCCAAAGTCCTGCTCGTAGGCTTCGAAGTCTGAAGACATTTTGTCGTATGCGTTTAAATGGAAGTTATCTCGAGAATTTCAAGCTCAGAATAATATAAACAGCGGATCTCGGGTGTTCTTTCCTTGTGTCACAGTAAAACATGTCCGAGGCAGAACTGCCTTCGGTTTGCGTCTTCTTCCTTTTTTTGTCACACTAAAAATAACAGCAATTATTTATGTTCAATTATTATCGATTGTTGTTTAAATTAATCAAAATATGTTGTATTATATTGTCCGAATGTGATGATTAAATTTAAATATATATTTATCAGAGTAACATCAAAAACAGTCCGGAACATCCTATGACATGAGAGGAGTTCCTACGGCTAACAAGACGAACCGAGGAGGAAAAAAAACAAGGAAGTGGCCGGGTTAGTAATTTAAAGTGACCGCTTTTTTTTCTTTTAATTGTCATTCAAACACAAATATTCGCGCAAAGGGTGCTTTCCAAACCCGTAAATTACATTATCACGTGCTGTTCGTGTCGACTCTGTCGTACATTCAGTTTGGACGCGTGCCTTGAGCTGCCTGCTAACGTGCTAGCCTACCAGCTAATCTCCGATGGCAATATCGTGAAATATAACACAGGTGTAAATGTACAAATGTATGTTTTTCTTCCATGTAATATGTTTGCTCGCTTTGTTTTCCTTGGTTCTATTGCCTGTTAGTTTAATGTTAAACTCATTCACTCTGCTTAGTAGACGTGCTTTCAACCCGCCGGATATGTGGACTGTCACTTGAGATCCAGACCAGTCACTGGATGCAACAGCGTGTAAGTTTGGTTCTACTAAATGTCATTGTTACTATTTCTTCCTTTCTAGATGGGGAATTGCAGTGCATACTCCCGAGAGCACCATTAGAGGATGCTGCTTTCTCCCAGGACGAATAAGAATGGCACATACGATGTCCGGCTGAGTCCGCAAAACGCTTGTTACTGGCTCCCTGGAAGCAGAAGCGTCAAAATATGTGCGCAGGCTTCGCAAGATAACGCAGAGTAACCCGTCGGACCCTTACATTTCAAATAGTTCCCATTACATCATCATGAACTTGGTGACGTGGGAGAACCTCCACGAGGTGCGGCGGTTGTGCCATTGGGGGCCGGTCATCGCCCTGTCCGTCATCGTTGTGTGCTCCTCCATGGCCGTGCTGGATTCCATCATCTGGTACTGGCCTCTGGACACGGCCGGCGGCAGCATCAACTTCATCATGCTCCTCAACTGGACCGTCCTTATCCTTTACAACTACTTCAACGCCATGTTCGTCGGGCCTGGGTACGTGCCCCTCGGATGGAAGCCCGTAAGTACGCGCTCTCAGTGAGCTTTCCCACTTCCCACCCTGCGTTTATTTGTGTACCCCCAACTCCAAACATCACCCAAACAGGAGACTCAAGAAGACACCCAGTACTTGCAGTTTTGCAGTGTTTGCCAAGGCTTCAAGGCGCCGAGGTCCCACCATTGCCGCAAGTGTAACAGGTACAAGCCACACACGTCGCAATCTTTCCCGCAGGAAGTAATGGAAACCTTTCCAGGATCAAACTGTTGCCACAAAACCGACATGCAATTTTTCGAGTAACGCTTTGAACAGTCTCACAAGTTCCAAAATTGATCAAATGTCTCTAACGTCAACTTGTTTAGGCAAAAACGGAACTTATGGTGAGAGAAATAATCAATTTGTTTGAGCACGTTGTAAGGGTTAATGTGCTCTCCTTCCCCCTGCAGGTGTGTGATGAAGATGGACCACCACTGCCCCTGGATCAACAACTGCTGCGGCCACCAGAACCACGCCTACTTCACCAGCTTCCTGCTGCTGGCCCCGCTGGGCTGCTCGCACGCCGCCATTATCTTCGTCACGACCATGTACACGCAGCTCTACGAGAGGGTGAGCGCAACGCTATACACCTTCAATCGTTGCTTGAACACCTTCCACAGAGGGAGGGTGAAATCAACTCCCATTTTACCTGAAAAATGTTTATTGGAAGCATTTTGGGGGGTTTATTTTTTTCAATGTGATTATAATGGGCATCAATTATTCACGGATTGTCGCTATTCGGGGTAGGCCTGGTCTCAATCCCCCGCGGGTAGTGGGGGTCCACTGTAGAACCCTTGCACCTTTTGTTTCCAAACATTCTGAAAAGATGGATAACGGGCCATTATCGTCCAGATCTCATTCGGCTGGAGCACGGTGAAGATCGACATGAGCGCCGTGCGCCAGAGCCAGCCCCTCATGCCCTTCAGCGTCGCCGCCTTCGCCGCCACCCTCTTCGCCTTGGGCCTGGCGCTCGGCACCACCATCGCCGTCGGCATGCTCTTCGTCATACAGGTACGTTCGTACAGGGATGGGCATTTTGTCCAAATGTCCATTTTGAGTTTGCTGACGTGCAACACAAGAGCACTGCTGAAGTCAGACTTTTTAAATCAATCTTTTGTTATTGATTATACCCGTGATTCACAACCGCATTGATGTGACGTGGGAAATTATTGAATTATACTTAACTGGTCTGAAAGTTATTCATTTAGTACAAATAATGAATCTTTGTCCATTCATCTATGAACAGAATAATTAAAACGCTCTTCCACTAGATGTCAGAAGGCACAAATAACCTGTGGATCCACCTTTTATGACACTTTCGTTTTTGTGGTGTGCCATGAATGTTTTTCTAATAGAAAATGTTTGCCCTGGCTAAATTGTCTATATCTATATATATATATTTAATTATTTTTTTCCCCAGCTAAAAGTCATCATTCGAAACAAAACCTCAATCGAGTCTTGGATCGAGGAAAAGGTCAGAATAATTTTCTTATTATTGTGATTATTTGCACTCATTTGTTCTTTTTTTCTCCTCAATATCTCGAGCCTCAAAGTCCCTAAAAGCAAAGCATGGAAAGTATTCACAGCGACAGCGCTTCCCTTTTTCCACATTTTATGTTACAATCTTTAACCAAGAGGGAAGAAGTTTTTTTTTTTTTTTTTTCCTCTCTCTCAAATTTGTCCACACAACATCCTATTATGACAACATGAAAGCCTGCGAGGTGAGGAATGGGTAAAACTGGCCAAAGATAGGTGTGCTCGGCATTTAGCCTGATATTCAAATAAAACTCCAGGTTGTATTTAGTGCGTCAACAAAGTTTGAGCAAAGGCTGTAAATATTCATGTACATGTGATATTTTTGTTTGTTTGTTTTTGGGATAAATTTGCAAAACCCAAACTTTTTTCATCATGTCATTATGGGATTTTGTAGAATTTACCGGGCGGACTTTATTTAAATTTTACACCATAAGCAATAGCTGTACAATGCCGCTAGGGGACAGTGTTGTTCTGCGAACACCTTCCTCTTCCCGCGCCTTAGTTTTTACTCAGTTTTTTTATTTTCAATTTTTTTAATTACAATTGTCTCATCGAGTACAGAAGATACAAGGCGACTTTGGTGAAATATCCTTAATATTCAAGGATGAGGAGTTTTTTACGACACTTGTATGACAGGTAGCAATGTTCAAAGGTGACTTAAAACATTGCTTCTACCTTTTAATAAAGGTTTTATGGTGGCGACAGTTTGATGAAGTAATTCACTTTGCATGATTGCCAATAGTAAATAATGCAATTCGAACAACTTGGAAGTCAACCAGCATCACAGAACAGATTGTGTTTGACTTTCGAGCCTCCACAATTTTAGTTTGATTATCTTGACAGGAGTTTCCTTTACTTTGGGATCAATAAAAGACTCCATTTCTCTCCGGGCCAACCAGGCCAAAGACAGAATACAGCACTACCAAACCGGGGAGAAGTTCATCTTCCCGTATGACCTCGGCAGCCGCCGCCTCAACTTCAAGGAGGTCTTCACGTGGTCGGGGGCGCCCGAAGGAGACGGCCTCCACTGGCCCGTCCACCCCGAGTGTCACCAGCACACCTTAACGGTCAACTTGTGTTCCTTTTTCATTCAACCACATGAATGTCGTGAGTGAGTCCATTTTAACTGTGCTTGTCCCGTTGGCACAGATCGAGCAACTGAAGCAGAAGGCCGACAAACGAGTGAGAAGTGTAAGTACCAGGCGACAATGAGTGACCAGGCCTTGATTTGTACTTGGGATCGGCATACTATCGATGAAGCAATGTTTATCATTAATTGATTGATTGTGTGAATTAACGGCAATTTCAACAAGAGCCATGTAGAGCTCTGCCGTGGCAAAGATGCTCCAGGAAACATGAGTCTGATCCATACGTACGAATAATATGCATACATTAATGTATCAATTAATATTAGAATTGTTTTTTTTAAATGAGATTAATTTGAGTTAACTCTCCCAGTTGGTTCTGAGGCGGGGGGAGGGAAATGTAGCGTGCATTTGTTTAACCCATCTGTCAATGAATTGCTGTACAGTGTCTGTTAGAGCAGAGGCCGCCATTTTATTCACTGAACAAACGTGATAGAATAACCCAGATTGTGACATGGCTCGGCCAGCAGGTGCAGTACCAGGCGGTGGAGGACTACAATGGCGCCTGCTGCCCCATGACCAAGGGCATCCAAACCTTTTTCCGGACCCCTTGCACAGAGGAGCCCAGGATACCCTTACAGCAGGGGGATACCATCCTGGCCACCCGTGGCACCAAGTAAGACACTCACTTTTTTGTTTTTAAAGGAAACATGGAATTTTTTTTATTTTCTCCAAAAGCGGAGCCCTGTGAATACATTTAGTCACTCCAGAAAGGTTTCACAGATTTTCACTTTTTACACAATTTGTTATGTTACAGCCTTATTCCAAAATTGATTCAGTTCATTATTTTGATTTATGCATACTGTACAAACATGAAAATGTTAATATTCTTTTTTTTTTTTGCTGTTTCGATTAAAATATATATATAATGAGTCCTCAATGCTGCGCTTTGTTTTTGTTTGTACTTTGCCGCTTGTACAATATTTTTAATGCAAGTCTATATGTGTGAATATTGCTGCTGTGATCATTTAATTCCCCTTACTAGATGACTAAAGTATCTATCTTATTCTCTCAGGTGGTGGATGTATGGAGACAAAGTTTTGAACGAGGAGCAAACAAGAGGTAATACCAACAACAGCAAAATGGGTCAAATGATAGCGCCTAGTAAAGTGAACCCCCGCAAATTCACACTTCAGCATTCAAGGATTTACGGCTAACATAAAAGTATCATTAGTTAGGAGAGTATTCTAGCTAATTCTATTTATGAGCCTCATGTTTGTTTATGTTGAATTATTTACTGAATAGTTGTTGATGTAACATGGGTTCATGACTGTGTACATGTTAGACGCATGGTGTTTGTGCTTTATGATCCTCTTTGTTTGTAGCGCCTCGCTGCCATCTTGTGTCATATGTTTGAAATTACAAATACCTTTTTAGGGGAGGCGTCTATTTGTGGATTTTCGGGGGTTCACTGTATTTGAACAAATGCCAAAACTATCTTTCTTTTTTAGCGGGGGAGCGCATCCGCGGATGGTTTCCGCGGCGATGCGTGGAGAAGTGCCATTACGACACCGCGACCGTCGACAACGCCGGCGATAAGAAAGCCAACTAACACGGTTGTCCAATCTCGTAAAATGTATGCTGATGTCACGCCGGGTGCTGCAAAGCTCGCTGCATAAATATTCTGGTCAACACACATTTTGATACTGACTTGAATTTGTCCTCAAAAAAAGGCCCGAAAGTCTTACTGAGCATCAGTCATCAGTCTTAATTTCAACAAGGCTTTAATGTGACTACATAAGATGTTTGACTTGAATTCTGTTGTTTTATATGCGTGCCAATGTTGTGCATTTTTTGCTAATTATGCAATGCCTCTGCTGCCCCAGCCGGCCAACCCCAGGCCTTCTTCTTGCAACTCTTTCTACTACTGTAGCCCGATAAATAGCGCTTGATTTGTTTCTATTATGTTTTGTACAAACAAGCCGTTTGCCACAAATTAAAAAGATTCCAAAACATTCTCAGAGACTCCTTGTATTTTATAATGAGGAATAAGCCAACTTTTATTAGGAAATGTCATCATCCTCTTGGATTCGACTGCTAATTTGACTAACAACAAAACTCCATAGGCTACAGCACAGTCAAAAAGTGGGTGTCCAGGATCAAAGGCAGAGACCAAAGGAGACTCCTTTGAGTGACCTCCGTGACAAGCAAAAGAGCGGCAGACCCTCTTCAGCAATTAATCCTGGGAACATTGCTAAGGTCGAGGCACAGATCAGAGAAGATCGCAGCTTCAACGTTGATGATGTCATCATCATGTGTTGTGTCATCATTGATGGCTTAACTGTAACACCATGCACTTTGTGTCAACTTGTTGAAAATATTTCAAGGTGAAATTGCCCGTAGGTGTGAATGTGAGTGCGAATGGTTGTTTGTTTGTATGTGCCCTGCGATTGGCTGGCAACCAGTTCGGGGTTTACCCCGCCTCCTGCCCGATGATAGCTGGGATAGGCTCCGGCACGCCCGCGACCCTAGTGAGGAGAAGCGGCTCAGAAAATGGATGGATGGATGGATGGATTCCCCTTCCAAAGGAAAAAAATAAAATACATCACAGCTCTCTTTTTCTGACGGGCATCCAACAAATGACAAAATGCCTGACAGGAAGTGGACGGGCTTAAACATTTTTTTTTTAAACAAACTATGAACATTTCTGAAATATATATTATAGTGTGTTAAATTAAAATAAACCAATTACTTTTGACTGACCCTCGTATTTATGTAATTACTAAAGGCTTTTATGAAGTAAACCATTATAGAGTGCTATGGTTCCTTTTTTTAAAATACATTACAACATTTTTGAGGGAGGCTGGAACGGATTGATGGCATTTCTATTCATTTCATGGGGGAAGGAATTATTTGAGATCTCATTGTTTTTTGTTACAAGCGTGGGCGTGAATTAAACTCCTATATCCAGGCACCACTAAATTTAAAAAATCACTAAGCAATTGTATTGAGACTGATTTAAATTAGCTTGTTTTTGTTTTCCCTGTCCGAGACTTAAAGGAACTCCACATCCCAAGGGCCACTGCGGGTTTTTGCTAACCAATCATGTCACGTTTGGGCTGTCACATGCCAACATCCACCCAACCTTCTTTCACGAGCTACTCTATCAAAGCGAGTGTTTAACCATTTGGACTGGCTCGTTAAACATTCCCCTTTTCTTAAAAGTGTGGCCGCTAAACGACAATAAACAGGTATGTTCCTAGGCAGACTACTTTGAAAATCACCCATTTGTTTTTTTTTTGGTGACGGCGTGCCAAGTTTACGAGGTCTCTGTGTGTCAACCAGACTTGACAGTTGGCCGCGAATGAGGACATTGCTAGTTTCGCTAACTAACATGATGCTACTGTGTAGCGTCCCAACGAGGATTTATGGATATTAAAAATGGATAAACAAGTGGTGTTCGGGTGTTCCTGTACTCCTAGCAAGCTAGCTATGTGCACTCCACCTTTAAGAGTCAACCTGAGCACTGTAAGCAAGGTAGCTGGTGTACTAAGCAAGTGGTGAGACATTGCAATAAGAATCGGGTAGAAACAGGATCGCCCAGGCGATCAGTCATCAGTAACTACATGTACGATGTGACGCACACGGTGGCGTTTGGGTGAGACTCCACTCATGATTTACGATGACCATTGGCAGTGCAGCTCAAAGGAATTCGGTTGATTTATGTACAGCAGATCTGGGGGTGGGGAAAACAAGAATGTTTTTTTTTCTCAAAACACCTTTTTTTTTTTCAAATCTAAGACATTTTTTATCTAAAAAAATATATACACAAACAATTTTGGAGATGTATGATTCAGTGAAAAAAAATATGAGATCATTTTCCAAAAAGTGTGTTGGATGGATAAAACTGCAAAAACGTTTTTTGTTGTCTTCTATCGCAGATTTTCACCCAATGCGGGTGCTCTGGAACGTATCCCCTGTGATATATTAGAATTCACTGTATTCACTTATTCACACATTTTTTTGAGAGAGAACCTATCCTCAGTGATTTGCTGAAAAACATGCCGATTTGCTTTTTAAATATTGCTTTGGCGGCATCTGGGGGGAGGACCTTCATTGAGTCAGGCCATAGCATGTTGTCTAATAGGGGAAAAAAAGGTGCTTTGCTGCCATCTCGTGGCATCTATAGGCAATTACAAACCTTTTTGTGTATGTGTAAATTAGAGCCGGTCCCATTATACTGTAGCGTATCGCCGATAAATCGATATCAGTTTTTGGTGACAGAGCTGGGTCCCTAATCGTATCCCAAATAGCACGGGTTGCCCGTATAACTAAAATCACCTACTTTTCCAATTGAAGTTCCTCATCTGTAGTCTCGCCTCCCCGTAGCTTTTGTGCGGCTGTTAGCGCAACGACGGCATCCGGGACCATGTCAATGTTCAGCACGGGTATCCTGGTGTTGACATTGCCCCTCCATACCCTGCGCATCGCCCCCGTGCTCAGCTCAGCCGCCCAGCTGGTGGAGCGTATCCTCTACGTCCATCTGCACCCGGGGCTCAACCTGGGCGGCGGCGGCCAACCGCGGCCCGTCTTCATCCCGCCCGCCGTCGACCTGTGCTCGCTCATCACGCGCCTCTACAGCAACGCGGCCGACGTGTGCGCGCACCTCGACGTCCGTGTCCTGCTCACCAACATCCATCCCCCGTCCGACATCGGCGGCCCCTTTCCCACGCCGCAGTACCTGTCCCACTCCCCCGAGGTGCTCCTGACAGACTTCCCCCTGCAGGACCCGGCGCAGTCGAACCAGGTCACGCAGTGTCTGCAGGGCTACGCCGGACGCTGCTACGTGTGCCGGCCCGGCCTCCCGTCGGTGTTGCTTCAACCTCTGCTGGCTACGCCGCGGGAGGAGTCAAAGGCCGGGCCAAAGGAGCCCAAAGAGGAGAGGAAACCGTTGGAGACGTATCCTGACGTGGTGGTGGGCGGCACCTTTGACCGCCTCCACGGGGCCCACAAGACCCTGCTCAACATGTCGTGCCTGCTCGCCACCAGACGCTTCATCATCGGCGTGTGCGACCGAGGAATGCTGAAAAGTGAGTACTGAACTCCAATTAATCGATCCCTTAATCGGTCAACCCTAACTTGCAAAGTCATCAACCCATCTTAACAAAAGAAGGCCCCCTCCAGAGCGCGATCCATACCCCTCTACATGAAAAGACACTATGAGTATTTGAAGTTAATCAAATGCAACAACTCAAATGCTCAATGCAACAATTACTCTTCTCACATTGGGATAGAGGTGAAACATTAGTTTGGGGTCATTGACTCCAAAAGAGAGAAGAGGTCATTTTGACCTGGTTATAGAAGTATGAAAACATGTTTACGCCCGTGAGCTTCGTAAGCGATTATCCTCTCGTTGTTTTGAAATGTCCTCATCCTTTAGCGCTTGTAAGTACTTTGTGCCACCCGCAGAAAAGGTCCTGAAAGAGCTTATCCAGCCGTACAACGTCCGCGTGGAAAAGCTCCACGAGTTCCTGCGGGACGTCAAGCCCTCGCTGCGGGTGGAGATCGTGCCTCTGGACGACCCGCTCGGGGTGTCGGTGGTGGACCCGCTTCTAGCCTGCATCGTGGTCAGCGAGGAGACCCGCAAGGGGGGCGAGGCTGTCAACACGAAACGCATTGAGAACGTAAAGTAGACCCTTACACGCCTTCCGGCTTTTTAGCAGCTGCGTGTTAGGTGCCGATGGAGGATGGGTGGGGGGTTGGGCGTTGAAATCGATTTTGCCGCCTTCCATTGTAGCGTAACGGAGGCGAGCAGATTCTGAACACCCGAGACTAGAACTTCCCTTCAAAAATTGCAGCGGTACGATGGTACGTAAATCTTGAAATAGAAAAACAGTCATTCCAGCACACAGCGAATGGACTTTGACTCGGAATGTTGACTTTTAACTTTATTGAAATCGCCGAATTGCTGTGTGCGTAGAGCGTCGGGCAGCCGGGGACGCCGGAATGTCGTACCCCACCGTGCTCTTATCTCTTCCATTGGAGAGGAGCTACTTTGCATGTCAAACCTTACATGAGAGTGAAAGACTTGCACACCCCAGACCGGAAATGCGTCACAAATCAGACATGGCATGACATGAGCGAAACAGCTTGACTCGTCATTAACTGTATACTATTTATCCTGCTCATCTAAAAATAGATATACATATATTTGGAAATCTTTGTTTTCTTCTTCTTTTTTTTTTCTTTCAAGGAAAGTAATGTGGTGGCCACCGTGCGCGGTGGGGTAGCACCCTAGCGCCCTCTATTGACAAGCCGCCACTGACCGCGGCACAGTGGTTGGGAATCACCGGTTATTACAGAGGAGTGACAATGTGGTGTCTTTTACAGGTTTTTTGTGTGTATGTTGTCATTCCTGAATTAGGGCCTTCCTGCTTTGGTTCTTCACGAAATCCATCTGCTCAAGGACGTGCATCACTCTGAGACGGAGGACGAGAAAATCAGCTCATCCAGCCTGCGCTCCCGCTTGCTGGGAACCCTTCTTATCCCACCCAAAGTAGGTCCTGTGTTGTCACTCAGAAATACGAGACAACTTGAAATCTTGAAATGACTTCCCGGTGGCATTAAACAGTTTTTCCACTAGTAAACAAAGCCCTCTATTTCATTTGACCAAGGCAGTTAAGAAAACAAGAGTAAATGGCTTGAATGATTTTAGCTTCGTCCTCTACTAGGTAGTCTGAATGTGTGGTGTCCCTTGAAAAAATGTGGTGTGAAGTAAGCTGCGTCGAAGTCAGACCGAACGTTGGCGGTAATTTACATAATGCAACGGGTGAGTTGATTCAAAAATAGAGCGAACCTGAGCCAACAACAGCCAACGACATGCTCTTTCGCTGATGCACGTGTCAATCACCAGGACAGGCCCCGCCTTTTAATTGCCACCCACATTCAGAGTCGCAGATACTACATTGTAGAAAATGTGGATGGGGACCCCAAGGGGAGAAAAATATTACCTGGACCTCACACGCACATTTTTTATTGGTATTGAGGTTTAATCATGCAAAATCAAATTTTTTTTTTTATCCCATTTCTTGATTCATCCATGGAATAATCGATTTTAAAGCACCCTTATTGTTGACAAACATTATGACATGGTCCTAACGTTTCCTTCCACTGAGCTTGTTCTTCCCGTGTTAGGAAGCACCCCATCTCCCTCTCCAGCCGTACGTGATCGGCCTGACAGGCGGGAGCGGCAGCGGGAAGAGCTCGGTGGCCAAGCGTCTGGAGGCCCTTGGAGCCGTCCGCATCGACTGCGACGAGCTAGGCCACCTCGTGTACGCGCCGGGCACCGCTGCCTACCACCGTGTCGTGGAAGAGTTCGGAGCGGGTAGGCTTGTACTTCCCATCATCAGAATACAGTGAACCCTTGCCTTAGTTTTTTTTTTTTTTTTTTTTTTTTTTAAATCACATTTAGATATCCTGAATGAAGATAAAAGCATCAACAGATGTGCCTTAGGGAAGAAGGTGTTTGGAAAGCAGGTAACAAATCATATTAAAGCACATGTTGAGATTCCAGGTCATCTGTTATCATTTTCAGGAAAGATTAAAAGCGCTAACAGACATCGTGTGGCCAGAGATTACACTTCTCATCAAGATCGCGATCAGCCAAGCCAGAGAACAAGGTAGTATTGGGTTTAATTTGTGACAGTCACGTCTCAAATGGATATATAGTGTTAATCTACCTTTTTCTTTTGCAGGTAAAGATGTATGCGTGGTAGATGCAGCGGTTCTTCTGGAGGCGGGGTGGACTGACATGGTCCATGAAGTGTGGGTGACCATCATCCCCGAGGAGGAGGTGCAGTACACAAACGCTGTCATTTTACACTCACCGCACGCAATCCAGTGACAGCCAATAAGACAGCTATTGTCCGGGGTTTGGCCAATCACAGCTCAACGGTTGTGAAAAGTTTGGATTTGAAAATTGTATCGAGAGGACTTTGATTTGTCCGGTTCCAGGCGGTATCCCGGATAACCGAGCGCGACGGCGTGGCGCCGGAAGATGCCCAGCGCCGCCTCTGGAGCCAGGGGTCCGATGCCCAGTGGCTGGAGCACGCCAACGTGGTGCTCAGCACGATGTGGGAGCCCGAAGTCACCCGCAAACAGGTGACCCGCCGCTCGCCAAGTAGACACAGAACACCTATCTTTGGCCAGTTTGGACAATTCCTCATTCAGAAAGTATTCACATTGAAAAAGTGAAGCACTGCATATACTTTCTAAAAGTACACTCAAGGCTTCACTTTTTCTCACATTTTGTAAGAGTGTAACAAAAGGTGGACCCTTTTCCACTCAAGTTTTTTTTCTCCCCCCCCCCATTCCAAAGGTATTAAAAGCGTGGAATCTTCTACAGAAGAGGATCCAGCAGAGGCAGGCGGCACAGTAGAAAAGTAGAACCCAAAACAGTACGACTGAAACACTTGACTGCCTCTTTAGTAGCCCCGTTCACACAGAAATCTACATCTAAAAGATGTACCTTTCACACAGAACCCAGCCAATTACGTGTAGTGTTAGGTATAAAATACTTTGGTCAGACAGCGACAATTGCTTTCGTATTGGCTATGCTAATTCCAGTTGAAGACACCGATGCTCTGATACTACCCCCAAAGCTGGCAAATTGCCATGGGGGTGGGGGGCATTTTTTGTGGGTGCGTTTTACACAGTATAGTGACACAGGGTCCAAACAATGTGAAAGGGGCTATTGACCTCACTCAGATTCATTTTTTTTTTTTTTTTTAAACTATCATAGTTTTATTATGTGAGAAGTGCGTGCAGGCCATCCGTACAGTGGCTATTTTGAAAACACTTACGTGGACAAAAGACGGCTGTCCTCTCTTTGTAGAGAGGACAAAGCTTCTCTTTTGTCACACAGACAGCACTTGTTCAAGTGTGTATTTATGGACAGTCTTCAACGTAAGGGAGTGAGCATGAACATTTGTCTTTGGGCCTCGCACTAAATTATTTGGGCTAACAAAGAACAGAACAATTCACTGTAATGCATTTATTATTGTTTCTGTGCTGTGGAGCATTTCCACAAATCATAGCCTTTATTTGATCAAGATGTGAGAAATTCTCATTTTAACATATTCAACACCTCTTGTGCATCAGTCACGACAGTCGGCAGCTTTTGAAAAGCCGCTTTCTACTATATGCGGAAGTCTGACTAGAGAAGAAAATGCCGTATTTGAGCTATTTGTCTACTGTAGTGCCTGATACAAAAACAGTTTTTAATTGGATTTCCACTGTAGTGACTGATGCTCAACTTTGTCATTAAGACTTGCACAAAAGTGAAAGCAGCTTTTGAAACGCTGTCCACTGTAGTGCCTTATTTACAACTTTAGCATTGACTCACACTTACAGAAAACATCTTTTTCAATAGCTGTCAACTGTAGTGACTGATGCGCAACTGTGACACAAAGACTTGATCATACATTTTGAATAGTTGTCCACTGTTGTGACTGATTTGCATGTTTGATGTCAAGATTATAAAAGATACCAGCTTTTTGGGTACCCGCCCACTGTAATGAATGATGTACATAAGCTTTTAAAAAGTTGTCCACTGTAGTCACTGATAAGCAATTTTGACAAGACTCATGCACATCAGTGGAAAGCTATTCAAAATGAAACTGTCATTAAGACTTATGCACATCAATGAAAGGAGCTGCTTTTGAATAGTTAACTTTAGTGACTGATGGACAAATTTGACAAGAGTACAAAAGAAAACATCTTTTTCCATTCGCAGTCCTCTATAGTCGCTGATGCGCAACTTTGACCCCAAGACTCACTTGAGTACTTACCCACTATAGTGACTGACGTGCAACTTTGACATCAAGACAAATAGAAAACATCTACTTGAAAAGCTGTCCTCTGGAGTGACTGAAGCACCAATTTGACATCAACTCCTCTATGTGTTTTGTCTTTCAAATGTAGCCTTTAATTATGAATGCCATTTAAAGATTCACATTGAACATGGACTGTGCAAAAAAAATAAAAGTACAATGTTCTCAACTTGTGTCGAATAATGCAAACGTTTGACCTTGTAACAGCATGCGCTCACAAAAAGAATACTTAAGTGCGTGGGGACTGCCGTTCCCGTTTTTGCTTCACATGTCCACTTTGAGTCGGGCAGAACACAAGGCCGCCCCGAGCTGGTTGCTGGCCCGGCACACGTACACGCCGGCGTCCGACGCTTCCGCGCCGGCCAACACCAGCGAGCAGCGGCCGTCTTCGCCGTATTCCAGCTGCACTCGGGTCGACTCAGGAATCGGCTTGTCATCTTGGAGCCATTTCACTTCCGGATGAGGGTAACCTGGGGGTAGACGGCATCAGGAATGTGCTTAAATACAAGGAAACAGCAGAAAAGAGCTTTAGGTATCAGCGTATAGTGTCCATTGTGTTATTCCAAAATATACCGTGATGTTTTCTTCCAGTGTGTATAATTGGAAATATCCATATTGTGACGTTTTCTTAATGTATATCCAGTAGCACTATATCAGCGCATTGAAAATAAATTCCTGCATCTTTTTGAGGGTGAACTTCGTTTTTGCACAGAATGTGACTGTGGTTATTTGCTTGTCATGGCATTTTCAGTCCATGTCATAATGTGATTTGATTTAATTAAAAATGCTCACTCCAATCAAAATATTTCCTGCCAACCTTTTTTTTTTTTGTATATATTTAAAAAAAAAAAAAAAAAGTTTTGCCTGCCAGGTAATATTTAATGAAGCGCCCGTGGTCATTCTAACCGTCCACTCGGCACTCCAGACGAGCGGTGGCTCCCGCGGGGAGGCTGGCGTCCCTCAGGGGCTCCCGGAAGCGCGGCTCGCTGTGCAGCTGCTTATCCAGCGAGCGAATGGCCTCCTCTGCCTCTCGGCTCCAGCTCGGCTCTGGATGGAGGGGGAAGCGGGCTTTACAGATGGACGACGGGGGGGCGGGGGGGGGGGCACTTGAAGTGACAATGTGAAAGTGCGAAGCTTCTGCCATACATATGTAGCTCCAGGACCTGGAACGCCACATAACAGTGCATCCAAAAAGTATTCCCTTTCCACCCCCCCCCCTTTGTTACAGCCTCATTTCTACAATGGAATAACTTCATTTCCCCCTCAAGATGCTAGACACACAACCCCCACAAAAGGTATTTAATTTAGTTATTTATTTTTTTTGAAGGCTGTATTTACATAGTTGTTTTTTTTTTATCCATTTGCAAAATCACTGTCCATGTTATTATGGGGTAGTGGGTGTAGAATTTTGAGGAAAATAAGGAATTTAATCCATTTTGGAATAAGACCATAACAGTACAAAACATGGGGAAAGTGTTGTGAATGTTTTGGAATGTGTGCATCTCTGTTTGTGTGTGTTGGGGTGCTATGTGCATATTTTTGTGGTGATGTGTGTGAGTTTCTGTACGTCTTTTGTTGGTGGATCTGCACATGTTTGGGTGTGTGTTAATCAGTCTTACCGTCCGAGTTGCTGCCAGGAGAGTCTGGCCTGTTGTAAAGGTTGGACATGCGCTGCAGGGCCAGAACAGCCTTGCCGGTTTTCTGCAAGTTTGAAAGGACAACAACACAGCACTGCGCTTACCACACACACACAGCACCCATTTAAGAAGGATTTTGCATTACGGGCAAGCCAGTGTACTCTAGTCGATGGGGCTGTAGTGACAGAAACTTGTTGATAACATTTCACCCCGTTAATATTTCATACAGAGTTGGGATTTCCTGTCCTGATAAACATCAAATCACTGTCAGTATTCTACATAGTTTTCGTCGAACATCTCTATTAGCGCAATGGCAATTTTTATTTCCCGCCGCACATTATTTTAACCTTTCCATTTGTGTGACATCACCATATGACGCATTGTGGATGGTTTTCTTGTATCAGCATGTATCGCTAATTGGAGCCTTATGATGTGTGTTTTTTTTGTTGTTTTTTTTTTATTTCCTCCGTTACCTTCCACTTGCACTTGGCCAGGAAGCGTCTCATCTTCTCCTTCCTGAGGGACTTTGTGGGCCTGCGGTTCAGAGATGTGAAGGAGGCCATCCAGGGGTGGACCAGGGCCTCTATGCACGACAACCTGCTCCTGTGCAGGTCAAGCAAAAACAGCAGACTTGTAAAAACCACAACTGGGAAAAAACAGGCAATGTACTATCAGACTAAAGTGACTCCCAACTACTGGAGACAAATTCCTTGCGTTTTAATACACTTGGCCAATAAAGATGATTCCAATTCCTTTAAGTTTATAAATTCATTTTAAAAAGAAAATTTGTAATTTTTTGTGGGAAACAAAAGGTATGTCTTTCTAGACATACCTGCGCTCTTTCTTCAGAAGGCCACTGATGAAGTCCTTGGCTTGGTCGGAGATGTCCTCGAAACTCTCCGGGTCGAAGTTGTAATGAGCTGCGGTGACGAGAGCGAACGTCTCGGCATCGCTGTTTCCCTGGAAGGGCGACTCTCCGCTTAGCCTGGAGAGAGGGAGGGGGCAAATAAAATCTCATAAAAAGGGAAAAGTTGACACCAGCGATTAGTTTTCAAAAAAGGTATGGCTTTGCTGCCATCTTGTGGGATTTTGGAACTATGTTGTAATGAGGGGAGGAGCTTCTTTTTTTCCCCAGAGCATAGCGTTTACGAGATCAAGTCGTAATTGGTATTTTGAAGAGTTGGGAAGTGGCAACAAAACGCCAGCTTACTCACACTTTCAAAATCAAAATCTGTGAGCCATTTATTTTCATGGGTAACTTTAGATGTTTGAAATAAAATGTTATGGGATATATTTATGGTTTAAACTATTAATATCAGGCCTCTACTACTCGGGGCTTGGTCCCTAACCCCTGCATCAAGAACTTTAAAGAAGGGGGCAACTATGAAGGTGAAGATCCAAATTTGGACCGCTCAGCCTTGGCGCAGGTCCGAGCCCCGACTCTAAACCGTGTCCTTGGTGTAATACGGGTGTTAGCGGATTGAATTCTGCCATTTAAGCCAAGACGGCAGTGCGTTGCCTTTCCACAGTGTTATTTATAGAGGGAAAAAACGGGGGGATGAGAATTGGATTCCCAGCAGGGTATTTAAAAAAAGAAAGAGAAGAAAGTGGCTGTGTGTGAATTATTTATTTACAAGATGAAGCAGATGACTCCGATGCTCCACATGTCCGTCTCCACTCCCACGGACTCGTAGCTGATCACCTCGGGGGCCACAAACTCTGGCGTTCCGTGCATCACCATGAGAGGCTTACCCTCCTCTACAAAGAAGAGCATGGAGACAGATCATGAGATGGGCAGACGGATGATAAATGACAGAGGGATGGCGAGTTACGTCAATACATGGATAGATGAGTTTGTACTCTACAGATGGATGATCAGACAATGAGGAAGGGAGATTTCTAAATAATCAACATCCGTTCCATTTCCTCACCCAGTTTACTCGCCAGGCCAAAGTCGATAATCTTGATGCACGTTCCTGTGTGATCGGTGCAGACGATGTTCTCGGGCTTGAGGTCCAAGTGGACGATGTTCTGCTTGTGCACGTACAGCATGCCCTCCAGGATCTGTCGCATGTAGCCGGCGCTGGTGGGCTCCGTGTGCTCAAAGTTGTCGTCTACGATGCGCTCGAAAAGCTCCCCGCCTGCGATACTAGAACGAACGGATGAAAAGAGCAAGTTGGAGTCCCGCTTGGAGCCTTTTACCGCCGCTCGGTTACTTACTACTCCATGACCATGACCGTCTCGGTGGGGGCCTCGTAGGCCGCCAGACACTGGACCAGTTTGGGGTGGTGGAGGCAGTTCATCAGCTCGATCTCCCGCCGGGCGGCCGAGCGTTCTTTGGAGCTCTTGGCCCGGTAGAACTTCCCTGCGTACACCTCGCCCGACTCTTTGTGGGACAGACGGAACACCTCCCCAAACTTCCCGCTGGACACGAAAATAGTTCCCAGCATTAGCACCCTATTGTTATGCTTTTTTGTTTTTGTTTTGTTAAATCAATGACCAACATATTGTGATATCGCTATTTATTGATCTATGAATTCTTTCCAACGTATCACGATATCACTTTGATTTCTTGTTGATTCTTTCTTCCAATAAATCCACTGCCACCGTAGCCTGATATCACTGTTTGATCAACTTTAGATATTCTCAGAGTTCATCCGTTAGCACCGTACTGCAATATTCACTGCTTAATCTCGTGGATGCTTTCTTTTCTATATCGCCATGCATCAAATGGTTTCTTCCAATACATCAATTTTCTTTCAATACATCAATACAACAACAACAAAAACACTTACACTCCAAGCTTCTCATGGATGTTGTAGTGGTCCTGCAGCTCCCGTTTAGTATCAATCACCACTTTGACATAACGTCCCATGTCGTTCTTTTCTTCTAAACAAAATCAAATTAAAGTGGGAGACATGCAGTGCAAGTTGTCATTTTGGAACAGGTTAGGAGGAAAAAGTCAAATGGCCAAAATAACTAACTGATCGTTGCCATTGTGACGCAGTCCGACTCCTGACTGGGCTCGCTGACCCCTTCGGCATGGTAGGCCCGGACTCGGAAGCGGTACTTTCCGTAGGGCTCCAGGCCCGAGCTGACCTGGGTTGAGGTGTTCTTACACCGCTCGGCTATTTCCGTCCAGTCCCCAGATGCGTCGGCGCCCAGCCGCCGGACTTCCACGATGTAACCCAACACGGCCGTGCCTCCGTCAAAGCTGGGACCCGTCCAGGAGAGGACGAGGGACTCGGCAGACAGCTGGGAGACCACCGGATGAGACGCGGGCGGATCGGGACGATCTTTTGGAAAGGTTCGAAGTAAGTACTTGCGTTTCAAAGGTGATCTCAAAGCCAGACACTCACGTATGACGCTGAGCGAGACAGTGTGTTCGTTGGAACCGTTTCGGTTCCGAGCGATGAGCGTGTAAGAACCCGTGTCCTCCGGTTGAGCCTCTGAGATCAACAGGCTGCTGTGCGCGTCGTCGCTACTGACAGACATCCTCGGGTCTGGCAGAACCGCCTGCAGAAAGGAAGCAAATAATTAGCCGCAATAGCGCCGCAACATACATGCTGGTCTTCCAGTACATCCATTAGCATGTGAGCCAATATTACTATCCCATGACGTATTGTGAACGTCCATTAGCACCGCTCTATAATGATGATGTGGATGGTATAGTGCGTGTAAAAACTGCGCCAAACAAATCATGCCAGTGAGTCACTGTGGCAACAACTATAATCATGCATTGTAGATGCTTTCTTCCAATATATCCATAAGTGATGCATCGCAATATCACTATGAAAATGAATGGTCGCTAGTTTGCTTCCAGTGTATCGATTAGCTGCATCGCAACGTATCCAAGATGTTTTCCTTCCCTTAAAGTCCAATAAATCCATTAGCGCCGCATCACCATAGCACTGTGCCGTGTAGTATTATACATGTATTTTCCCCCCGCTATATTACCATTTAGCATTGTACTGCAATATGACTATATCATGTAATGTAGATCGTTAACTTCTAACGTGATTAGCGCCTAAATAGTGTGTCAATTGAAGAGACACTGAGACCTTTCCTCTGTTGAAAATCCAGCAGCAGGCCACGGGGACGGAGGACGTGCGGAAGTCGCAATGCAAGCGGGCCTCCTCGCCAACCCGAACGGCCACGTGCTCCGGTGGCTCCAGAAAGTGCACAGGAGAACCTTGGCAAACAAAAAACCACCAAATGAAATCAAAGGGCATATTTTGGACCTGTCCCTGCAGGGCCTTTTGTTTGAGGGTGCACATAAAAGAGGAGGGCGGAGTTACATGGTTGGCAGATTCAGGCTGTGACCAATTGTGAGCAAGCAAGCGTGATTGCTTGTACTTGTGATTGGTTGAAGTGTCACCTGGCGCTAACAGCCAGTCGTCACTCGTTTGGGAACCCCAGGTGAGCACAAGACTTGTGATTGAGGTATCGTGGTATCACAAAATCATGATGTGTCCTACATTGTTGTCTTTTTCAATACATCCATTCGCACTGTATCGGGATATCACTACATCACGTATTGTGCTTAACTGCAAACATTTCCCAGAAAGTCAGTCAATCAGTCAACGTACCGGCTTCAGCTTCAGCTTCTGTCCTGCGTCCACTGTCTTTTCCGGGCGCTTCCGTGTTTTCTGTCTTGAGCTCCATAGCGTCTGGACTGCAAGTTTTGTTTGTCTCTGTTTTAGTGCACACAATGTAATCACAAGCGATTACTCAAAGGCAGGAAGCTGACCTGGTTTAAGGTTGTTGTTGTTGTTGGTTTTTTTTTGCCTTAAAATTGTACCTTTAATGTGTAATTCTGCACCACAGGACTGACTTCCAGAAGAATTCTTGCAGCTCAATGTTCTGGCAACGCCATTTTTGGAATTTGATTCATGAGGATGAAATTTCTCACCTAAAACAACAAAGAAATAGTATTATTAACCACATCACATGACTGAGTACAAAACCGCAATCCTTGTTTGAAAACCCTAACCCAGAGTTAAAACCCTATCCTGAACTTAAAGTATTAATTTGAAGACTTAATTTGAAACCCGTGTCCTTGCTTGAAACCCTAATAAAGGTTGAAAAAGAATTTATTTGAAACCCTAAACAAAGCTTGCAGATTTCTCGCACCATCACTAGACATTCCAGGGACCGGTTCACGTTCACTCGGCATTGTGTAGCCAGGAAACACTTCTTCCTGCGATAGCCACTCGAATGTAGTGTCGCTTCCTTCACTGCTATTTTTTTCAGCGTTTATTACATGAAATGAATTCAATTTCTATTATGAAGTAAGGTGTTTATATCAGTCAGTGAATGACCATGACACGCTTGCGATTAACCGGGCGTTTATTTGAAGAAATCGCTAAAGTGCCTATCTGTGTCTTTTGTTGCTTAGGTTTTGGAGCACATCTCAAATAGAATGAATCAAAAATGTATTCGGGGTCAGGTGTTTATTTCTTGAAGTGGATGGCTGACACATCTGGCGCATCCAGGGCATGTCAAATGTGTAGCTACCGAGCCCCAGCGCTTTGTTGCTTATTTTTTCAGCATAGACGAAATGAAACGTCAATTAGCAATAAGGAGTTTATTTCTGGAAGTGGGCGAACAACACATCACTGAGAAAATATTGTTTTATTTTCGAAAATATAGTAGTAGCATGAATGTAAAGTCGCTGAAGTAGCGCTACCTCTTTATTTTTCAGCATATATCACTTGGACTAAATAAAACATCAATTAAAAATGTATTAGGGGTATGGTGTTTATTTCTTTCAGTGAGTGGACGACCAACACATCCGGAGATGAACTGAGGCATGGCGTCTATTTTAGGAAATCTAGTAGTTGCGTGAGCGCAAAGGATCTCCATCTCATCTCTTGGTTGCTTGTTTTTCCCAGCATGTATCAATGTATTCAATTAGCGGTAAGGCGTGTATTTCTTCGAGTGGACGACGGTGGTCTCCGCGTGGTCCGTTTTAAGTGGCAGCGAGCATACTTCCGAAAGTCATTATGTCGCCCCTGACGGCCCTCTGCGATGTTCTCATGCAGAAGGCTACGAGTTAAAAAAAGGTCAAGCGTGAAGCGCCTGCAGCCTCGCAAAGGGGGTGTTATATGCTTATGAAGGGAGACCCAAAAGTTTAACGGCAGATGCGCTCATGTTACAAACGCTCATAAATAATAAATTCCGTAAATTAAGGGAGATTTTACCTGTTGGACGGAAGATTCCCGCAGCGTTTCTCATCCCCGTCCCGTCGGCGAGCGGTTCCGGTCGATTGCGTGTGCGCCCCCCGAGCAGCAGGCGCACTGTGGACACATAAGTCGTTGGCTCGCCACCATCCTCGTCCATCCTTGCGTTTTAAAATAGCAGCTGGCTTTCAGTTTGAGTGACTCATCCCACGGGCCTCCTCCTGTGCAAAAAGCCTCCTCTGATATCAGGAGGAGTCTGCGTGTTGTGGCCCCACGGGAACTCCTCCACACCCCCCGCGGGACGCAGGAAACTTGTTTTGCCGCCCTGGTTTCTCGAAAACAGAGAGAGTCACATGTGACGGTAAACAAAAAACACGTCAGTGGAAGGTAGGACGTGTGGGAGAGACAAAAGTGCAGTGACAACAAGAAAAAGGAAAACATTAGTTCAAATGATCTTTTTTTGCTCTTACGTATCCTCGAAGTGTGGAAAAACAAAGACGATGCGCTAGCAAAGTGGCTCATAGGAATCAGGAAAAACAAGTACGGCGACAATGTGTTGTAAATGATATGTCTTCGCCTCCATTCATATGCCCGATCTGCTCTATTGAGGGCGTGGCCCGCAGAGCTGACGCTCTTGGTGCTTTTCGTTTATTGACTGCTGTCGACGTGACGATGTTATCGGTGTTATTAAATGGCTGACTTACTTAGATCTTAATAGTGTCTAATGTTCCATATTTCTCTATTATTTCTTTATTGCTCATTTTTGGGTCAGCATACTGTTTAACATGTCACAAAAAAATAAACAAATGTCAATTAGCGGTAAGGTGTTTATTTCTTTGAGATGACTACGTCTATTCGAGGAAATGCGGTAGTAGCTCACAAGTGAATGTATTTGTCTCTTTGTTGCTATTTGTTTTCAGTCGGCATATAACATGTAAAATGACTATTCGGGGTAAGGCATTAATTTCTCTGGGTGGACATCTATTTCAGGAAATGCAGTAGTTGTTGCTCACGACTAAATCAGCGATTTATCTATTTATTTATTTTTTACTACTTGTTTTCAGTCAGCATGTGACATGTAGAATGGATGTCTAGTAGACTGAACTTTATTGGGGTATGGTGTTTCTTTTTTTTAATGTGGTCTATACACCCGTGATTCAATGGGAGACAACCATTTGTGAGATCAAGCTTTCTTTTTTTTGTCTCTTTTCTGCATTTATCCCTTAGAGTAGATGAAACATCGATTTGCGGTAAGGCACTTACTTGGGTAGTTAAGTGGAAAGATATCCTCTAAAAAATAGACATCATTTGTATATTTGTACTGGTTTGAAAATAAGGGCAAACTTAAGACTGTTAGCTGCATATTTTCTCTTTTCTTTTCTTTAAATGTCACTTGATCGATAGAACAAAGAGACTGCATTATTTGGACTAAGGTATTTCTTTTCTTAAGTGAACAACACACCGGTGATTAATTGGGAGATAACTATTTGAGGAATCAATCTGTCTTTGTCGCCTGTAAATAGCCATTCGACTAAATGAAACATTGATTTGGGGTCAGGCGTTTCTAGTTAAGTAGACAGATACACTTGAAATTTGACATACAGTAATTGGTGTATTAGTCCTTTTTTCATAACACAAGAGATTATTTTTAAAGCAGTCCTCTTTGTGTAGCACAAGCAATGAGACAATCCCATTATGGACGACACATTTGCCTCAGCGGTGGTGAATGTGATTGTTATGGTTGCACAGACTGGTATGTGAAAAGTAGAACCATATGGGAGGGGTGCTGGGGTCATGTTATTTACTAACCGCATGTCCCCTGGTGCTAAAAGCATGCAAAAAATGCACCATCCGCTTGCACAATAATACTGTATGCTCTAAACATAGTCGTTTTTAGATCAATGTGGATCTCATGGTGGACTTCAAAACCTCAAAACAGCAGCTTTGAAAAGAGCTAGATGCTCGCTCCTTGGCCTAATATGGACGTCCCCCCGATAACGTGAACTTTCATCTTCATATTTCTGGAGATCCCCACCCGGCCCATTCGCTGCCCCGCCTCATTTCCAGTCTATCGGCGTTATCGTTCCAGTAAATTGCAAACAGGAAAAAGGAAAAGTGAGGCACATAATGAAGTCCCGGCTGGCGCTGGTTGTGCTTCCGGTTCCCAGGAAAATCATGAAAGGTGCCGCATTCGTGGTTTCGTATCCTGTTTACCACCAGCACGCCAAAATTTGGGCACTCGATCGTGCCTTTGAAAACATCATCAAAGGTTTGAAAAAAAGAATGAAACGAGGCCCTCCTGTGGCTGAGCGCCTCACCCCGTAGCAATTGTCGCCTTGTGCAGAAGACTTTGGAAAGCCGTTTGAGCAATTTCAGAGCACTAGTAGAACCGCTGTGTCTTACTAGTAATGTTTTTACCACAACTAGTGCCACTTTTGGCCTACTAGTACGCAATTAAGCCATACTCCTGTGCTGCGTTTGTGTTCAAATATCCATTGCAACATAAATGCTAGTTCTTTTTTTTTTCCTTTTCTGTCTCTGCTGATGTGCATGGCTTACACTAACAGCATGGCTGCGAACACAGAGCAACTAGTTTACAAAAGCACCGTCAGTGTTGCCAATTTAGCACAAAACAAAAGCTAAACTCGTTTTAAATAATGTCTGTGTCGTCGTCCCCCCCACAACGCAAAAGGGAAAATATGATTCAAAAATCAGAAATTTGATTTTTGTAAACAAAATCTGAGATTTTATTTAAGCCCAATCACCCAGCTCTTAATACTTAATAAATAAAGTCATGGAACTACGAGAATAAAAAATGAAACCAGTTGTAGCTTTGCAAGAATAAATCACAATTTTAAACAACTGTTTAAAACCTGACATTTTGTGATAAATATATGGCTGAGAAACACACTTTTGACATTTGACTCAGACATTTCAGATAGAACAGGTGGCGTCCACAATGATAAAACCTTATCATGGCTCCAGGTGGCCAAGACCAGAATTAATTAGATTTTTTTAAGAAACGGGGAAATAACCTATTTTGACCCATATTTTCACTTATTTGCTGCCAGTTACTTACAACCTTTTGCTTATTTTAAATGTTATTTAAAGGTGGTGTCAGGACATCACTTGGAGTTGATTACTTCCGAATATAGCGACAAGTGGGCAGGCTGGCTGCCTCACAGTTCTGCGGTTCGACGTTCGAATCTCGGCCCTGATCTTCCCGAAGGAAGTTTGCGCGTGGGTTTTCTCTGTACTCCAGCTTCTCCTCAAATTCCTAAAACATGCACATTAGGGTCAATGAACTTTTCCAAATTTGCACATTTTTGTGGTTTCTGTAAACCACTGTGGTAAAAATCTGCGCGTCTTTTACGCCGGGTTTGTAATTGCCTGTAGATGCTACAAGATGGTGGCAAAGCACGACTTATGTCCGAATGAAGTTCTTCAACTGACTTCAACCTACTTCCTTGACACCAAGGTGCTACCAGAAAGCCAGCACAAAAGCGGTATTTTATTTTAATTTTTATTAGTTTTTCTGAGCAAATAACAGAAGATAGTTTTTTTTAAACTGTGTAACTGCAAATACGTATGCTCGGGTTCACTGTATTATATATGATTTAGTTCAGAACGTAAAGAAGTAATTGCTGTTTTTACATTTTAAAATTGGATAATCTGTTAGCAATTTATTTCTAAGGGTAATAAAGATATGTTTGAAAATGGCAATGTTTTGGGATGAAAAGTGGTGGATATATTTCGGGTTTGAAATATTAATATAGGCCATTATAATAAACATTTTTAGAGGGGGTGGGCATTACTTGTACCCAAACCCCTACCAATAGCAAGGGGTCAATGCACATTTCAGTGTTTTAATTAGGTAATTTTAATTGAGGTAAAAAACAAAAAACGGCAAAGTCAACTCAACAAATTTCACATGACTCTTGATAATGTAATTTTTTTTTTTTTTTTTTTTAAATGGGCGGGCAATAGCTTGCCCCGACACCTCCGTTAGGCAGCTAAAGGTTTCCACGTTTAAAAGGTAGTTACAGTAACAATGCATTCAGTTTTGTTCAACTGTGTTTGCTTGCACTTATTATATGGTCAATATATACAGTATACCTTGTGTTTACCTTATGATCAGCAGGGCTTATTAGGCAGTGTAGTCGTTGTTGTTGAGTTTCTTTAGCATTAGCAGCTAACGTTTGAGCATCCATTCGCGCTTTTTACGTCACGGACTACATTTCCCATACAAACCCTGTACCGGAAGTTAGGGTTACCGTAATTTGCTAAGAAATGAAGTAAAATCAGGACGCAAAGTAAGCGCGTGTGGCTGTGCAAACACAATAAAAACTCCGAAAGCTGGATGGAAGAAGCAAAAAATAAATAAAAAATTAAAATTGTCGACTACGCTGAGGTTAAAAGTAAAGGTAAACGGCTGTTTCACTGCAATATTAGGGATTACTAATGCCAATGTTTGCACCGTATTATTCACGACGTATTTTTGTTAGAAAGTCGCGTAATAACTCTTGACTCTTGAGTGTGGGAGGTTAAGGACGTCATCAAATATTTTGAAAGTGTGAAGGAACAAAGAAAGATTTCAGATGAAAAAGAAAGGGGACATTTAAGCTCGAACTTCTCGACCTGCGTATGCGCTCGAGAAGTATCATCCGAGTGCTTGAAGTTCCTCCTCTGGTGATGAGGAGGGAGGAAATAGAAGGTCGCTTTAAGTCCGGGATTCTGTGTGTGGAGTGCTTGGGCGTGACTTGTATCCGATGGCGGCTCTTGCCTGAATGTGCATTCCGGTACTGCTTATTGTAATCAAGCGACCGAAGCGCATCAGCCATTGTGTTATCCTTGACCACATCATAGGGCGTTCCAAGTTCCTAACCCAACACGACTACTACCATCGCTACCTGGAGTTATTGGACACGCTTTCATTGTTCTTCATTTTGATTCGTCCATTTCTAAGCAAGAATGTCTGAGGCCATCATCCACAGAATAAAGGAGCTGGAGGGGGAACTGGAGAAGATCAAGTCCCAACTGAACGGAAGCCACATGGAGACCAGTCCATCCCCCAATAATGAGAAGACAAATTGTAAAAAAGGGAAGAAAAAAGGCAAGGAGCGCCCGTTTGACTTCACCGCACACCCTCGTCGCCACGTCGCCCTGCGTCTGGCCTACCTAGGATGGGCTTACCAGGGCTTTGCCGTCCAGGAGAACACGGACAACACGGTGGAGGCCAGGCTCTTCGAAACCCTCCTTAAGACGCGCCTCATCCAGGACCGCCAGAGCTCCAACTATCACCGGTGTGGACGCACAGACAAAGGCGTTAGCGCCTTCTCCCAGGTGAGGTTACCACATTCTTGAGTTTTGGGATTTTCACTGCCTCTCCTCTGTTCTTCTCTGTCCTCGCCGTACAGGTGATTACAATCGACCTACGCTCCACACAGTATTCCGGTTTGGGCGTCACAATTCCTGAAAATGCCCCAAAAGACGCCGCGGCCGCCTCAGAGCTTCCCTACGTGAAGATGCTGAACAGAATCCTCCCTCATGACATTCGTATTTTAGACTGGGCCCCCACCGCCGAGGGTTTTAGCGCACGCTTCGATTGCCAGTCCCGCACGTACCGCTACTACTTCCCGCGCGGCTCCTTGGACGTACCGTTGATGGTGGACGCGGCCAAAAGGTGCGGCGAAAAACACCCTCGAACACAAGTCCTAAAGGAGACATATTTTGAAAAAGAGTTCCGGGTGTCTTACTGACATGTCTGAGGACATCAAATTCATCAAAATACAGTGGTACCTTGACGCAAGAGTGCACAAGGTACAATTAACGTTTGTATCCTTACCATCAGGTACGAAGGCACCCACGACTTCCGGAACCTGTGCAAGATGGACGTGGGCAACGGCGTCCTGCAGTTCGAGAGGACCATCCTGTCGGCAACGGTCAAGCCGGCGGACCCCCAACGAGTAGACGCCGCAGACCCGCACGACTTGTTCGTGTTTGAGATTAAAGGACTCGCCTTCCTCTACCACCAGGTATACCAACATGTACAAATACTGATTTTTCCCCAAGTAACAAAACACACAAAAGTCCAAATGTGGAGTTGAAACCAACATACAAGATCCTCTTGCATCATCGACGCATCACCAAAAGGGTCAATGGTCAAGAATACACACATTTTTGCTTGTTGTAAGAAATTTTATCCAAATTGAAATAGGGTTTTGTCTGAAATTAATAACGTTTCTTTTGAAAATAAAAATTAAAAAAAACTGACAAATTCCAGTCCGTTTAAATGAACTTTTTTTCTCCTTTGGCTGGAATTGCATTCAATTAAATGTAATAATATTTTTTCTTTGTCTTACATTAAAATTCAATTTAAATGTTTATCTTTTTATAACCATACAATAGCAACCTGAATTTCCCGCGTTCGTTGAAATTAGGGAGCGTCGTTTGACTTTCACTTTCATGATACAGTGGTTAATGCTATAGATGCACGCCCATTTGGAGTGTTGCAATGTTCGTGAAAACGTCCGCCCTTTGTTGTGACGCTGCAGGTTCGCTGCATGATGGCTGTCCTCCTCCTGATTGGACAGAAGCTGGAAGCACCAGAAATAATCCACAGCCTCCTCGATGTTCACAAAAACCCCAGGAAGCCGCAATACAGGTGACTTCACTGCATTCTCTTACCTATGTTCCGCCTCTCTAATTTATCTCTCTATCTTCATCTATTCATGACCTCCATGTCTAGCTCTCTCGTGCGATCTCTTTCTATCACTCTGTTTCTGTCTATCAATATCTATCTTTTGCTATCCATCTCTGGCTATCTCTCATCCCTTTCTCGCCGTCTTTCTCGGGCTCTCTCACGCTCCATCTCTTTTTATCTCTCTTTATCCATCTGTCCATCCATCCATATAACAGCATTGTGACCTTCAACATCCCAGATGCAATGCTATTCGAGAAGATCCAGGACTTTTGTCTTCCCTCCCCCACCCCATCCAGCATGGCGGTGGACTACCCGCTGGTCCTGTACGACTGCCAGTTCGACGGCCTGAGCTGGAGGCGGGAGGCCGAGGAGCTGAGTCTCGCCCTGTCTTCGCTGCAGCAACACTGGACGCAGAGCGCAGTCAAGGCCCACGTGCTCCGCGACATGATTCGAGGCTTGGACGCTACGGGTGAGAAGTCCTTACCTTGACGTTTTCGGTTCAATGGAAATAAGTACTGTACGTACGGTTAAAGCTCCAAAGTCGACAGCTCGTCATCGTCACGAGACTCATCAGAGGTTTCTGGGCTGTTTTCTGCAAGCCTTTTTCTAAAAGCAACCTCAATAAGGGGTGTTGAGAGAAGATTATAAACGGGAATAACTATCTTATGTTGACTCTCGAATGTCTGTTCAGAATATTGAAATTTTGACTTGAAACAAATTAGAACCTAACGAGGACACGCGTGATTTCATTCCGATGTTCCTTTCCATCCACAGGCGGCGGGGTGTCGTCCGGCCAATGCCTGCTGGTGGAAGGCAGCCGCCAGAGGAAGTACCGGCCCTTGCTGGAGCGCCCGCTCTGCGAGAGTCTGGAGTCGCGTATCGAGCACTTTGTCAAGAGAGGCCGGCTGGAGCGGGAGGAGGGAGAGGATGGTGGAGAAACGGTTCACAAAGGGAAGCGGTCCAAATATTCCAAGAATTCCACACATTCAGCTGTCGTGTCCGAGGTGTCCAATGCAAATCCTGAATAGAAATGCATAAAAAATGACTTTTATGAATTATGAAGTAGTGATTTATTTTTATTTTTTTCTCCAGTGGAAAAAAGTGTGTTTCTATGAAACAAACACACCTTTGAATCAATTTGGGTAGTAGCACGTTTGCTTTGGCACCACAGGGTCCTGGTTTGAGTCCTGCTGCAGAGAAAAATGTAAAATGGCAACAGGTTTTGGGGAAAATACTATTCTAGGAACACAATTATACAATGATGAGTATAATACACTTTAAAAGGTAATTCTTAACCTGAGGGGAGGAAAAACTGAGGAATTATCAAGGGTAATAGAAAAACTGTCAATTTTGGTTGGCTTGGACTTGGTACCTATCGCTAGGATTTCGGTTTAATCACTGTTGAGTTGCAGAAAGTTGGATGAGAACTAATGTTTGAGTTCAGAGAAGCAGTCAGTCAGGGAGGAAGGCTGGCAGTGGGTTTAGTGGTGAGGTAGGAGAGGGGGTCATCCATGGAACGGTGAAAGTGTAAATTTAATTGACTGAAAATATTTCCAAGCTGTAGGGTGAGAAAGACGAGGGGCCCCAAGACAGCGCTCTGGGGCACACCAAAAGAAAATTGGGATGGAAAGGATTTGAATGATTTCATTGGAACAAATTAGGTGTGGCCGGACAGGGAGGAACTGAACCAATGGAGGGTTGTATGTGGACTGCCAATGTTGTGAATTCTGCTTACACGCCATAGTACTGTCTTTATGATTGCATTCATTAACTGTCAGCTTATCCCTTCCAATATTCTGGAGAAAACACTTCAAGGAACTTCAGCGTATTTAATATTGCATAATGTTGACCCAATATGGAATTATATATTTCATACATACACCTTTTTATATGGTTTTCGTGCGCTGTACTTGTTGAATATACTTTATTGCCACGTCATCACAGTAAACAAACGTGCGCCCAGTACGAGTGTAGTGCATACACTTTGTTTTTGGGTGTTAATACAAAAGACCCAATCTCAAACAGTTGAGTGTGAGCAATATTTGACAGCAATTATCTACGACTTACCATAAAGAAACAACTAGTCTCACCTTTCAAAAAGAAATAGTCACTTTATTTTAAAAAGAACAGTGTTTTCTAGGTTTCTAAGGAAAAGATGCATCTGTAAACCACGTTCAGGACGAGTGAAACAGCCTACAGCCACACAACAAACCAGTTTGCCAAATATCTACCGACAATATGGCCAATACTGGGCAAAAGCCAACGCAGTTAACCGCCCGCTTATGGAGGAACTAGAGACGCTGGGTAACAACATGGTGCCCGTAAACCATGTGACGCCGATTTAACCAATGACGCAGCAGTGCGGGTAGGCTACAGACTGTCCAGACTTTTTCATTATACATTGGTTCTACTGTGATACATCGAGACTTAAAATCCGGTTGATGGCATGAGCGGAAATGTTTCTTTTCACTACGAATTTTAAAAATATGTTTCTCGGGAATAGACACGATTTTTGAGTCAACTCGTGTATACAGACATTTTAGTTAGATTACCGGAGCTATTATGCAGTGACACATGAAGCGCTGACATCCGGTTGCTAGTATGTAGTTGACCTCAAGAGACTTAATGCTGACAATTTGACAAATAACATCGAGCAATGTTGTTTCTGTTCCAGTCTGAAGTTGTCGGAACGAGCTAAGAAGGACGATGGCCTCGTTCGTTGGTCCATTTGCGGCCGTTTTCACGCTGTCGACGACGTTTAGCGTGTCAGCCTTAGCTTGAAGTACGGATGTCAAAAGTGCCCATTCGTCTTCGTTTAAGGAGCAGCTGACAACTACTAAGTAAGATGTTAAGATATTTTGTTTTTTAATTCAAAGCAATTCAGAAGTATACTGTGCCATTTTTACATGATTGACAAGCTGTGAGGGTGTTTGTCGTGGCCTCAAATGGAGTAAAACCTAGTTTTATGTTCGCTACAAAGGATGAAAATGTGTCAGGAACAGCTGGTTAATGGCATGTCTGTGCAAAAAGCGAACATATTTGTTGAAAATATTTTTTTTGAAAAATATGGCAAAATCTATTTTGAGATGGCAGAAAATGTCAGGCAAGTTGTGCTCAGTGAGCATCTGAAATACTAACTTCCACAGCCACGTAGTGACAGGCAGAACAATTAAATGCTTCTCCACTAGATGGCAGAAGTGTATCCACCTGTTGCCATTCATACAACAGAAGAACAGCTTTGTGTACAAAAATAAACTGGCCCAAAATTCACACCTGAAGTGAGACGAGATCATCATTATTTTTGTGTACCGTATAGTTTTTGTGATATTTCTTATAATGTGAAAAATGTGCTTTTGTTCAATTAATGTTGGCAAAACGCTCATTTAGGTACTGCGAGCCGAGCCTTAGCTTTTGCTTTTATTTTAATTTTTATTTCACATTGTTTTATTTGGTTTTTAGAAGATGTATTTGGTGGGCCTGACGGGAGGTATCGCGTCTGGAAAAAGCACAGTGTCGTCGATGCTGCGCGAGCTCGGATGCCCCATCATCGACGCCGACGTCGTGGCCCGTAAAGGTAAATCGGCTAATTAACATTAACTAATTAACTGTTTGAGTGCAAAATTTAGAGAATTTTCAAATTTGGAAATTTTGCATGGGAATTAGCTAAGCAGTTAAAAATAAATGGTTGGCTCGTAATAATAAACAATATATAAATAATAATACATTTAAATTTAGTTAGGGAAAATGTATTTTACTGTAAACTTACAAACAAACTTTCTGGAAATTAAACACAAATTTTCCACCTTTAATCATTGGCTCCTGTCAGTATGACGCAGTGCACTTTTACCACGACTTCCGACCCTGTGACCATGTTTTTTCTTTTGTTTTTTTGCGCAGTGGTGGAGCCGCGCTCGCCCGCCCACTCGCGTATCGTCCTCCACTTCGGGCGAGAGGTGCTGCTGGAGAGCGGCGAGATTGACCGGCAGAAGCTGGGCCGCCTCGTCTTCGCTGACGAGGAGAAGCGCAAAATGCTCAACTCCATCACGCACCCCGAGATCCACAAGGAGATGCTCAAGCAGATTGGGTTCTTCTTCCTCCGAGGTAAGCCTCTATTAAATACGACAAAAAAACTCAGCATCTTTCATGTAAGAGTTTTATATTTAATGCAGAGCAATGATTCCATTGCATCACCAATGAAACAGTCAAGTGGGTGTAGCTAACAATGCTTTTTTAAAAAATATAATTTTATATTGTATAGAATTTTATTTTAGGAATACCTTGATTTGCCTCTGTCCCTAGTAATTTACCATTCATACAGTGAAATAGACGTGGCCGGTGTATAAAAATATTATAATATAATATTTATTTATTTTTTATTTCATATCGGCGAGTTGGGCAGTTAGGATTGAGCCCTGTATGAATTCTGCCTGGCAACAAGTGGCCGGCCAACCAAAAAATAATAATAATCCAAGTAGTTCTGTTGGCCAAGCTCGAAATTTAGATATATATTTTTAAAATATTAATATTATTTGTTTTCTGTGTGATTTTTGTAATATACAACAGGATGAATAAGATTCAAAGCATGAAACAGGTAGAGCATTTACTGCAGTTTTCATGGTACAGAGCCTGTGGAACATGTTTGAATGTATGAAGATGTGCTTGTTGGTTTCCTCAGGTTATCGCTACGTTGTGCTGGATGTGCCGCTTCTCTTCGAAACCAGAAAGCTCACGCGGTTCCTCAACCACACTGTTGTGGTTTACTGGTAAGGGCTCCCGTGCCGCTGTTTCATGAAAGCGTGCATCTCCAATTGTAGTGATTTTATAGAAAAATATATAACTAAATCGATGACAACCCAATTAAATCGAGAATTGAATTAGAAGTGACTTTCGGCTTTTTAAAAAAATATTTTTGACATTGAACTCATTTTGTGACTTTTTAGGCTATTTAATGGCAATTTTTATTATTAAATTACATTTTTAATTTAATGGTCAAATAACAAATGTCATATGATGTAAAATAGTCACAAAATAAATGATTAACATTAATGAATATGTTCAATTTACTGTACTGTATTTATGAAATATTTAGTATATTATAATTACTCTCTGTTTGCAAAATATAAATATATCTCACAATTCAAATATTAAATGGACAATTACCTCACATTGAAAATGTGTTTTTGTGCCAAAATGATTTAAAAAAAAATGAAGCCAATGAAATAGTATAGATAAATAAACATGAATGAACAAATTGAAATGTAAAATTGTTTAAATTGATTACATTTTTAAAAAGGGTCATGAAATGTACTACAAACTAGTCAATGCAATGATGAAATATTTGACTTCACAATTGATTTGATCCGAAATGTCATGATTTCCCATCTGAATGTATTAATTTAACAGTGTATAATTTTTGCACAGAAAAAAACTTGATCGTACTCGAAAAGCTTAACATTTCCAGATGCAAGTGCTTGGATGAGGTGCACATTTTCCCACATATTTCTATCCACATATTACCGCTTATCCTCACTAGGGTCGCGTCAGTAAATATTTGCAGAGGCTTGCTCTTAGCCACAAAGAAAACTTAGGGCCTATTTCTGGCAACTTTTCCTTGTCGACGCCTCTATTATTATGAGGATATTCTTAAAATTGACCGGGAGCATACGATGTATTAATGGAAAATGAGCAGTATGTAAGGGTTAAAACCCTGTCATTGTGTCTTCCTCCTTTTCTTCTCAGCGACCCCGCCACTCAGTTGGCGCGCCTGATGCAGCGGGACGGCCTGACGCCGGAGGAGGCCGAGCAGCGGCTGGCGGCGCAGATGCCGCTCAACGAGAAGCGCGGCCTGGCCAGCCACGTCGTCGAGAACTCTGGCACGCGCGAGGACACCCACCGCCAGGTCCTGCGGCTGCACACCAAGCTGGAGGACTCCATGGACTTCCTTCTGGTGCGGGTGCTCGCCGTGGCCGCCGCCGCCGGCCTGGGCGGGATCCTGCTGTACGCCGCCAAGATGATTTTGTCCTAACGGAGGTCGGAGGACGATAATGTGGGGTGAAAGGCAGGCAGTAAACTGTGAGGTTAGTCACCGGAGCCACGTTCTCCCCTGGTTTTAGTAGGATTTCTGACAAAATATGCACTTTACAGTAATTCGTAGGGAAGTAGTGACTTTTAATTGATTAAATAAATGTTTAGGACAATTCTATGGTTGCTTTTCAATGCTAAGTAGTTATTGCCACATTTTTTTAGAATGGTTTGGTCCCCACAAAAATGTCAAATTTTTAAGTACTAAGAAAAAAACACGTTTCAATTGGGGGGGGGGGTGACAATTTTTAAAAAAAAATATATTTGCAGATACATGTTTTCATTTTGGCTGTGACAATTTATTTTTAACACACTGTGGAACTCCTAATAACTATAGTCGCATTTTAGCTCTTTTAACTATCATACAAGTGTTTAAAAAAAAAAAAACGTTAAACACAGATGTTAGCAAAAACAACAAAAATAATAAAAAACTGTCTTGTAACGATAACAAGTACATACTTTTTGTGCGACGTCATGCGGACCCCAATTGCAAATTTTCAGTTGGTGGCACGTCCATCGTGTTTGTTGTCATACGTTTAGCACAGTTACTCCTTGCAAGAATATTACAACAAAGCTAATATACAGTGGAGCCCCACTATTCGCGGCGGATAGGCACCAAGAGCGAAAATGTTCAATTCAGTATATATACTACTTTATATATATATATATATTTGCCTTCATGCAGAAAGGACCTGAAGATGATATAATTATTATTGGAACAAATGTATTTGACAATTCAGTTGAAACTGTGACGTGAGTGAATTACCGAACTTTACTGTATTTTCTTACACCTTTTTTTCTGTCCTGTACGTCTTTTCCCCTCTCTGTGAACACCCTTTGTAAAAAGCAAGCGGCTTGAGATAAACCAAATCCAACACTGTTTGAAACAACCTCCTCTGACTTTCTGTTACGACCTCATAAGCTGGAGTTCAATATAATTGAAAACTTTCTTGGGCAGAAGGGGAACATCGAGAGCTGTGGACAGGAATTTTGAAGGATGCGGGCGAATGCGATGATGTCATCCCCCTCGCTGATGTGTGTTACTTGGCTTTGTCTGAGGCCCTCCAAGCCACCGTGCCGCTAATGCGAAGTGACGGGTGGCAGGGGTGTTGCATTAAATACATAGACCAGCACAAAGACGTATGCAACACTTATGTCTGTATCCCTTGGGCACAACACTGTGAAGGTTGCAGTCATTACCTGAGGGGGGGGGGGGGGGGGTTAATATCACATGAATTGAAGATATTTGTTGTTTTACCAAGTGATTCTCCTTATCACAATGAAGTTGAAGTATAGCAGATTATTGCTGGTCTCAACTGGTCTTGATGGGAGAGTCCTGGTTTATTAACTTTGATAGAGAGCGAGCCAGCATTGGCTCCAGTTTTATGCGATGCAAATACTACGTTCCCATAACTTTGCTAACATTGTTAACAGACGAACAGAATATGCTAAATTAGTTATTGATAACAACTGAAAGACACACTTTACCTGTACTGTATATTTTTTGAGATTCAATGGACAAAATGTTTCTCTTTTTCACGTTGTGTCGTCGTCCAAGGAGGATGAAGTCTGTTTTGACAAAGTAAAGAGTAGAAAGTACAGATATCTGTTTTCAATATAGGAAGTAAAAGCTTAAGGCCCCTGGCAGTTGCCTGCCCTGGTACGGCTCTCCGGTACAAACACCTGAAACGTCGACTGAATTACAGTGACAAAGTATTTGTACTGGCCTCAAACGTGTTTCCACTTAGTCCCGAAGCAGCAGTGTGTCTTTTTTCCAGTATGTGTCAGGAGGCTACATTTTGCAGGTTTGGACTTTATCTGAACCAGCAAATGTGAACGCTCCCGGGGGGACGGTCCTGTCAGAATACTAAGCGCGGCTTTAATAACGCAGCCAATAAGGTTGATTGTCCTAAAACCAGTGTAGAAGCCGCTGCCGCCTGTGAGCGGTTTCTGTAATCTGGCCATCGCTGAGCCCTGCCCCCCTGCGGGTACCCGCAGAGTGTCATCTGCCTGAGTGCTTTTTCATCACCGCACGCCACCGGCCCGCCAACCATCAGGGAGGCGCAAGATGGCGTAGAAGTAAATTCAAATAACAACTGCGACGGACGATAAGCGAGCAGTCCAAGCAAAATGTTAATGACGACTTCATTGTAGTTTAAAATTGCTATTTTTTTACCACACGATCGCTAATTCTTTCTTTAATCTCCCTAATGGGAAAAGACGTTGGGCGAATTAATGCTCGTCTTTCTCTAGGGCTTACAGGCAAATTTGTCCTTTTAGGCAGTTATCAAGAAGTACAATTAATATAGGGCAGCAACAACAACATGGCGCATTGGTGGTTAGTACGTCTGCCTCACAGTTCTGAGGTTCGAGGTTGGAATCTCGTTGTCCTCGGGTACTTAGCCTTCCTCCTACATTCCAAAAGCATGCGTGTCAGGTTAATTGAAGGCTTTAAATTGGGAGATGAAAAGTGAATGAGAGTGCGAATGCCTGTTTGTCTGCGGTGTCTGTTAGAAAAGTTCCAGGACTGGTGTCACAAAATATACATTTCTAACCCAAACTACTGGACGACCGACCAGCACGTGTACAAAGAGACCGTTCAGTTTGCTTTGTTCAGTGCACGAGAAGAGGCTGTCACCCTGAGCATCTGACACTTCCTGGCTGAGGGGGGGGGGGGGGGGGGGGGGGCTTTAAGCACTTTATTGCCACTCATAATTGAAGTTTACTCTCAAACTAAACATGAAACAAAGAGAATTACACATTTTGTATGTAAAGGAAAAGGAAATCCACATATATCAAGAATACTTTGTATGTGGCACCACTCATCAAAACACTGTGTTCTGATTAATACTGCATTCTTGAAATATGGATTACCCATAATAATCCAGAAATCTCCATCAATCTCAGGGTGGCGCCATTTTAGGCTATTTCCCCCCCCTGCTGGTGACCGAAATTAACGTCACTACTTACCCCCGTCACATGACCAAATCCAGAAAACGGGTTTGCTGACTCCCTTATTTAATATTAATTTCAGTTTGGAAAGATGATTTTAAATGAATGGTTTGATACCAGTCCTGGAACATTTCTGACACAGTGTGTCATAAATATTAGTGTGTATAAATATTAAATTTTGATAAAAGTCCTTAGCAATTGTTCTTACTATCTATCTTGGGAATTAAAATGTTCTCTCAAATTCACAGTTTTTGGTGGATACTCTAAATCTTTGCGTTTGCCCCAAACGAATCCTCGTCTAATTGTGACTGTTCAAAGCCCTCGTACGGAATGGGAACAAGTAGTCGTCTAACTAACTAAGAATGTACCATCGGCATGAACAACTTGTTAGATAACTATTCTAGGAAAGTATAAAAGACAGAAGGCACAAAAGCCGGCGGCGTGCCCGCCGTGCCGTGGCTCACAAATGCAGCGCGACAACACCGGGTAGCATTAAGCGGCCCTCCGCGGCCATCGCCATCTTGAACTGTGGCGTCTAGCGTCATGCTAGGCCAGCGCCTCCGTAGCGCGTTGTCATGCCGCATCGGGCGAGGTGAAGAGACAGGCGACACGCCAGCGGAGCATCCCCGGCCACATGAGTCAACCTGTCCGCGCGCGTTAGGCCCGGCCGGCTCAGTGAGGGCAGCGCGGACGGCCTACTGGTGTTGAGTCACTGACACACTGGACTTGTTCCCCCAGACGCAGCGTGACGCCCGGGAAGGACGTGGGGAAGCGGCGTACGCTGTCACATTCTCCCAAGGAGCGCTAACACGCGTCGGTGCTGTGCATGGATGCACACATGTAGGCCCACCGCGAGCCTCTCAGTGCTTTCCTATTGCCCGTGCGAGCTTTCTGCTCTATTTGCTTTCCATTCGCTGCGATGACAAAGAGTTCAACGTATATAGCGCCAGGGATTGTTAGCATGCTAGCTCACCTCTTTTTGATTTTCAGGACCATTAAGGGTGTGTTTGGAAATTCAATCAAGACGCCCTAACAGTACTCTGAGAGGGCGCTCCCTTTCTTTGAACGCCGTGTAGCACGTTAGACGCTAACGTTACTTAATTTGTATCTCTTCATAACTCGCTTGTTTAGTGTCAGCGCGTACTAGTGCAACTTGCAAGGACAGTGTCGGAACATCGCGTGGGAGGCCCGGCCGGGGTAATTGTAGTTCGGATGCCTCTCTAATTGTGTTCGGATGCCTCTCGGTGAGTTAATTGGGGGTGAAGACGCGCAAACAAAAGCGAGGCTTGATTAATGTCACTTTTGTGAAGAAGCAGAAGCCCGACTTGTGTCGTAGCACACACAAGCACTCGCACATCTTTGCTGGATTGCCATTGGTATTATCTGGAAAACCCTTCGCAATCCATCTACATCAAGGGTGTGTAACTCGAGGCCCGGGAGCCTGATCCGGCCCACCGCATTATTTTATGTGGCCTCCTGAAGGAAATGAAGCTTATCTACTTGATGTTTCATGCTAAATGAATTTATTCCTTTTTGTTTTTCTGTGTAAAATGTGTACCGAAATTTTTCCTTCACTTTAACTGGTCTTACCGGCATTTGTCACCAAATGCTGCTGCCGCCTTATTCTTCTGACCTTCACTTACAAGTGACCCAACTTGCAAGTTGCAAGCTGTTGCTTTTTTTTTTTTTTTTTACAGGCATCTATCTTCACCAAAGATCTGTTTTCTTCTTCTTCCTCTACTTCTTCTTGTTCTTGAGTCTTGTTTGACTCCAATATACCGCCGCTTGATTGAAATGGAGAAAAAAGGAGCGCAACAGTCACATCTGCGCTTTCATCCGTTTACTGAACAGGACCAAACACACACAAAATGAAAACATCTTGTAAAATGCATTCTCGGAGACAACTTCAATATATTCCACTGGACTACAACAATTGTTTCTTCAACCAATCTGTTGTTATTCATGTTTTTGGTAGTACGTTTGAATGCGGATCTTGGCAAAGCTATATTTGATGCAAAATCGGTTCCAAACGCTTGGATCTGGATAGTGTCAATCGAAACGGTAGTATTTTGTAATAACAGTTGTTTTTTTTAAACGTGGCCTGTAGACTTTTGCCGCGATCTTCGCAGCGTTTCGGATGCAGAGGAAAGCTTTCACGACGACAGCGGCAGCCGTTGCGACGGTTTCTCGCTTCACCGGGGGGGGCGTTCGTCTTTTGACATTGTGACATGAAGTCTCTAATTTGACGATGCTCTCATAGCGCCCGAGAGGAAGCCGGCTTCTCGGCCTCCCCCCCTGGCTCGGGTGACCTCTGCCGAGGCACAGTCGCTCACTTTTAATTGTGTCTCGAGGAAGTGAGCTGTCTGTCTCCAAGGCATTAAATAACATTGATGCTCTGACACTGTGAAGCAATCCAGTCTCTGCTGTTTTTTTAGCAGCTCGATGACTTCGCTGTTTTTTTTTTTTTTGTTTTTTTTTGGATGGCACCGTTTACTCACTGGCTACATTTAGGTGCTCCGTTTTCAACCGTAACTTCTTGACACCGTCCCCACTTGTCATTGAGTTTCAGAACCTCAGGGGTACTTCAGATTTTAAAAATACTGAAGATAATCCCGGGGGAAATTAATCCCTTTTTACCATCGAAGTCCGGAAGCTTCTGTCTTGCGGCTGAAGTGCCCCCTAGATGACGGTTCTAATGATGCAAGCGTCTCCCTAACATCCAACGTCGCCAACATTTTACGTACTTTTTTCAAACAAGCGAAGTTTGAAAATACAGTGCTGGAAAAACATTAAGAGACCGCTACCAAATTTGCAGTTTCTCTGAATTTCTTTTTATAAGTATATGTTTGAGTAAAATATTGATTTTTGTTTTATTTGATAGACCCACTCATTCTCAGGTACTACATCTGGTGGTACGCAAAATAATGATTGCCTAAGTACAGCTCAACATTTTAATACAATACATTTGCATTTAATCTTTAAGAAGGGTTTGTTTTTCATCATTTGTTTAGGAAACAATGTTTAACTTTTATGTACAATACATTTTAATAGAAGCGTAAAGCGCAGTGATGAATAAGACAAGAAACTGCTGACGTGTAGAACTTTTCTTTAATGGAAAAAACCGACCAAGTTTGATTGTATGTTCTTAGTATCTTTTCATTCTTAGAGGGCTCATGGATTTTTGCATGCAGATGCTAACAAGTGCGCACATCACATGATCGAATCACGACAGTTTGAAATGGTTTTAACAGACACACACTGGGATGCATGTGCACTACTCGGACTGACAAAATTCAGGATCAGATTTGACAGTTTATAGTCAACCCCGCACAAATTCACATTTCAATGTTTTTTCTTGGAAATCTAGCCTTAGCTATTTCCTGAATAACTCCCCGATTTCCATTTTTTTTTTTGGTGCTCTTTCTATAACACTTGAAGATTGCGCCAAAGCCCTGAATGTATTAATTGGTGTCAAGGAAGTATGTTGAATAGCTGGGATAGGCTCCAGCACGCCCGCGACCCTAGTGAGGATAAGCGGTACAGAAAATGGAGGGATGGATGGAAGTATGTTGACTGAGATGCTAACATCTTACAGTATGTTGGGCAGGAGCGTCTTCTACATTCTTCTGGTACATTTTTTCAACGTCAAATTATATGTCAGCCATTTATTTTTTAGGGTAATGTAAAATGAATTAGAAATGATAAGACTAAAATATTTTGGAATCTTAGTTTGTTCTATATTTAGGGTTTAAACTATTAATATAGACAGTCATTTATTTGCGCTTTTTATTTTATTTTTTCCTATCCACGATAGGGCTCAGTCCCTATCCCTCAAGGATATCCTCACTGTTTGCTACAAGATGGTGCCAAATCACTACTTTTCTATTAGACAGGGCATTGGCCGTTCAAATGTAAGCTCCTCTCCTGACGTCAACCTACAGTGAAGCCCCTCATATTCGCGGTTCGGCATTCGGAATTTCGCTATTCACCCATAATTTTTGGAAAACTATCTTCCGTTGTTTTCTGCTCTGGCCAAAGCGCAAAGTAAACAGCTTGAGGTGAGTTGAGGAGCTTCGTTTAGACAAAAACAAAAGTCCTCTGCTGCCATCTTGTGCCATCTACCGGCAATAACAAACCCTTGCCGTGAATTACTCACAGATTTTCACGACCGCAAATAGTATGTGTTCACTGTCGTTCCTTGGCACCAAGATGGCGGCAAAGCACTATTTCTTTTTTTGTTAGACAGGGCTTTGACGCCATTTTGCGGCATCTTAGGAAATTTCAGAAAGAACAAATAAATAAGCGGGTTTTTCAGCAAATAACCGAGGATAGGTTAGCCCCCAAAATTCCACGAACAAGCAAATTTGCAATTGCTGAACCACAAATTTGAAGGAGTTCACATTTTCATTCCCCGCATCAATAATCTCATTTTGGTGGCTGATTTAAAAGTCTTTCAAAGGATACCACAGCTTATCATACTAATAACAAAGCAATGAACACCAACAAACAACGTGATCGGGAGGTGTCGCCTCCAGAATCATGGCGGGACCTCTGCGCGAACGCACCCCGCTCCCCCCGGGACGACGCATGGATAAAGAGGTAAACCGTTAGCCGTAACCACCGATCCGCTGCTTCCGGGCAACGTCGGACTGGCTTTGCGAGCGAAAGTCCGCCGCTGGCGCTCATCAGTCGGCGTACAGGATGAAGCCCGAGAAGGTGCTGTACTTGTTGCTGTTTCCCCCGTGCGCCTTGCCCCCGTCCAGTTTGATGTACACCTCGTCGCCCGCGTCCAAGTGCAGGATGACGCTGTTGCTGGCGTAGTCGTAACTCTGGTCCTGGTCCTGGGCGATGGCGCTAGCCCTGACCTAAAATGAAGAAAATTGTACAATTTGAACGGATTTGGCTACTTTACCAGGAGCGTATGATTGCAAATGAAATTTACGAGTGAGCTTCAGACACTCCGCTGTCCCAACTTAGGAATTTTCCAGTCACGAGCTATTGCGCCATCGATTTTCTTGCTGTGTGTTGCTAGCAAAAATGTGACTTCAGGCTTCGGGCGTTCCACCGTTAGATGGCGACAGCAGACTTAACAATATCTGGCCACCACCGTTCTTGCAGTGAACGTATCTGTTGTTTTGTGCCCGCATTTTCCGTTTGTTCTGCAGCTAAATTGCCAAGTTTAGTTTTTCAAACCACGGGTGCTAAGGAAGTGAGTGCTGAGAAGAAGCGGATGATGTCCATTGAATTGAAATGATAGAACAACGTGTGACGAAAAGGTAAAAAAAAAAACACCAGTGAAGATTAAGTTCAATGAAAGTTAAGTGGAAAAAAACAAAACAATTAAGGAATCACTTTTTTTCTCTACATTGTAGTTAATGTTAAAATACTGTACAATGCTATTTTTTGGTCTTAAAAAAAATAATGTTACAAACGGAACGGTTTCATGAGATTTTCTATTCATATCAATGGAGAAAGTTGATATGAGATGTGCGTTACTTGCACGGTCACAAAACGAATTCCAATCAGAAGTCAAGGTACAAATGTACAAGTATGAACATTCAAAATGAGGCCTGTGTTTTGCAGCCAAAACAGAAACACTTCTGCTGATGTGAGGAATCCTCGGTGAGTCTTCTTTAAGAGTGGACTAGATACAAGAAGGTGGTGACTCAAGTGTGAGTCTTGGGCTTGACTGACCCGGTCCGAGAGGATGCGGGGTGCTACCAACGATCCCCCTTCACCTACCCCTCCCTCCTCTTTATTTATTTTTTTCAAATCCGGCGCTTTCATCATCACTGCCTGTCTGCACGGAGTGTATAAAGCCACCACGAGTGCCACGTCGCATACGCATCACCAAGACACCATAGGGCGGGAGGGCGTTCAAATTCCCCCTGAAAACTTTTTGACGTTTACAAAATGGCTCGCTTCAGACGGTCAGGACGCTTCTGTCCTTTTGCGGCTGGCGAGTTTTGCAAAAATAATTAGCCCTGTATGGTCAGAAATCAACAGAAATTTCAGCTAATGCAAAATTTCGACTGACAAGGTCAGAACACGTCGTTGTAGTACAACTGCACTGCATACGAAGAGCTACAATACAGTATATTCCTAATATTTAAAAACCCTCATGCAACGACTGTTCTGCTGTAAATTATCCTAATTGGTTTGAAATTTTTATTTTGTATTTTTTTAACATGTTATAAGCCATCCTTTGACCAGTTTTTTTGCTTTGACTCACAGACATAGGAGCACTGTATGGTTACATTGAAGTCAAGTCAACTTGCTTCACCATAAGCAGTTTGTCAAATAGTCACAAGTGGTTCCATAATGAGGCTTCAATCTGTTTACTGTCAAACGAAAGGTTAAACAAAGAACAAGAACAAAACAACCACATAGCTTAGCCGTTCAGTATGCTATCTTAAGGCTAACGCTAATTAGCATGATTGTTGCAGTGCTATAACTGTTTAAGCGACGGTTGAACATAAATGGTGTGGCAACAAAACAGAAAGACAATATAGCAGTACTCGCAGTCACGTATTATTTATCCGTCGGTATGTCTTATAGTGCCCCTCGGTGGCCAAGGCCGGCACACCCGAAAGAGGGGCACAATGGCCATTCAATTGATGCAGTGTGACAAAAACTCTTTTTAATTATGTCACCACTAAGTTTTTATCAAGTATAGTATTATAAAGTGCTATTTCCCCCTCATTAATACACAATATATGTATATTTGAGGGGGGGAGCGGGTGAAGTCTGGAAGGGACTAAACTTGTATCTCGAGGCACCACTGTATATACTTTGTGACATGTTTGTTTGGAGATTTTTCTTGTGTATGTGCCTTGGCTCAATATATGTTGGTAAACGATCTTAAGGAAACAAGTGTTATTTGAGGTTGCCCAGTATATCTGGACTGCCATCATGTTTGTGTTTCACTTCGGATTTTCACAGTGTTTGATCAGCGTCGTCACCTGAGGCCTGGAAGACTTTAGCAAATCATCCGTGAACGTAGCCAATACTCCATTTTCACGCCACAACTGCCTGGCCCGGCACGGCCTTCTGATGAACGCCAAGTGCACGGACGTCACGGCAGCGGTGTGAAAGTTTGTATTTTGTATTTCAAAGCGCTTTGAACTTGTTGTCATGACCTCAGGCGACGTTTTGATGTGCGCCGGGTCGTGGATCACACACTGCTCGCTTTCCCTTACGTACGCAATCTGGCAGCCCGCCACAGTGCATCGGCGTTTTTGTGGCCTTGAACTGAGTCGGAGCTGAGATCACGACACACATGAACGCTTGACTTCACCGTTTCGACTGGTGGCCTCAACCCGCTGCGTCACGTAGCGTAGTCAGAAACGACTGCACTTGGTCAACCCAAACACACGTCAAGGAAAATCAGGAGATCCTGTACTTTAATCATCCATGAGGGAAATTAATCTTGCATGAGAAAATTCTCCAAACAAAAATGTCACAAAAAGACACTAACGTGATGATGATCCTGTCTCAATTTATTCATAAATGTACTGACTGAGCCTGTTTAGTTAAATACAAATTGAATGAATGGCAACAGGTGGATACACAGGTTAAATATATCTTCTACCATATAGTGGATAAACATTTACGCGTTCTGCCGGTCACTACTTTACGTCACTGGCATAGATGAACAAAGATACATTATTTGTAATACAGTGAACGAATAATTTTCATCCCAGCTGACTTTGGTACACCTGCGACTGGTGGCCGTAAATTGAAGGGCACATAAAGGGGTGGGGGATTGAGACGGAGCCCTGCTGTGAAGAGTGAACATCCGTGAGTGATTGACGTTCGCTCAAAACGGTCAGTCGTTGCCTATATATGCCATAATATGGCGGCAAAGCAGTTTTTCTAATTAGACAAGGCTTTGGTTTGACTAAATGAAGCTCCTCCCCTCAATTGCTGGTTTTTTTTTGGTTGGTTTTATACACCATATGAGCGTGCCAATTGGTATTTTATTGTATTTACGCTATTCAGTCTGTCAAAGCACTTTGTAAAACATTGTTCAAGGTACTATCTAAACGTAGTAGTGGTGGCTGAAGAGTGATTGAATACCGCTGACTTGAACTGAAACGATGACAAAAATTGGGTGTGTTTGGGGTTGCCAATAGGCGGCGGGGGTACTTTAACCTCACGTTTGACTGACACGTCACACATTCGAGCTATGGCCATAGACAACAAGGCTAAAATCATCATTCAAGCCTTTTCTCCTGTTTTCTCAATCGCTCTGCCTTGGTCAAATGGCATCTAAGGGTTTGTTTACTCATGGTGCCATCTGAGTTTTAGCCATCCGGAAGTACATCTGACATCATGGTGAAAAGATCTTCAGAAAGTCAGGGTTACCCACCAGACTGTTCTTGAGCAGGTCCGCCCACATGCTGGTGCCGTCTCCGCCCTTCATCAGAACGTTGTAAATGAAGGAGTAGGTGCCGGGAATCTTGCACGTGAACTTGCCCGTGGCGCCGTCGTAGTTCCCCCCGATGTTGGTCACCACGTCGTCGAAGCGCAGGACGTCGTAGCCTTCCTGCGGGTTCCGGAGCCCCGCGTAGAACGCCACCCGGGGCGTGGTGTTGTAGATGGCCGTACTCACCGAGCCCGTACCCCCGAACCCCAGAATCCCGGTTCGAACCACGTCCACTGCGTCCCCGGGGGGTCCTTTGGGCCCCGGGGGCCCCGGCTCTCCGGGTGGCCCCGGGGATCCCGGCTTACCCGGGCGGCCGGGTCTGCCCTGCGAGGCCCGAGAGGCGAAAGTGGGCAGCGGCGGTCCGACGCTCGGATACGTCCGGTCGTCCACCTGTTGCTCGGCGGTGACCGGCTCCTCCGCCGTGGGGAAGGGGTCGCACACCATGCGGCAGGTGCCCAGCATCTCGAACCTGCCGCCGCCCTCCTCGCCCCCTCCCACGGAGCTGACCAGCACGGGGATGAGCACCACCAGGATCAGCACCAGCATGACCCCCACGGCGGCCGCCACCAGGGTCTTGCGCCCGATGCTCAGCCGGGGAAGGGGCTGGGCTGCCAGCGCGGAGCTCTCCGGGGTGGGAATGGTGACTGCGGGTGGCGGGGTCCGCCGGGAACAACGCGAGGAGGATATTCCGAGAGCTGGGGAAGGATTGAGTGACAAGCGAGGGAGCCAGGGATCCCAGTCGGTGCTTGAAGGAGAGCTAGAGCGAGAGAGAGAGGAGGAGGAGGAGAGACGGAGCAGCATGCACACACCAACTCTGAGTCAGGGCTGAGGGGAGCGCTTTCTCATCGATGCCTAACAACACGACAAGGATGACCACAGACGGGAAACGAGTCTTCAAACGCAAAAGTGTGTGTGTGTGAATTTCATGAAATTAGTTTTTTATATTGCTGGTTTCCAGGTTGAAACAAATTATTATTCTTATTATTTTTTTACTATAGTATTCAAAGTTAATATAAATTCATTAGTTAAGTGAGAGGGGTTCAAATGCTTCAGCATACACCTTCATTTTTCTGTAAATTTTGTAAGAAAAAAATAAAATAAAATTTTTTTATTCCTGGTTTAAAGCTCATCATTTGTATTTAAAAAAAAAAAAAAAAAAAGTTTTTTTTGTCGTTAAAAAAAACTTCCAAAAATAAATTTGCTTCAAAACAGACCACATTTTCACAGAACTGTAAAATAGCAATGAAATGATAAGTATTGTGCTTTGTGGATACAAGATAAAAACGTGATCGCTAACCCCAAACTCACCAATGCGTTGCTTGACGTCTCTTGGACTGTTTTACGCAATCATCATATTTTACGCTCGCTTTCAAGCACAATCAAAGTTCTATTAGCGAGGTATCGAGAAAGCGTGGGCGCAGAAATGTTTCAGGACGTAAATGACGAGTACGCGTACGACATGACATGAAAAGATGGAAATAGAGAGAGGTACATTTTGATGAAGAGAATTGTTTTGTTTGGCTCCAAGAATGATTCGTGGCAAACACGTCTTTTATGGGCCCTCTTAAAAAAACAAAATAATCTTTGTCTAATCTGATAGAAAAAAAACTCATACAGGTAAAGTGTGATTTCTTTTAGTTAGCATTAGCTAATTTAGCATTTTTGTTAGTTCACAAGTAAACCAAGGTTCCAACGCAAACAAGTTGCCATACTGTCCAGCGATTTGATTTTCCTTCTCAGTACGAGCACTATCGCCAAGTTCAAAAACGAGGGGAACTATTTTGTGTGCAAAGAAGTTCTTTTTTGTTATGCCAACCTAGCAAAACGGATATTGTATATAATTGACAGTTGAAAAATAAAGAACATTTGTACTTTCATGCTTAAGTACATAGAACTTAGACTCTGTACTGTTTTACTTTTACTAAAGTACTTGAGTTAAATCAGTTCTACTTTTACCAGTCTGTTTTTACAAGTCTGTACTTCTTTTATTAAAAAAAAAAAAAAAACTTTTGCCACATCGATTACATTAAAGTCGTGATGAATTTTTACAATTACAAAATTGGAGTGGACACCGGCGGTGAGGGATGCCGTCAAGCCGAAGAAGGAGTCCCAGCGGGCCTTTTTGCCCTGTGGGACTCCGGAGGCAGCTGACGGGTACTGGCTGGCCAGGCGGAACGCAGCTTTGGTGGTCGCTGAGGCAAAAACACGGGCGGTGTGGCCATGGAGAACGGCTTCGAGCAAATTCTGGTCCACCATCCGGCGTCTCAGGAGGGGGAAGCGGTGCACCATCAACACTGTGTATCGTGGGGACGGGGCGCCGCTGACCTCGACTCGGGACATTGTGAGTCGGTGGGGAGAATACTTCGAAGACCTCCTCAATTCCACCGACGCGCCTTCCCATGAGGAAGCGGAGTCTGGGGTCTCTGAGGCGGGCTCGCCTATCTTAGGGGTTGAGGTCACCGAGGTGGTTCAAAAGCTCCACGGTGATGGTTGAGAGTCGCCCGGAGTTCCTCAAGACGCAATCGACTCATTATCAAACGACCACTTGGGGTCACTTTCTTGTTTTGGCCACGAGATGGCGTCCACTACTCATTCTTCCTTTCATGCCACTTCACTGCACTTGGTTGCACTTTTCAATTGTGGGGGCACCCATCTTCATCAGCAAGACACATTCCACAGTGGGGAGGGTCTTGTCCTCAGTAAGTGGAGAAGCACAAAAACAGCAGTACGCCTCTGATGTCTAAATTGAGACTGGACCAGTGGGGGGGTTCGCTCTTGGCAGAAGGCTCGAAAGAAAATCACATTCTCCTATTATTTCAACCTGTTGTCTCGTGAAAATACGAAATTATTTTTAGTTCTTGTCTCCTCAAGCACAACTTTATTCACCTAGCAATTTATTTTATTGCTTTATGATTGCAATATTTTCTTTTCTCAGAAATATACTTTATTTTTAGTTTTTCTCTCAACTTTATTCTTTTTTTCCCCCTTTTTTTTTTAAATCGAGTGAAAGTGACTTCTAATATTGCAACTATCGTAAAGGTACAACTTAATTCTCTGAAAATGTATTTTATTTTGACTGTAAAAGTGCAAATGTCTTTTTGTTTTTTTGTCTCAAGAACGCCATATTTGTTTTACCAATACAAATCAAGCATTTTCAGTGATATGTGACACTATTCTCCTAATATTACAACTGCGCTCCCGCTCCAAATATTTACTGTCCAGTAGATGCAGAGGAGGAGAACATTTCCAGCCCCGGCTTGTTTACGCAAGTCGTCAAACTTCCTCGATTCTGTCCTCGGGCTCTCGCATCCTTTTTAGGAAGCGAGCCGCGGCCTTGCAGCTCTTTGTGGAATTCTCTGGGAATTCCATATCAATACTTCGAAAGCAGTGATGTCAGACAAATAGCTTTCATTATTAACATATATTGACTATATTGTTCAGAGAAATAAAAGATTAGGAGCAATTATCAATGATTTTAGTAGTTGTGTGTATATATATAGCAAAGCCTACATTTAATTGGCTCACCAACACATTAGTCATACATTGGTATCATGAAAGGTTACAAACAGATTACATTTGAAATATTTTGCTCAGTAATCTTATTAATATTTGTGAATTTGTTGTTATAATAATCATTACAATTTACAACCCCCCAAAAAATCTGCAATTTCAACACCGTGACATCTTCTGCACAACTACAATTATGAATAAATAAAGATATACATATTTTTTTAATTGTGCAATTTAACCATCATGTCATATTCTGGCCAACTAAACATATTCGTAAAAGGTCAAGGACATTGATCTTGACGTTTATGCAGGCATGTGTGACAACTTGGTAATATATTGTTTTGTTTTGTTTGTGGTGTGATCAGCTGTGGAGTGTGCCGTGCCCCCCCCCCCCCCCCAAAAATAAATAAATTAATGAAATAATAAATACATAAGCTAAAAAGCATGAACAAGTCCAACCGGTTGACTTTCCGCGTGTGGACTGTGCCCAACTCCACTTCACACTCATATTTGCCTTTTTAGGGCATGAGCACCGATTGCGTAATTGCAGCCAGCTCTTTGCTCGGATCTCCGCACGGGAAAACGGAAAGAAGGCTCGGGGCGTCGAGCGACACACGCGGCGGCCAATGAGAAGCGTGGAAGGCTCACCCTCTCGCTTTGCGATTGGCCAGAGGGCGGGGCATCGTAACGTGACGTCGAGCTGGTTGAGTGAGTCAAGGGAGTTTGATGGTTCTTACGCCGATTGTCCGAGCTTGCGGGGGCGGAAAAAAGTCACTCGAAAGCGGGCGTCTGACTGGGAGAAGCGGCCTTCTCCGGTGCTTGGAAGTTTGAGATTCCCCCCCCTTCCCCTTTGATTGTGTTTCAAACAAGTTTATCGCCATGCCGGTGTTTCACACGAAGACGATAGAAAGTATCCTTGAGCCGGTGGCTCAGCAGATCTCCCATCTGGTGATCATGCATGAGGAGGGCGAGGTGGACGGCAAGGCGATCCCCGACTTGACTGCACCGGTGGCGGCCGTGCAGGCGGCGGTGAGCAACCTGGTCCGGGTGAGTTAACCACCGACATTGCACGCGTGCGAGGGCTACCTGTAGCTCTCCCAACAAACTTTTGAGGACCTCCCTAGTCTGCTCGTGTGCATGAAACGGCATCAAAGAGGTGGAAATGCAAAGGCTTTGACGCCCTTTTTTCCCTTGAGAATGTCCCCTGCTGCTACCGTCCGTAGCTTCACGTAGGCACAACTGGGCACCGCAACTACATATAATGCACATTCAATATTCAAGTATCTCAAATACCATTAAACCCAAAAGTACCATTAGAATGAAGAAAATAAAAGACATGGGCTGTAGGAGTTGCTACACCCCCGAGAAGAACCATGAAACAATATTTTGTACCCTGATTATTGTAAAATTGCAAAAATGGAATAGGGCCTGGTATCGTGACCTGGGGCTTCCCTGCACCGATTTTAACGGACTGTTTTTTCTAAAACGTCATCTTGTCAGTCCCCCTCCGCCTCCCAGAAAAAAAAAAAGACACTTTGAGTTTGTTTCCATAAAAGTCAGCGGTTAGCATTAATTTCCCCGATCAACTGTGCTGTATGCTACTTAGACCTTTTAAAAGAACACACACACACACACAGTGGTTTTCCTCAAAGCCACATTAGGGAACTGTTGGCCATCTGAAAAATAAACTAAAAAAGACACGAGGAAATAAAAAGTGCATGGTCGATACTGTCAACTATATTACGGTAGTTCCTTTGTGTGGTCAATTTCTTTCTGGTGGTGAGTCTCTTGATATTTGAACAGCTTCTGTCTTCCAGATATTTGGCCTGAAATCTATTTGCTCTGTTGGTTTTACATACATTATTAGGGCAGCCAACTCCTTTTTTTGTTCCCTGACTCCCAACCCAAAGGTTGAGACAAAGTAGAGGTTTATAGGAATTCCTGTCTTTATGTCGAATTAGATGCATTTGGTCAAATCCGATGACGTTTAGTAGTTAGTGGCGCTAAGCGTTTTACAAAATGCTCTTAACGTGAGGAATTTCAGTCCCCAAATATTCTCAACTTCTGTTGTCATGTCGTGCCGGATTGAGTCGAATCATGTTGCCTCCAGAATTGTCACAGTCGAGGGTCGGCGGGGATCCTGTTGTGACGTTACGTTGTTGAATTCCTTCTTTAGACAGCGCACTCGTTGAATCAGTGGCCAAAGTGGGGCCCTCCATAAAAATTGTCGCGAATAGAAACAAAAAAATGCGCAAATGATGAATCACTAGTCGGCAGAGGGTTCATTGTAGTTTATTTGGGAATGTGACTCTCGTCACTGGGGAAAAATGATTCAATCCACTTTTGTATAGTCCAAGATTATGGTTACCACATTTTTTGGGGGGGGGGGATAGATATTTGAGTCTATCTCTGTTTCCAGTTGTCATGGCAACCCTATAACATTGACATTGTTATGATGTCACTTCTGTTCCAACGTAGTGATCCATCTTGTTGTGTGTTCATGACTCATACAGAGTTCAGAGGAAAAATTGAACCCTGCGTGATCTCTCTCCCGACTGGCGATGACGTGAACGCTTCCAGAATTTCAGCGTTCCTCATGTCGCTCTTGATCGATCGTTACCTCGCAGCTGTCAAGTCGACCAGGAGTCCGTGATCCGCTCCTCCAAAAGAACAGGAAGCTGCCGTCTAATCTAATTGCATAGTTTGCCGACCTCCTCCGGGCGAGGCCGCGTCATTAGCCCGCTTGTCGGCGTTGTGTCGAAAACCACATGTTGTGCACACGCTTCCTGTGAGTGAATTTTGCTGGATGATCTCTCGCAACGGAGGCTCCAGAATGACCGAGGCAAATTTTAGATGCTGAATTTAAATATTTGATAGAATGCAAGAATGCCCTCTGAAGTTGTAATAGTTGAAATTTGTTTAAAAATTTGCCTCTGCTGTAACAATATGTGATCACACAGCACAACGAGGCACACTCAGTTAGTACTGTTCTTTTTTTTGTTTTGTTTTGGGGGGGGTGATTGTTTTGTATTTATAGCCTCAGTGTTTTTCATGCCAGTATTTACCGTAGCTGTCCATTGCATTACGGTACAGTAGGTTAGTGATGGACTTGCATCCCTTTACGGCTTACGTACAAATCCAGGCCAAAAAAAAAAGTCCATCAGGGAGGAGAAGTGAGAGCTTTTAGATTTGTCTGGTCAATCTCCAGACTTTCACCCTACAGAGTGGGGGTTCTCTAACTTTTGACACCAACTACGACCACATAAAATACTAAGTCTTCCAAGTACCGTCATCATGACCAACACTAAAACAGTGGCAGTAGATTAGTAGCGGTTATCAAAAACAAGGCAAATGTACATTTAATATTCATCTCAGCTGCTGTAACATTATGCAGTGAGATTTAATGCTGCGCTTAAATAATAGAAAACATAATAATAACCGAATAATGATTCAGTTAAAATGTATTGCACAAAAGTACATATTTGTATATATATTTTTTTAGATTAAATGCAAATGTTTGGTACTTTATTTAAATACAACTTTTCTTAGTAAATGTACTATGCTGGATTGGAATTTAGTTTAAAGCACTGTAGCAATATGTATATTTTGAAAATTGAATTCAGTGATTTCTTTGTGTACCACTAGTGGGAGCCGTATCACATTTTGCAAATCACTGCTGAAGAAGAAACTTCTTGAAGGAAGTAACTCCCCCCCCCCCCCAAAATCGTTCCAAGCAGCAAGACTCCAGCGTCACCAAACCGTTTCTGTTTTTGTTTCTTTTCAAGTCTCACCAAATTATACAGAATTTGACCTGTGCACTTCAAAATCTGCGTAAAACTTCAAATAAATAAATCAGCTAGTTGAGCAACAAATCGCTGCATGTATGGTGCTTTTTCTTTGGCTTTTTCCAAGCAAAGGAGCAGCCTTAACAAGTGGTGTAAAGAGAAGGGGAGTGTTAAACACAGGAAGTCGTGTGAGGTAAGCTTCCTCATGTTCAAAGCAGTGACACCCAGTCACTTTTTTTTTTTTTTTTTTAGAACAAAACAAACACACAGCTTTTTGTTATCTTTGCAATGGGTAGCTTTTTTTTTAAATGAAAAACAGATTGACAGTGTGTTATTTCTGTAATCCAAACAAAATCTGATGTCCACCTACGTCCCGGACACAGACGGGAATTTATGGGAATGCACCAGGAATTTATCTTACTGAAGGTTGGCTCAGAATAGGACATTTTAATATAATAGAGTAAAATATAATTTAGCATAATCCTGACTAAAACATGCAACAGCAGTACAGTGGTACTTTGTCTTACGATTTATGAGTTTTTTGAGTGAAGAGCCTTTTCTCGGCTGATTTTGTATTTGAGTCAAGACTGAGCTTCAAATAATCCGCTGCTTGAGTGGAGTGAATGAAAAATGGCTCAATTAAGGTAGTGGAATGGATGTGGCATGTGGGCAAGGAGAGCTATCTTATTTTGCATGGATGTCTGCATTTGACAAAACCGAATGTTTAGATTTATGCTTGAATAGGATGCTTTTCCACTCCCATAATTCCATTGGAAATTTCCATTTTGGAATCCTTCCCATGGAAATTTACCAGAAACGTTCCGCTTTTGCACCCCGGTTGTACACCAGCGCAACGTATCCCACCGGACATGCTCTCGATTTCCTTGAGTGCTTGTGGTCGTTTCAGGCCCGTTTCGGCAAGATTTAGGTGTTTTTTTTTTTTTCCTTCCATTCCGATCGAAGCAGCGAACCAGACGCTAATGAGAGATGAATGGCGGGAATGTGAGGAATTCCCAGCAAGCAGGCGTGCGTCCCCGTTCACTCGGGAGGTCGGAGGTCAAACCCTTCAACGAGTAACTTAAAATTAAATTCCGATAAGACGAGCGGTCCGTTAGCTCATTGTTCAGGCAAGACATTTTCAGACTGTATTGGCAGATTTGTATCGTCAGACACCATGCAAACTAGAAATGAACACAATATCACTTCCAAGATCAGGACAAAACACCATAAAGCTTACTTCTGTCTTTTTAAAAACGCAATCATCATGACATCGTTCCGCTTGCCAAGGGAGCTCATCTAGGATTCAAGACTTGAGCTCTGTTTCCTCTTCCTTCCTTTTTCAGAGCTCTGGCTTGGTTTGGTTTCTTCTGACTTCTGTGTCCTGAAGCTCTTCTTTCCAAAGTCTCAGAGAGAACTGTTAAAATGTTAACTCGATTCTGCTGAAAAGTCGGATAAAGTCGGCACTACGGGGCACAACGGCGTTTTATTTCAAGTGCATGCTTCTCATGTTGTAACAACGGCACTGTCGTAATGACCCGCTTGTGAGCCGCATATAAACAAACCCGCAAGCCGGCCGCAATGTGCGCAGCCGTGCTCGGTTTTAGCGGTAAATGACATGGCAACAACGGCGTGGCTAAAAAAAAAAAAAAAAAAAAAAAGGAGCACTGCTATTGTGAAGGTACTTTTATCTGTGTAGCCATTCTTTTGAGTTCAGACGCCCATGTGAGCCGTGTTGCACTGTATCATTTTTATAGTTTCTTTTTATAGACTTTTGGATGAAGACAGGAATGCCTGGGACACGGGGTTCCTTTGAGTGTTCGCTTCCTGTTTGTGTTGTGCTGATCACAAGGCTCGCTACGGCGCCCTTGGAGATGCAGCGCTACGCAGCTCAGCCTGGCCCAACCGCTCCGGGCCTGATTAGCACAGGTCCCAAATAGTGGCGCTAAATTGCGTGTTCACTCGAGATTGTGTGCTCAAAATGAACTGTGAAGTGACGGAAAAACAAATCCATTAGAGTTACAGAAAATAAATATCACTCCAATAATTTTGGGGAATCCAGCAAGCGCATATAAAAGCCATGTTTTTTTTCTTTTTTCTTTTTCCTCTCTCTCATTGAACTTGTCCATAGTGCATGGCAGTTTGAATAATCTCACCATCTTGTGTAACACAGCGTTTCAAAAATTGGGATCGCATGCCAGAAAAGTGCTCTGGGGAGGCCAGCACCAATTGTCACAGTGCGCTGAAATGACCCAAACGTAAGAAAATGCAGGCTTACTTTGCTCCTGAAACTTGGCAACTCGTTTCAGAATTTCATTTGTGGAAGTGGTTGTCAGTGCGACCGCCAGTGGACGGAATTAGCCACAACAGTTACTTTTATCGAAAAATAGCCGTTGATGTGTTCTCTTTACCCACGGGCCTGATTAGAGCCCCGACGGGTCAGTTCTGTCCCGCGGGCAGTACTTTTGACACCCCTGATTCAGAAGCTCTGAAATTGGATCGCTGAAGCGATGATATGACGTGCTCATTTTGTTTCTGACATTGGAAAAAATGTCAACATGAGTGGAAAAGATCCGTTCTCCCCGTCGCCTCTCATTTTGCCAACGTCTCCTCCTCACCGCGATAACCACAGGTTTGCACCTGCCTTTCTGACGCGTATTTAAAGACGCACAATAAGCCGTCGCAATTCGTCTCAGCTTTGATAGATTGAACATCTGCTTGCATGCGCTATGAAGTTTGCACCCGTTTTTGCACATGCAAACCATTATTAAATCAAGCCCTTCCTTTGTGTCCTCCTTTGGATGGAAAATGTAGTACACAGTGTGCTTTGTTGAGGTTGTTTGAAGCACACAGCGGCAAACACTTCCTAGTCTTCCTTCAGTCTGGAACAGGAAGGACAAGTCTTGGGACACGCCTCTTAACTTGCAGTCTCGCCAGTTCACACCCTTAGCATAAATTTGCCGGAGCAGTTGTGAGGAAGTCCCTTGTTGTATTCCGAGCTAGGTCATGCTTGGGCGAGTTTGGTGTGGAAGAAGCCCCACCAAACCTCGGAAGAACTCCCAAAACGTCCCGCAGAACGTCTTCCCAGAAGTGGGGGAAACGTTTCCAAGCTTTTTCAGTATCAAAAGAAATCAATCAATTTCCACGATTAAAGAAAAAAAGAGAGAAAAATCGATTTAAACCGGAAATCGGAAGCCCTTAAACACAAAACATCTCTTTGTTATTTGTATGCCGCAAAGTGTTCAAAGCGTCTTAAATGATGCAAGGTAATAATGGAAAAAAATCTGTTCCAAAGAGCAAATTCCAGAAGACAAAAACAACAAGAAAAATTGATTGAAATTGGAAATACGAAGCACCTATTTCCACCTTGTGTGTTAAGAAAAACATTTATTTGTATTATTTTCTGTGGAACTGTTTGAAAGTGTGACTATCAGGCCAAATTAGGCAAATGCGAGAACAGAAAAAAAAAAAACAGGAATGACAACGTTTTTGGGGAATAATCATTGCCATTTACCTTTCCAGAGCAAAGGAGTTAAAAACAATGAATACAATTGAATAATTCAAGATGAACGACTGGAGGAGGTTGCACACACAGCATGTCAGTGGTCCTCAATCTCATTGAGCGTCTGGAGTGGAAAGCTTGAGGCAACGGCGTGGATGAAGTGGCCGCTCTCTTTCGGAACAGACGGGCTTTGTTGACGGCACGTCACTCTGCCGGGGGAATGAAAGGCGGCTCAGACAGACACAGTGGGCCTCTCGCATGGCGGTGAGCTTGAGCACAATGCACCGTCAGTCCCCAGCGAGATGGTGGTGATGGTAGTAGTAGTGGTGGTGGTGTTAGTAGTCGTGGTCGAGGTAGTGATGGTAGTGAGACTGGTAGATGTAGTAATATTGCTGGTTGTGGTGGCAGTAGTCCTAGTAGTGATAGTAGTAGAGATGGTAATCGATGTAGTAGTACTGGGAGTAGGAGGAGTATGGCAAGCTGTTGAAGGACTTATTCAAGATCCTTGATATCCATCTTAAGGTCAATGTACTGGTACGCTCTTTTTGCTGTTGTAGTGGCGGCATTGGTAGTAGTTGTTCTTGTAGTAATAGTATGAGTGTTTGTGGTGATAGTCATATTGGTGGTGTGGTTAGTCGTGATGGTAGTAGTTATATTAGTAGTGGTGGTGTTGGTAGTAGTAGTCATGCAGTAGTTGTAATAGTTGTGGAGGCTGAGGTATTAGTAGTCAAGGTAGTAGTTGTATTAGTAGTGTTTGTAGTGGGTGTGAGTGTAGTAGTTGTGGTGGTGGTACTCGTAGTAGTGATCATAGTAGATGTAGTCCTCGTAGTGATGGTAGTCCAGCCCTCGTCAACCTCCTTCCCTCGCCTCGACGAATCCTCGTAGAAGCAGTCGGTGAGTTCAGTAGCTCTCTAATGGCCTTTGACCAACGAAGACTCGGCGATGAAGGACGATGGCCGCGCCCCTCAAGGTCAGCGCCTTCATCATCTGTCGGGTGCCGTCAAACACCACAATGTGTTCATGCGCTCCTGGAAGTGCTGACACACAACTCGCAATTTCATTTATCTGCAGATTTAGTATGTAGTATGCTAGCTAGTAATATTCATGTGAAGGTGGTTTATTCGTGTTGGAATAATTTAACCAGTCGTAATACAGTCGTTAATGTAACATGGGTTCATGATTGTGGACGTGCTAGATGCATGGTGTTGGTGCTAACTCAACACGCAATCTGTAAGAACAAGGCGAGTGCAATGCAGTGCATCGCCTTCTCTGCCCTGCAGCTGTTAACGTTGTGGAGGTACAGAGGGCTTTCCCTTGGTTGGGTCCCACTCCCCACAACTCAGCCGGGGGGGGGCTGACAGCTGCCGGGTCTTCCTGACTTGGCCGCCTGCATTTTTCTCGTCAATTTATCGCTGTGCCACGTATGAGTCTCTAATCGTTGGGGACAAATATGGAGTGACAGGAAGGCATAAAGCCTCTACTCCATAAAACACGAGTAGTTGGCAGAGGATTGCTGGATGTCACAATGACATGCGAAGTTGAATTGGTGTTTTGGACTGATCTGACTGGTTGACTCACACGAGATGAAAAAGGCCCGGCTTGGGCCTTCACCCAAAGCGGTCCAAAAAGTCCCAGAATGTCATGGTCAGATAAAGAGTGGAAATTAGTTTGTCCTTGAAGCTTAAATAAAGAGTTCCAAGCGTCACAAAGTGCTTGACAACAACTGTGGGGCCACTGTTCTATTTTCTATCAATCCATTTTCTTTAGCGTTTGGCCTCATTAGGCTCGGAGGTGAACTGGAACTGGCTAACTTTGGGCAAGAGGCTGGGTTCACTCTACATTGGTCACCAACCAATCGCTATTCATGAAACTTCCTAAAGTTTCGAGCTGTAGCAGTGTTTCCCAACTGTAATTGAAACAAGGCAAAGGCTGGTGTGTTGGTTACTTGACTGGACTTGAGTTCAGCTAATAAAAACTGCGGTGTTCCCTTAACAATCTGGCGCAAAGGCAAATTTAGGATACCCGCTAATATGTTATCACGCTTCTTACACTTGGACATTTTGTGTGTTTGGTTTGTCTGCGCATCTGGAGCGACTTAAGGGATTTTCTTCAAATTTGGCACTAACGCCCACTTGGAATCGGAAGATGAGCAGATTAGACTTTTGGCCGGTATACAAACCAGTTCTGGGCCGCATAGTGTTGGAAGCGTCTTAAAACAAATATTAGTTGAAGACGTTTGGAACAGTAGCAGTGGAGTAGTGTTTCTTTCATTGGCTGATCGGAAGTCTGAGCGTGCCCAAACGCTTCTTGTGTCACATCCTTCCTCCTCAGTTATGCTAAGTACCCTTAGATATCTTTGCCCTTACCTCGGAGGCTCTTTGACTGACACTCGAGGAACCTCATGGAGAAGAAAAGGAAATGAATAGAGTGAGGTTCCTTTGGTTGGCAAAGTTGGGACGGCCAAATGTCTGCACGTTTGCAACCGTGGTAGCTTGGTGGTTTCTATTTGGTATTTACCGAAATGAAAGGTATTTGACGTCCCGATTTCGAGAAAGAGTTTGAATTTCTGAAACTTTTGTTACCTGGTGTTTCCTACTGGACTGACTGTCATTAGGTTGCTTTCACATGTTGACAATCAACAGCTTGAAGAGCCAGTTTATCATTGAAGCTCCACATTTCTACTTTCCAGGTCTCCACATGGCCATCCCTAACATTGGGAGGGTGTTGGTAGGCCACGCTGTTGGGGATAGATGCGGTCATACCCGCTCGTTCCCCGCATGAATGTGTGTAATCGGGGCCTGGCGACAAGCACACCCTCCCACCGCCCGTCCGCGGGAACGTCACCGTTAAAATAATAGTTTTGCAGGTTGTTGTGGTACTCATCAGGGTGGAAGTGGCAGTCTTGGTTGGAGGTTGTTCCTGCTTCCAATTATTATCTGTTATGCGGAGTACACGGATACCGCTTTTTGAAATGCTAAGCAATTTTTAAGATATGAAATACCCCAAACAATGTGGTCAAAATAGATGCTTATATAGTGTGCGGCGTACTCGAGATGAGTCTCCTACCCCAAACCAGATGTCTGTCGCATTGGTACGATAGAGCATCCAGGCTGCAGACCACACACACACAAGGATTTCCGATCGTTAAAAACTGAACAGGTTTAAAACTTACGATTGTTGACTCCTGACTGTTTTTCAAGAATATTCCAGATGGAAAGTCTCTCTTAACACACCCCACATTACAGGATAATCGCTATGACTAATCCTTGAGTGACATCCGACAAGCGGGCCTGTACATTGTTGAACACAACTTCTTGACCACATTTTTTTTTACGTCTTTTTTTTTTTTTTTTTTTCCCCCCCAACCCATTATTCTGTCTTCCAGGTGGGGAAGGAGACTGTGCAAACCACAGATGACCAGATCATGAAAAGGGACATGCCGCCGGCGTTTATCAAGTAAGTCGTCGTCGTCATTGTCGCTCGGATTGAAATGAACCGGTTGTTGCCCGTGCGAATTTCAGACTTGGCGTGTGAAGTGCGTCCTACTGGAGCATAAATAACGGTAAGCCCAAGTCTGCGGTGGTGCCTTGACTCATGAGAGCCGCAATTTAAGAGATTTTCAAGGTACGAACCATTGTTTGGTATGACGGTAAGCTGTAAGAAAACAAACTCATAAGAACGTTCATACGTGAGCTGCCATGGCCACAAGTGACGCTGAATCACTCAATACGTGATAGCCAGTTAATAGCCAGCCAACTAAACACTGTTCAACAGGCCATGCCAATCAAAGTCACAGATACTACAGTAGAACGTGAAAGAATTAATATTTCATTTCAATGGGGAAAATGTATTTAAAATACGAGTCACGGAACAAATTAAACTTGTATTTCGAGGTACCACTGGATCTTAAACACGGCTTTTTGTTTGTTTTGGGAAGATCATGTTAACCATTAAGCAGTGCTCAGCTGCTGCCCGTTGCATGTCACCGAGCGAGAGCACAGCCGAGGGACCCCGATTATCCCTCCCGCCCTCCTTCTCGCCACAAGGTCAGAGATGAAATGCATTGGCGGGCGCAGGTTGTCCCGCCCGACACATTTGGCGCCACCGAGTCACATCGTCACCCTGTCGTCATCCATCAGCGCATGTGTCGGAATGCGTCGCCGCCTGCTAAATATAGTGCCTGCAGGGGGCCCGATTAATGGCCGCTTGTTGCTGTGAAGGACATGTCGGCTCTCGATTTGCGTGCCTTAGCCCGGCGGTTCTCAAACCTTTTTACGTCACGTGGCCCCTCAAAAGAATACTTGGCTCGAAATAAATGTTTGAAAACCAAACTGTTACGATTGAAAGAAAATGTGTTCTACTTTAAAGTTAAATGCAATTGAATGTTTTGTCCTTAAGTGCTCTGTGTTTGGTTATACTATAGGGGCTATACTCCCTTGTTAAAAAAGCAGGACGTCAGCAATGTGGTGAAACAGTGTTGATCTTTGGCTCCTTGCCTGTGTTTTTCATTCTTTTTTGTAGCTATGCTAACATGCAGGTGGCATACATGTCCTCCAGGAAGGATTGCAGTTTGACTATTCATCATGGAAGCCAGAGGGTTAACTTGGCTTTGAGCCAACTGGGTGGAGGTCGGCTTCCTGTGACCGCCTCCCCCGCTTGCTGTCATGAGTGACATACTCATGCAGCACATTTGCACTAAGTCCAAAGAAAGCCATTGATCCTAGCACATTTCCTCTAATTACGAGCTGTAGGATAACAGTCTTACTTTTTAATGGATAGGCGCCAGGGCGCTTTGGGTGGCAGAAAGCAAGTGACTACCGCTCACTTCAGCTGACGTCTTTTCGACTGACACTTCACACAGTTCCTAGTGGTGACATCTGCGTTTTTGCTACCCGAAGTGCGTGACGTCATCAAGTTGAATCCGTGTCCTTCTTCTACAGAGTTGAGAATGCTTGCACTAAGCTGGTCAAGGCCGCCTCCATGCTGAAAGCCGACCCGTACTCTGTTCCCGCCCGGGACTACCTCATCGACGGCTCCCGGGGGATCCTCTCCGGAACGTCGGACCTGCTCCTCACCTTCGACGAGGCCGAGGTATCTCAATGCACCCGGCTACCACAATGGCCCAATAATTGGACGGTCTTAAAGGTCCTTTCGCACCTTCGACGCAGGTCCGCAAAATAATCCGGGTGTGCAAAGGGATCCTGGAGTACCTGACCGTGGCGGAGGTGGTGGAGTCCATGGCGGACCTGATCACGTACACAAAGAACCTAGGACCAGGTAAAGGTGGCAGAAGTACGCACACACACTGAAGCTCACTGCTGCAGCTCAGTCCAGATTGAAAAGATTCTGGCATCTAGCAGTTTCTGTTCAACAACTGACACGGTTGGGTAGTTTTCGCCCAACGGTGGAAATCATCAATGTGGTGCTTGTACCAGGTGGCTCGGCTCTGATCGTTTGCCCTTTCCATTTTCCAGGAATGACCAAAATGGCCAAGATGATCGACGAGCGGCAACAGGAGCTGACTCACCAGGAGCACCGGGTCATGCTCGTCAACTCCATGAACACGGTCAAAGAACTGCTACCTATCCTCATCTCGGGTAACGACGGGGACATCGGCGCAATCGTGCTTTGCGATTCTGCGCCGAGGTCTAATTCCGTCGCTCTCCAGGTATCAAAATCTTCGTGACCACCAAGACGTCGGGAAGCCAGGGCGTGGAGGAGGCCCTGAAGAACCGCAACTTCACCTTCGAGAAGATGAGCGCTGAGATCGTGGAGATCATCAGAGTGCTGCAGCTCACGTCTTGGGACGAGGACGCCTGGGCCAACAAGGTGCGTGCGCATCCACGAGTACACAAAGTTTTTAACCAGCCTGTTTTTTTTTGGTTCCCCCCATCATTCAGATTCGTGCAACTGTTTTGGCAGTATGGAGAAAAAAAATAAAGTTAAGCTGTATCTGTATGTGTCAGTTCTAGAATATTTTGGTGTGTACTTCTTCCTCTTTCACGTGAGTTCCCAAATGTCCCCTCGCTGTATCATGTTTTTTATGCGATCGTTTTGAATGGGTTTTTGCGGTATACAGTGATGCTTTGAGATACAAATTTGTTCCGTGACCACACTTGGGGGTGAAAACACTTGTACCTCAAATCATATTTCCCCTTTGAAATGAGTAGAAATGCCATTCATCCATTCCAGCTTCCCAAGAATGTAAGTTGACCCTTTTTTTTTTTTTTTTTTTTTTGCTTGAATTCACTGGACATTGTGCTGCTGCTTCTGGTGTGTGTGTCTTGGTTGGCCACCCGGGGGCAGTATAATGCAAACATACCGATATACGTGGTGATGTCACAACGCCTCACTAAGATGCACTAATATATGAATCGTCGTTCACAGATTCTAAAGTTAGCACATTGAAGGCGCTTTCCATTATGTGTTAGCATTAAGCTAGTGGACTTTAAGGCACAATTGTGTTTTTTAATTCACTTTGCTAAAAAAAAAAAAAAAAAACATCCGAACGACGGCTCGTATCTCGAAAAACTCAAGGCGGCAGTGTGCTCACTGTAATGCATGTGGGAAACGAGAGCATTTTTCAGCATCTTATTGAATGCCGACAGATGAGTGAAAGGCAAAAACATTCAGAGCACACTCGCGCAGAAGCTGCTGTCGGCCTCTGTTCACGGCCAAACTCTCTCACGCAGACTCGCTGACATCACACACCATCCCACCTGGCTCCGCCTCTTAAAGGCACATGCATGTACACAGACATAGCAATCGGTCCAGTGTTTTCTCGACAGTTTATGCTTGCAATCTATTTTTTTTTTTGCATTCAAATGCATTTGCGGTGTGTTTAGAAAGTATGGTTGAATATATTTAAATGAGTTTAAAGCATGTGGGAGTGGTAAAACCATAAATCTATATTTTTTCATATATGGTTTCTCCATATCGTGTGTCTTCACCTATTGTGGTGGGTCTCGAAAAATTCCCCCACAATAAACAGGGGCTCACTGTCGATGCTGCAGGGGACACGTTTTATATGATCGTATAATTTAATTTGCGCATGCTATGTATCTTTCTCCCATCACTTTCCAAACTGCTCGTTGCTAATTCACTTTTCTCTCCTTTTTGTTTTTTTTCATCTCTGCATCGGTTTTCGGATCAATGTTTGTATTTATGTGGTTCTTCTTCCTTTTTTTCTTTTGACTGTTCCTTTCTCCCTTTACCTCCCCCTTCTGTAGAAGGTAAGCGTCACCTCTCTCTCTGTCACTGGTTGTGCAGCAGCATGTCTCAGCCATGTTTGTGTGTTTATGAGTGTGTGTGTGTGTGTGTGTGTGTCTGCTTTTTGTGATGGCATCGTTTTTTAGCAGCGTGCGGCTCGGATTACAGATGCTAATGAAGCGGTGTCGATTGAGGAATGGTTAACGATGAGAATTTGCCGTTTGTTGACTGTTGATTTTTTTTTTTTTTTTCCAGTCCTTCCGACCTTTGCGTACACGTGTCAGACTTAAGTCGACAATTTTGGACTTGATGGTGTTGCTTGAAGAGCTAAGTATTTGTTGAGGTGGTACTCTGTGTGAAAAGTTTGAGGATAAAAGGTGCAAAGTGGTAAATGTGGAAACACAATGTATGTTGTGAACTTGTGATTGAGTAAGGTTGTATGACTTGATTTAGGACTTGCTTAAAATGTAGTGCAGATTCGACTTGAGTTTTGCCACAGTAACTTTGGACTTGCAACTTGAAGTTTAAGGCCCGAGACTTGCTTAAGACTTGCACACACGTGACTTACTCCCACTTCTGGCCTGTGGTAGACCCCTTTTAGTTCCGTTCCTGTAGTCTCAGAAGCGGTGATTCTTTGTGGACCAGTCAAAGGACAACGTCGTCAAAGTGGGACGGTTCCTCTTGAAATTTTAGAGACCACGTTGCGAACTGGCGGAGTCGTCCACCCTGTGTCCGGTTTGCGCTTTGTTTGGCCCGCCATCGCTGTCGAATGGACTCTACCATCCACTGCCAAATACAAATGAATACTAGTCGTTTGGCTTCCATAACACGACACGCTCATTGTTGCCAACGCACACCGGCAGAGGCGGCATGCGTCGTACCTGGACTTTGCTTACCCGAATGAACCGTGTGGAGGTTTAACATGGGGACGTCTGAAAAGCTCAGAGCTCCGATTTATCTTTGGAAGTAGGAGTGTGTAGTTGAGAGAGCACATGTTAAACTCATCCCCACCGGAACTGCTATTGGCTGTAGTCTAGACCTTTTCACCGTGACGTCACGCGTACTTCCGGGTGGCTCTTCTAGTCAACAAAACAAGCGTTCCTTTGTCATTTGACCAAAGAGCGATGCAGAAAACGGGATCAAGGAAGTCAATTGCTTGGAAGGAAGACAGAACGGCGGCCGTAATTTACATTTCAACATGTACTGAAAGTTGATTCAAAAATTGACTCGGTGGGAATTCAGACGTCGCTAACGTGATCATTGAGGGAGTGGCTAATTGACTTTTTTGTTGCTTGGATTAATGGCACAAACATGCTGTTTGGACATTGAAATGAAGAGTTTGCTTGAGCGCTAACGTTAGCTAGCAGGCTAACGATTATGCTTTGCTAAATTACTCAAAGACAACCCCAGCAAAGATTTTAGACATAACTGTGAGAAAACGTCTGAGGTTCGGTTCCCAGTCTGTGGCTACTCCACCACAATCTTCTCCGTTCAACTATTTCCGACTTCCGATTTCTGATGGCGCAAACACAAGAAGTCATCATTTTCAGTTGAGATCAGCGGTAGCCGCACACTTTTGCGCCACCCGGAAGTACCGTAGCGCCTTTTATTTACAAAAAAGTCTGAAAAGGTCTATTGAGATTAACACAAAAGCCTGGTGTTCCGTGCATTCGTGTCATGAACGTGGTGTCATGTGCTTATTGCTAACGTCTTTGTTTGAATGAGTGATTCTTTCTTTTTGTCTCCCCCTAAAGGACACAGAGGCCATGAAACGAGCTCTGGGACTCATCGACTCCAAGATGGCTCAGGCTAAGAACTGGCTGCGCGATCCCAACGCGCCACCAGGTTGCGAAGTCTTAAGAAGACCCGGGCCAGTGTTCCCGACTCGTCCGCTGACGCCGGTCTCGTGTCCGCAGGTGACGCGGGCGAGCAGGCCATTCGGCAGATCTTGGACGAAGCCGGGAAAGTCGGAGAATTGTGTGCGGGGCGGGAGCGCAGGGATATTCTGGCCACCGCTAAGACTCTGGGTCAGATGACGGACCAGGTGTCGGAGATGAGGGCCAGGTACCGACGCCGCAAACTTAGCTCGTGCGTTTCCATTGGGCGCTACAGTTAGTTCGGCTCACCACGGTACGGTTTGGTAAACCCTGCGTAGGTCTGAACTAAAATAAACTTTGTTTGCTCCGTCCTTTCTGATAATCCTCTATTGCGCAATCGTCGGACCTCAGGATTTTCAGCGCCGCCCTTTGGCTAACTTGCCAAACATCCAGATCAAGCACAAAATAAAACAAGAAAGTAATCATAGGAACTAAGGGGTGAAGTGGTATGGCAAAAATCACAACTCTCACAGTTCGGTTCACATTGGGTGCAGTAATGGGGAAAATGCTAAATATGAAAGTTTGTCTACACAGGAAAACGTTTCAATGAAAATGAAAGTTAAAATGCATGCACGACACTTAATTGTATCCACGTGTTCCACCCCAGAGGTCAGGGCGCGTCCCCGGCCGCCGTGCAGAAGGCCCAGCACGTCTCCCAGGGTCTGGACGTCCTGACCGGCAAGGTGGAAAACGCTGCCCGCAAGCTAGAGGCCATGACCAACTCCAAGCAGGCCATCGCCAAGAGGATGGACGCCGCCCAGGCCAGTTGCCGTGCCTTTGCAACGAAACTATTTGGACGAAGAGATCTCCGTTTCACACTGGGTTTTTTGTTTGTTTGTTTTTCCTGGCATCTGCAGAACTGGCTGGCCGACCCCAACGGCGCTCCGGAGGGGGAGGACAACATCAAGGCGCTCCTCATGGAGGCCAAGAAGATCGCAGACATGTGCGAGGACCCCAAAGAACGGGACGACATCCTGCGCTCCATCGCGGAGATCGCCAGCATGACCGCCAAGTTGTCGGATTTCAGGAGACAGTAAGAAGTTCGACTGGCCTCTTATGGCGGGATTGTTGTAACCTCAATAGTTTGTCTTCTTTTTTGGTAACTGCAGCATCACGAGTTGTCTTCTTTTTGGAGAAAGGGCAATAGCAATAGTTTGTCTCCGTTGCGGCGGTCCAGACGAGAAGTGCTGAGGGCACGGGCGTGAGGGTCTTGGCAACAGTCAGCGAGTGATGGCTGGAGTCGGGAAGTGTGTATAAGGTGGCAGGGGCAGAAGACTGACTTGTTGCTCGATTCGATGTGGAATAACGACGGCATCTTGGAGTGCAGAATATGTCGAGTGTGTCGTTTGTTTATAGTTAATCCAGATTGTGATCTGTCCCGCAGGGGAAAAGGCGACACCCCCGAAGCCAGAGCCTTCTCCAAACAGATTGCCACAGCCCTGCAGAATCTGCAGTCCAAGACCAACAAGGCCGTGGCCAACAGCAGGCCCGCCAAGGCCGACGTCCACTTGGAAGGGAAGATCGAGCAGGCCCAGCGTTGGATCGACAACCCCGCCATCGACGACAACGGCGTGGGTCCGTGCCCTCCTCTTCTTTCTCCCCCCCATCTCCGTTCTAACTCCTCAAATAGAGTGAACACCCTTCGTTCGTGGGGAACTTTGTCATTAGAAGAGCCCAGTAGATATCTGAAAACGTGGGAGCCTGCTCTTCAACTCATTAGTTAGCTTACGCTAACTTGATATGATCAAAGTTCAAGGTTGCTGACTTTCAGGCGTACGCACTCAATCCGCACGTAAACATGCTTTGAAATGCAGAGTCAGCAATTGAGGAAACCAAGTAGTGATGGTTTTCGAATTTCACTTCATTTTCATTGCACCTTTTTTTTTAGCCAGGAAAATGTCATTGAGGTTAAAAAGCTCTTTTACAAGGGTCATATGATTTTTAAATTAACGTTGAAAACTGTGAACTCGCACTATTTGCAGGAGATATGTGAAAAAAAATAAAATAATCTGCAAATAAATGACGCTCTCCCCCTTAAAAGGGGCTTGTAGTTGCGTATAAATGCCACAAGATGGCTGCAAAGCAGTTAAACTGGAGAAGATCGGAAGGTATCATCAGCGTCATGCACCGAGCGTGCACACAAACTTGAGCCCGTTTTACATAAACAATTGTATTCAGTAGTTAAAATATTCGACTCAAACCAACAACCACCTGCACCTGAGGCTCATCAAGAGTATTAGCTAGCAAACTAGCCTAAAAACACGCTAGCAAAAACTGATGTGACATCACAAACAAATATGTTCGCTATCACTTTCCTCAAATGGTGTTAAGTCATTAAACTCACCTTTTGGCATTTATGCACAAGAAGTAATGTTAACCCTAACAGTAACTCCAAGGTTCCGTCAGATGGCGCCAAAGTAATACTTTATTGCATTGACCTGATCACAAAAACTTGGGTGGGTGGGATGTTCAGTGACTAATGGAGGATAGGTTGCCCCACAAATCCACCAATATGTGAACGGGTGAATGCCAGACTGCACTGTGATCGCTATCCCTGCGTCCTCAGGTCAGGCGGCCATCCGCGGGCTGGTAGCGGAGGGCCGCAGGCTGGCCAACGCCCTGCCGGGCCCCTACAGGCAGGAGCTGCTGGGGAAATGCGAGCAGGTGGAGCAGCTCATGGCCCAGTTGGCCGACCTGGCGGCCCGCGGCGAGGGCGACTCCCCTCAGGCGCGCGCCATCGCTCACCAGCTCCAGGAGGCCCTGAAGGTAAGACTGCCCATAGAATACTGTTAACGGTCAGCTCCGTTGGCCAATAAGAAGTCATTGACTGTCAAACAACCCCTTCCGCTGGCCATCTACGGAATTACAAGCCAATTTTGGGGGGATCCTAACGTTTTAGGTGCCTACGCTTCCGCGATCTAACGAGAGCATGACAAAAAATGTATTCCACAAAAATAAGTGATTTGGAAACGTGAAAACTAAAGCGCAAAACAAAAGCATTTGATGTTGTGGCCCCATGGTAACATCTGCATGTCCCTTCCCAGGACCTGAAAGGGAAAATGCAAGCGGCGATGACTCAGGAGGTTTCCGACATCTTCAGCGACACCACCACGCCCATCAAGCTACTGGCAGTGGCCGCCACCGCACCGCTGGACGCGCCCAACAGGGACGAGGTCAGCGTTTGCTAGGGTGGCGCACAGACTGTACTTCCGGCTGGCAAAAACTCAAGCATTCGCATCGTAAACAAATGTCATTTCACCTAGCCAGAGCGATTGAGAAAGGAGGCGAAATGGCTCAGTTGATGATTTTAGCCTTCTTCTCTACCGCCGTAGTTTGGAGTGTGAAAAGATGATTGCGTTTGCCACCCGGAAGTACCCCGGCGCCCCTTGTTTACAAACCTTGTGAATTCACGGCACGTCACTTTTCCCGGTTGTGGGGAATTGTCGCATTGGATGACGTGCAGGTTTTCGACGAGCGGGCCGCCAACTTCGAGAACCACGCCAACAGACTGGGCGCCACGGCGGAGAAGGCGGCCGCCGTGGGCACGGCCAACAAGAGCACGGTGGAGGGCATCCAGGCGGCCGTCAAGTCCACCAGGGACTTGACGCCGCAGGTACGACCTCCTTTTGCCTCTCGGGAGCTTTTTCCACATTTGCGAATTCACCGCTGGACTCTCCTTCCAGGTGGTTTCCGCAGCCAGAATCCTGCTGAGAAACCCCGGCAACCAGGCTGCGTACGAACATTTCGAGACCATGAAGAATCAGTGGATCGACAACGTGGAGAAAATGACAGGCACTCGAATATTCACACAAATATATGCCAGCAAACGTATTTACTACTGTCATGCAAAATTACATAAATATTGTAAAAGTAGAAGAAAGTAATCCAAAATATTAGCTGAAAAATAGAAAACAAAAATACAGCATTACAAAAAAAAATTATGTTTTGGGGAGAAAATGTATATGAAATATTAGACCAACAGTATTTACATTATTAGATGAACAATACATATTGGGAAAAAAAATAGTAATAGTAAAGATGACTAATTATGAGACAGCAAGTACGAAAGCATTAAGACAAATTGCAAGAAATACAAATATATAAGAAAATCCCAAAATATTACAATGACGTAGAAAAGTGTCATGTACAAATACAGAAAAATAAGACAAAAAGTATTACATAAAAAAATGTATATTAAATAAAATGCCTAAATAATAGAAAATAATACAAATAACTAGAGCACAAGTAGGTAAAGGAAAATTCACAAATATCACTAAAAATAATGTCACAAACATTAAAACAAAGAACAATTATTAGAGTAAATATATTGTGGAAGGATTACGCAAGAATATCAATTAAAATGTTAAAAAAGAATTCAAATTATAAGACAAAAAAATTAAAAGAAAAGAAAAATGCAAAAATATTTTTAAAAAAAATAAAAATGTTGAGGGGAAAAGAATGCTAAAATTATAGGGAAAAACGCACACATTAGGGAAAAATATAATTATTAAAAGAAAAAGTCCCAAAAGGGTAAATGGATGAAAAAGACAAAAATATTGGCCGATAAACGCAAAAGTAGCCATAAAAATATTCCAAAATCATTAGAACGAATAAACAGAAATGCAAAAAAATGACCAAATATGAAGAGATTGAGAGCAGGGAAAGCCAACTTTGGGTTTGAACGCAGCCTAAGCTTGCAGCGTGTGTTTAGGTCTGGTGGACGAGGCCATCGACACCAAGTCCCTCCTGGACGCGTCGGAGGAAGCCATCAAGAAGGACTTGGACAAATGCCGCGTGGCCATGGACAAGCAGCAGCCGCAGATGCTGGTCGCCGGCGCGACCAGCATCGCCCGCCGGGCCAACCGCATCCTCCTGGTGGCCAAGCGCGAGGTGGAGAACTCGGAGGACCCCAAATTCCGCGAGGCGGTCAAGGAGGCGTCCGAGCAGCTCAGTCAGACCATCTCGCCCATGGTCATGGACGCCAAAGCGGTGGCCGGGAACATCCAGGATCCCAGTACGTCACGCTTCATCCAACTCGCACACGTCGGAGCAACCTTCTGATCTTTTAAAAAAAAAAAAAAAAAAAAAAAAAAAAATCAAAAATTCTGCTTCCAGATCTGAGGAAGGGCTTTATGGACTCGGGTTATAAGATTCTCGATGCGGTCGCAAAGGTCAGGGAAGCGTTCCAACCTCAGGAACCCGACTTCCCACCGCCGCCTCCTGATTTGGAACAACTTCACGTAAGTGTGGCCATGAAAACAAAAGCACATTTGACAGTTTCGATCAATTTTGGAAAAAACTATGATGTCGTTCAAAACCTGTCCTTTCAGTCCTCCCACTTTGTGGGTTTTGCTTCCCAGCATTAATTTGCTTCAACTTCCACAAATAATAGAAATACTGTAGGTGCTACTAGCACTGGGAATTAATATTTGCACAAATATTTGTGGCTTGGAAGCCTAAACAAAATCAAATGCAGCGGAATTCATGGATAAAATGGATTAATGGCCCAGGAATATTTGTGTCGCCCGCAGCTTAACGAGGAGCCGGCGCCGCCCAAACCTCCTCTTCCCGAAGGCGAGGTGCCTCCGCCCAGGCCTCCGCCGCCCGAGGAGAAGGACGAGGAGTTCCCCGAGCAGAAGGCCGGAGACATGGTCAACGAGCCCATGATGGTGGCCGCCAGGCAGCTCCACGACGAGGCCCGCAAGTGGTCCAGCAAGGTACGCGCGCTTGGAAAAACAACTTCCAAATGCGGCTCACTGAAATAAAAATAGAAATTGCCGTTACGTGGCGAAATGGAGCTTAGGCTTACATGGGTTTTATAGGAATTTTTTGTGGCGTAGTCTCTTCTCTCTATGTAATAGAGGTCCACTCTCGTCGAAAAAAATCTAAAACATGAGACCGAAAATACAGAAAAGTTTGACATCAATATATTAGGGAAATACATGAATTTTTGAAAAAATATCAGAATGCCCCCAAATATTAGAAGAAAATACAAACTGCTATCGGGAAAAATACACAAAAATACTTACCGTACATACATACACGTGAAGAAAAACAAATGCACAAATATACTATGACTAAAATAATACAAAATGCTAGAAAATAAATTCAATTATGCGACAAAAAAATATCTGAAAAATACGTGCAAATGAGGAAAATATATGACGACAAAAAATGGCCCGAAATATTAGACCCGCATTTCAACGCCAACCCTCATGTTGTGTTGTCGTCCTGGCGCCGTAGGGTAACGACATCATCGGCGCGGCCAAGCGGATGGCGCTGCTCATGGCGGAGATGTCGCGACTGGTGCGCGGCAGCAGCGGGAACAAGCGCGCCCTCATCCAGTGCGCCAAAGACATCGCCAAGGCTTCCGACGAAGTCACGCGGCTGGCCAAGGAGGTGGCCAAGCAGTGCACCGACAAGCGCATCCGGACCAACCTGCTCCAGGTCCGATCCCGCCGCTTTCCTAAAAAGGCGACCAACTACGTTGCGCTTTCCTAAATAGAAGGGAACGTGTCGACCTTGCAACTCCTTGACGTGGTACTGCTGTAATTGGTCGAACTCGCTTTCTTACCTGACTGCAGGTGTGCGAACGCATTCCCACCATCAGCACGCAGCTTAAGATCCTGTCCACGGTCAAGGCCACCATGTTGGGTCGGACCAACATCAGCGAAGAGGAGTCGGAACAGGTGACTTGTTTTCTTTAAGGTTCTGTCCTATGACTAGCCAAGCCGATGCTGGCCTAGCCTACTTTGTGTAGCACCGTGTGTTTAATACTGTTGATACTGTATTTAATATTGTTCATACTTCAATATTCTTAGTCATTTGGCGTCTCTGCTCTGATGACTATTGGAACAGTAAATTCCCCTTGGAGATGAATTATCTAATCATTTTATAACATTGTATTTTAACGTATCGTATCTTAACATATCAAATCTTAATGTATCGTATCTAAACAGATCCCGTCTTAACACGTTGCATCGCAACATATCCTACCTTAATCTATCGTTTGGTACGATAGCGTAACGCATCTTAACATATCGTCTCCTAACGCATCGTATCTTAAGTTATCGTATCTCAACGTATCGTACCTTATCACTTCTTCTAACGCCTCGCACCAGGCTACCGAGATGCTGGTCCACAACGCTCAGAACCTGATGCAGTCCGTAAAGGAGACGGTGCGGGAGGCCGAGGCGGCTTCCATCAAAATCCGCACGGACGCCGGCTTCACCCTGCACTGGGTCCGCAAGACCCCTTGGTATCAGTAAGGAGCGAAGGATCCAGGACCCCAACTGGCGGCGCTGTCCGCGTGGACACTGAATGGGCAGAAAAAGCCTCACCGGGGCTTCCATTCTGACTGTGAACGTCTGTACAAATGTGTTGACATATCCCGGGAATATATCTATTTGGATTAGAAGTTGCAGTTCTTATAGCATAGATTTCTTGGTTGACATATTTACATCGCCATCCTGGTTACTGCGTCTCACCCCTGCAAGACTGTATACGGTGAACCACGAGCATATTTGTGAATTGGAAGATTTTTAAGTAGCGCTTTGCTGCCATCTTGTGGCGTCGAGGTGCAAGGGAACTATGTTGAAGTGAGTTGATAGCTTCATATAGACAAAAGTTGTGCTTTGCTGCCATTTAGTAGCATCTTTAGGCAATCATAAACCTTTTTAAGGGGTAGGGGGGGGGGGGGGGGGGTCAATTACTCACATATTTTTGCCTACACACATTTTATTTGTTTCCCCCAATGTTTTTAATGAGCCTCGGCACATACTGTATTTCACCTTAGAAAAATCACACGGCACACCACCAAACAAAAATTGCTTTCAGTGCATTTACTGTAAAACTGACACAAAATAGAAATAAGTGTTCTACCAAACCACATAGAAACTAAAGTCTGCTAGCTTAATGCTAACATATAATGGAAAAACGCCATAAGGGAAATCAGCGTTGATTTGATTTGATTTGATTTTTTTTCCAGACCAAGTAGGTGAAATTGGATCATTGTCACAGTGGTTTGGAATCTGATTTACACGACTCTTCGCTGTATAAACACAAGCATACAAGAGAGAAACTTTTTTTTTGGGGTGTCGTTTATTTTCCTTTCTAGCAGATTTCCTCTGCTAAAGACTGTTCGTCAGATGCTTTTGTTGCGGAGAGACTAAAATGCTGACGCTATGGAATTTGCAAAAAACAATCCCGACCACCAATGTGCCTTTGGAGCAGACTTTGCAATTGACACATTTTTAGAATGGTTAGTATCAATTTGCACACACACACACACACAATGTAAAGCCACACCTGCCTCGCTATGCAAATACCGTACTGCGGTGGGTTTATTAACAGTGTCTCCGAATCATGTTAAGTGTACTCAAGTGGCGAAGATTTGGGCCACGATATTGTTCACAATTTTTTTTTTTTTTTTTTTTTTTTGTAATAAAGCATTTTATAGCACGTAAGAGTTGTTTGGTCAGCTGTTGCCTATCAATGTGAAAATTCATCCAAAATATACTACTATATGGATAAATGTATGAATTTATTTATTTTTGTTCAGGAAAAATGAAATCCCATTTTTTTTTTAAATCTCCCACGTTTTCAGATATCTACTGGGCTCTTCTAATGACAAAGTTCCCCACGAACGAAGGGTGTTCACTCTATTTGAGGAGTTAGAACGGAGATGGGGGGGAGAAAGAAGAAGAGGGCACGGACCCACGCCGTTGTCGTCGATGGCGGGGTTGTCGATCCAACGCTGGGCCTGCTCGATCTTCCCTTCCAAGTGGACGTCGGCCTTGGCGGGCCTGCTGTTGGCCACGGCCTTGTTGGTCTTGGACTGCAGATTCTGCAGGGCTGTGGCAATCTGTTTGGAGAAGGCTCTGGCTTCGGGGGTGTCGCCTTTTCCCCTGCGGGACAGATCACAATCTGGATTAACTATAAACAAACGACACACTCGACATATTCTGCACTCCAAGATGCCGTCGTTATTCCACATCGAATCGAGCAACAAGTCAGTCTTCTGCCCCTGCCACCTTATACACACTTCCCGACTCCAGCCATCACTCGCTGACTGTTGCCAAGACCCTCACGCCCGTGCCCTCAGCACTTCTCGTCTGGACCGCCGCAACGGAGACAAACTATTGCTATTGCCCTTTCTCCAAAAAGAAGACAACTCGTGATGCTGCAGTTACCAAAAAAGAAGACAAACTATTGAGGTTACAACAATCCCGCCATAAGAGGCCAGTCGAACTTCTTACTGTCTCCTGAAATCCGACAACTTGGCGGTCATGCTGGCGATCTCCGCGATGGAGCGCAGGATGTCGTCCCGTTCTTTGGGGTCCTCGCACATGTCTGCGATCTTCTTGGCCTCCATGAGGAGCGCCTTGATGTTGTCCTCCCCCTCCGGAGCGCCGTTGGGGTCGGCCAGCCAGTTCTGCAGATGCCAGGAAAAACAAACAAACAAAAAACCCAGTGTGAAACGGAGATCTCTTCGTCCAAATAGTTTCGTTGCAAAGGCACGGCAACTGGCCTGGGCGGCGTCCATCCTCTTGGCGATGGCCTGCTTGGAGTTGGTCATGGCCTCTAGCTTGCGGGCAGCGTTTTCCACCTTGCCGGTCAGGACGTCCAGACCCTGGGAGACGTGCTGGGCCTTCTGCACGGCGGCCGGGGACGCGCCCTGACCTCTGGGGTGGAACACGTGGATACAATTAAGTGTCGTGCATGCATTTTAACTTTCATTTTCATTGAAACGTTTTCCTGTGTAGACAAACTTTCATATTTAGCATTTTCCCCATTACTGCATTACTATATTATGAGAGTAAAATTCAATTTTTTTGTGAAGAAAACGTGTGTTCCTTTCTCAGGACAATTTCAGTTAGGTATTATGGGAGTGAAATTGCATTTTTTTTTTTTTTTTTTAAATAAGGTTTTATTCTTGCAATAGAAAATGTTACATTTGTCAGAGAAAAATAAAGCAAAAAGTTTAGAGTCAAATGTTATTTTTTCCAAGATAAAAGGTTTGATTCCTGATCAAATATTTTTCTAGTTTTTGATGATATATATTTTTTCTTTTTCCAAGAAAACATTGCAGCATTACACCAACAGTTTGCAACAAAATGGTAAATTTCTTTACAAAAATCTTTTTTTTCTTGAGAGAAAACCACCGTTTTGTTCATTTTTTTAAAACTATTCCAAGAAAAACAGTTGTTTTTCTTTTTTTCTGTGTGTGTCATTAAAAACAAAATTGCTACTTTTATCCATTTATGACTTTCTTGATCGGACCCATTGCACATTTTTACTGTCTGTGTGAGAAAGTCAGATTTGGATAGGAATCTCCCCCCACGGTGTACTTGGCACCATCTGCATCATTTCAAGAGGAAGCTGCGGTGTGTGTCATCACGAGTTCGCTCAGCATCTTGAACCTCCACCGCACCATCAAACATAGTTTCATTTAATCAAGCATGTCCCACGAAGACCCAAACGTGTCTAAATGGAGGCAAATAGCGTTGAGGTACGTTTTAATTGTTTTTATTATTTATTTTGTGGTTGTTGTGCTGTTAGCCCAAGTAGCTAGCAGCTCCACAGTCTGTATCGCCACCGGGGTTGATTTCGAAGACAAGGCTCCGAAGCGGCCTCGAGGCACGCCTCACGCCGCGTTTGGCGTCTTCTTCACGGTTAGGACAGATGCTAATCGCCGCTAGCCGCCCCGATGGGTTGGGGGTAGTCACGTGACCGACCACACCATGTTTACTATACGCCAATTTACGATTGTTGTTTTTATTTTATTGAAACAGCAATACTAATCTGTCGTGAACACTATATTTGAATTCCGAGTTTCGGAAATGCACATACTCAATACTCAATAAAGAATCTCACTTCTTTATGTTAATATTTTGGCTTTTAACCTGTCACTTTTTTTAACTAATAAACACTCGAATCATGTAAACAGAGAGTTAATATAGAGGGAAATGAGACGTTCAATCTGTATGTACACACGTCTTTTAAAAACAAGATACGTTGTTATATATATACACGCTGTTATACTGAAAAGGGGATCCTGCTTCGTTGGCAATCCAAATAACAGACCGCACACGGATTCTGCTCTGTCCCAGTTGCCGTTAACACATCATTTTCTTGACTTCCTAGCCAATCATTTGCCAGGAAGCCGCGTAAGCCCCGCCCAATCTTCTCTGGTAGCCAATCAGGTGTTTACGTCAGACATCTGCACTTCCTGTATTTCAAAAAGCACGTTGCGAGCCTTCTAACAGCGACGTCAAAAAGTTCTTTTCGACTTTTAAAGTTAATATTTTCGGATAATTATGCCAGCTCCAAGGTAAGACAGCATTTATAACACTCTTTTGGTGGGTTCAAAGGAAGCTTTGGCGGTTACTGTCGTGCAACTTTATAGATTTAAATCACTTTTGGGCGTGGATCAGATTAAAAACGTGACACTTGCTGTCAAGTCTTAATGATTTGTGCTTGTTACTTCCATCTTGTTTGATACTTCTTTTTGCTCTCGCTCAGTAGTCAGGGCGTTTGTGGTTTAAGCCTGATAACGTTCTCAAATAATTGTGACAGGAAGAGAATTTTGACCACAGATACATAATGTACTGTACTGGCTTGCTTTCGATGCCATCTGGTGGGATGTGCAATTCATTAAAACAAATCAAACATCAGAGAAAAACAGTACGCATTTACATTTGACAGATATTTCTGTCAATTCAATTTGGGAGAATCTCATCCGGTTGGCCAGGCCATGCTTAAAAACAAGTTAGACCTCAAGGGAACTGTGATGAAAAACCAACATTATCCCACGAATGCTCACAATACACAATGGAGTTTTTATGACATCTATTTATTGATCATTTTATTTGGCCTTTCTTTTTGTATGTTTTATTTATTTATTTTGTTGTTGTAAGTTGTTTTCCAATATTTAATTTTCTTCTGGAAATTCTATTTTTTCATCTCCTGTGCCATGCAAATTTTAAATACAACATAAATAAAAGATGAGATGTTTTATTTTTTATATTGAAATTTACATCTAATCCACAACTGTCACATTTTATCTCCCCCCCCCGAGCCAGAGCCAGGTCATAAAATGTTTAAAAAACAAAACTATTACAAAAGTGAATGCATTCTTTATTTTGGAAAATCCATTTGGGAATGTTTACAGAAAAGTAAAAATAAATAATCCAACCTCACAGGGCGTTAAGGGTGGGGGTGGAGGTGGGGGGGGGGGGGGGGGGGCGGGGGGCGGACAAATGCTCACATCATGCATATAGTATTTTTAGATTTTTTTTTCAAATATATTTTGATGTGGCCCTTTAAGAGCCATTATTTAATGGGGGAGGGGAATCATTGAATCCCCAAATTCACAATAATGTTAAAAAAAAAAGCCATATTGCAGCAGTTTTCACAACACTATTTATTTTGCAGTGAAAACACTCTTTTCGGGATGGGCAATCCCCTTCTGGACATTTCTGCTGTGGTGGACAAAGACTTCCTTGATAAGTAATTCAGACTATCTTGTGTAATTTTAATTCCTGTAATATCTTCAATTATCTGTGATGAACTACACTAAAAACGTACTTTGTGTATTTGTCTTGCCAAAGGTACGGATTGAAGCCCAATGACCAGATCCTTGCTGAGGACAAACACAAGACATTGTGAGTAAAAAAAAAAAAAAAAAAAGAAAGAAAGAAAAACACTCGATGGAAAAGTATGTTTGTTGGAGCCAAATAAGGGCCTGCGCTGGTCATTCATCCCCAAGCTCAAAATAGCTACGCGATAAATTAGCCCCGAACGTGCCACACCCGCTATATGGCAACACGAGGTTGCAGCAAATACCCTTTATGTTCTTTTAAAAGTCATTCACGTGTTAAGTTCGAAAGTTGAGGGGGGAAAAAAAGAGGCTTGAATGTATTTTTTTTTCAGAATTTTTCTCAAACTGCCCCACCTCCCTTGTAGTCCTGCGGCTTTTATACTCTTAACATATACAACTGTACTAAATGTTTACAAATCCATTCAAATGATTCAATGCAATTATTATAGAACATACAATGCATTCACTTTTAAATGTTTAAAATATCAAATATATTTTTAAATAAAGCAATTCTGATAGTATAAACATGTAATCAAATAATATACAAGGTATAATTAATATACAGTATATAATTTACTAGAACTAATACATTTTAAAAGAAGTTACTGATTTAATTAGATTATGATAATATTTCAATTATTAAATTAGACCATTCTTTAATGAATGAAGTATATACACATCAAACCACATCCACTTACAATATGTAAACAACTATAATAATTTAAATAATTAACATATATTTTATATTTAACATAGCAATATACTACCATACATACATTGTAGATAAACAACCACAGTCAATGTAAATAAATAAACACATATATTTTATTATGAACTAATTGAAATTATTACAATAAAATTTCCATTATGAAATAAAATAATTATTTTCAATACATTTAATATGTAAACAACATAACGTAACAATGCATATAATATATGAACAAAATGTTAAAAATTATAACCATTATTAAAAATTACAATTATTCAATTTTATTGAAATAACAATTCGCTTTTTTTTTTTTTTTTTAAATATAAATATACGTGACCTAACCCAATTCTGACATGCCTTTAATGTAGCAGTGACCTGCACGGAAAACATGTCTGGAAATATTATATTGGAGACATGAAGCGTGACTGAAACAGGCACTTGGCCTCCTCTGTTGTAGTCCAGTCATTTGACCAATAGCTGGTGCTGTTGCTATGTAGTGAGGGATTGCGCAATCTGAGGGGAGGCTGGGTGCTTGCTGACGCACTTCATGTCTATTTGGACAGGAACTACGCACATTCGTACTCCTCTTCCCAGATCCAGCGGTAACGTTGGCGTTGTGCATGAAGCATACACGACAAGGCGGCCCGTGACGTACCGGTGCTGCGCCTGGCGCCATACATGGCCCCCAAACGCGAGCGTGTTGATCACATGACACCAGCGCTGACTCTCAATCACTGGTTGGCGTCTTTGCTCGGGGGGGGAGAGTGCAGATGGCACCGCTTGGGGGAGTCTGTCTGGGTTCACGTGGCGCCCGCTTGGAAAACCGACGACGCCATCTGTAGCACGCGCGATGGGAGCCCACGCCAATATGCCTTCCAATATGTCAACAGGAGTCGTTTGCTGTAGTCGGGGTGGCTCGAGACATCTTCTCCACGACGTCGCGCGCACTTCCGGCCGCTGCGGTCTTATCTGCTCGGGGACCGGATAACTGCTGCGCGGAAGCAATTTGAGGTTAACTAACACCTATGCTGAAGGCTTACTATACATTTCCTTTTTTAAGATGCTGGTCATTTTTTGACACGCACTAATGTAACTGAAATGTTTTTTCAAAAGCGAATCTACTCGCGGCAAACGGCGAGTACGCGGGTGTCCTCACTATATAAGCAAACAAGCATTCACGCTCACTTCAGGCTTCAGTGAACCTCCGCAATGCACGTGCTAATAATCATATTATTGCCATTACGGTGTTCCCTCAAATACGATTACAATGTGTTGAAAAAGTGCCTTTTAATAGCTTTAAAGTGTGTGGAGGGGGTAATATTGAATTTTATTATTATGATTTTTTAAAAATGTGGTATTTTCACCTCTTGCTGGTGTGTCTGGGGCGTATCTCCCGCCATAAACATAAACAGTGGTTCACTTTAGACATGAAAGCGCAATTTGGCAGTTGGACCTGCAGTGTAAACCTGAGAAGAAGCTTACTGAAGCGTCTTCCTCGCGACACGTGTCCACCGGGAAGGTAAAGGCACATCGGTTGTGACCTTACACGGGGCCACCTCGTCGGGTTTTGTTACCTGACGAGCGGGTCGCACGACGTGACCTCGCGGCTCGGTCGTCAGCGGCGGCGCGGGAGGCCGGTGCCGTTATCTTTGGACTCATTCTGCACAAGGTCGGGGCGGGTTCAACACGCCGCTTTGGTGGCTAATTCGCAGTAGGGTGCGTGGCGATGCCCGCCCGGTGATTGCAACGCACGTGTTCTCGCAACAGGGTGGGAGACTGTACATGTCACACAAAACGGGATGCCACGTGGTTGCAATAGATCTCGTGACACTATTAACCGATTTTCTACGTTGGCCATTTGAGGAAATAAACACCATCTCAAATAAAAGTCCCCAAAACACTGGGTGACTGTAACCATGTCTACTGCTCTACGTCCGCATGTATGTCCTGTACAGGCTCGGCCAGAATTCATAACTACCTTGTTAGTCGTTTTTCTGAATACACGCCAGCATGTTTGCGGTGCAGTGTTTGCCTCCTTGTATGTTACCCTCCCCCCAAACCTAAATTCCATAATTTGCTGAAAAACCTCACTGGTGTCATCTTAGTGCTGAAGTGAGTTGAGGAGCTTCATTGAGACAAAAGTAATCCATGTGTCCAGTATACAAACGGACTTTTAAAGCGCTCCTGTAAATGGCCGCTTCAAACCAAAACCGCAAGCTTCCTGGGTCGTTTCAGTCATGGGTGCTTTGGACTTTTTGCTGACCTAGTCAAGATCGACATGCCTACCAAATGTCATATTGCGAAAGGAAAGTGGTTTCAGGGGCTGAGTTAAAAAAAACAAACAAGCAAAAGAAGGGAAGACCACAGGGTGCTGCTGAGCCAAATTACGGGTGTCGTGTATGCAGCCTGCTTCTCGGCTTTGGCGACACGCGATGACAACGGTTCAAATCGCTCACAGTTCATCATCGTCCGTTCCAATTTGGTGGTGATCGACTTGTGAAGAAACCCCGGAAATGGCTCGACTGACCCTGGACTGGTCCCTTCGGAACAATGTCTTTTCGCTCAGGACTTCGAAACTACCCGCGACCCTTGTGAGGTGAAGCGGAACGGAAGGCGAACGAATGAATGAACTTCGAAACTCAGCTAAACAGTTGTACAATTTGCCCCTCTGTTGGATAAACCCCTGCTACTCGCGATGGCTAAAAAAAAAAACCCCATCAAAAGCTAGAAAGCAACTTGTTTTGTGGTGAAAGGAAGAGAGTGGGCTCGCTCTTTTCATCTTGCCACAGGACACAATATTGTGCGCATGTCAAAATGGTGTGCTGTGAAAACAGCTGGCAGTGAGCGATTGAATATCCCGACTCCACTTTGTGTCCACCAGGAGGCAAGCGTCGCCTGCTGTTCCTCCTCTCCCTCCTCCCGAGGAGCCTCAGCAGGAAATAACATGTCATCACAGCCGATGCCGGCCTCCTTTCTGCAGGAGATTACAATGTGGGCAAACACTGGATTCCAGCGAGGCGCGTAGCATTCCCGAGCACACTGCAAAACAACCATATTAGAGTGAATGATTATAAGCAGTGTGTTGTCGTCGTCGTCCCCATTCGAAATGAGAATGAATTGTTGACTGGTCTTTGCAGAGGTTGTTTGCTCACAGCAATTAAGTTCATCAGTCTCCCTCTTCCTCCGCGCTAAATGCAGATTAGCCGCGTCACAATTGCAAGCGCCTCGTTATATCGTGTGCGTGTGACCCGCTCTGCCGCATGAATAATGCGAGCAACATTAGCAGGCTGGCTGAGGGGAGGAGGGGAGGTGTTCCCGTTCCTTGGGGGGGGGGCTTGAGACGCACGCATCCTCTTCACACGACACCGGAGATCAGCGGCGGTGCCTCTCCACCGGCGTGCGCCTCGCTGCGTGTACGTCGCACGCGCGCCCCGACCGCTCGCACTCCATCTGCCAAACGGGAGGGAAAACAACAAAGAGGAGTGCAACCGTTCTGACTGTGTGTGATATACTCAGCTCTGTCAGCACACTTGACTGCCAAATTTCCCATAACTCGCAAACGCAGAGAATTTGGGTGAAAATCCCCATTTGCCGTGAATCGCCGAAACGGAGCCTGCAAAGCCAGTTTCACTTCACAACCTGCAATTCGGGAGGAATGTCTCGCACGTGTACACTCAGAAAAAAAGTCGCAAGGAGCCATGGCTGAAATGACCCGGAACGTCTGCCGTTCTGGTTTCAGGTCGTACGCGTTAGGGTCATTTCGGACATATTCGGGATACCTTCAGAGGTGAACTCCCCCAATGGACGACGCGCAACAGGTCCGCGGCGTGCGTCCTGGCGCGTTCGCAACAGCAGGAAGCGGAAAAACTTGAGCGCTTCCGCTGCCAGTAGAATGATTCATGATAATGAGAGGGATGCGTTTGAGCGCCAGAAAACGGTCAAATGAGTGGACCACTTTGCACCGGATTGATTCGCTATATTAGCGAAATGAGCTTCCGTTGTTACCAAATGTGAACCGTAAACACAAAGGCCTGCAATTGGCTCGATAGCGCCCTCTGGCCCGTACTCCCCCAAAAAAGTTCCCATTTGCTGCAAAAAGCCCAAATTGGCACCCCGTCTCTTTTCAGAAATTCAGCCACGGGAACTAGTTTCACTTGACAAAACATCAAATTTGGTTCACGTCTGTCGCGAGTAGACTCCCAAGAACGATTAGAAGTAGAATCCCCAAAAAGTCTCAACGAGCCGTGCTCGAAATTCGCACATTTGAGGCTTTTAAGATCGTTTTGCCCATTTCCAGGAGTCCTCCGAGGGTGAACTCGTCCTAGAGATTTTGTCCGATTGCTGCCAAACTCGAGCAACGTAGGCTAGACTGTTGGATGACACCAAATCTTGAGGAAATTGAGTTTGCCTCAATTGGTGTGGATGGCACACGATTCACGAACGGCACATTTTCAAAGCTTGAATAGATTCTTCGTAAGGCCTACTGTTGAAGTGAGCGGAGGAGCTTCATCGAATCAGGCCATAGCCTTGTCTAATAGAAAAGTGTTTTGCCGCTAGTCCTGGCAGGGCTCGGCCCTTCTAGCGGGTGTTCGCTGCACGGGCAATCAATCTGGGGCGGCGGACCCCCCGAGCCAAAGTGACGCCGCATAGATGAATGGCACTCCAGCAGTCATTGAGACCTCAGGAACGCGGCGCCGGGGATGTTTTATTGATATGCGTGAACGTGATGAAGTGGGCCGTTTGTACAAATATGACACGGGCGCCGCTGAACCGCTCATCTGCGTGAAACGTGGAGCCAAGGGCGCGCTTGAGATGACGGCTCCCGAGTTTTAGGTTTTTGACATGGAGACGGCAACAAACGCGCGGCTCGGGAAAGCATTTGATCGCTTTTCCATTGGATGAAGTTCCCCAAATATGAAACCTGAACTGCCTCACTTTTGGCAGGCTTGACCTCGGATTGTCCGTTGCAGTGCGGTCTGCTCGTCCGAAGTAGAGCGAGACGCGCCGGGTTTTGCGTTTTGGAGATTCAGACGGCGACAAGGAACGTATGGTTCAGTACAGGTTGAAATCCATTTGATTGCACTTCCATTGTACAAAATTGCAAAACTATCCAACCCCGCTTTTTGGTACCCTTGACATTAGTGCGTCACTGGAAGAAGTACACTTGTAAACGTTTGGACGCACAACATTTTCGCTTTTTGACGTACAGATGCCATCCAAGCTTTGCGGTTTGGTACAGAGGGCAGTAAGCATTTGCATTGTTAAAAGTCCTTGAAAATACCCAACTTGAACCAACACCACTTATTGGGACCGTTGACGTTTGGAGTGTCTGCTGCAATGGTACGCTTCGGTATGCTTGGCTCGACCCGCCGACCTTTGCTTATTTGAATAAAAAGACTGCAACAAAGGGGTATAGTTTGGTTCAGAACGCGATGCATTTCCATTGTAAAAGTCCCCAACATACCCAACCTCACTTTCCGGTAGCCTCCGGGGAGCGTCGGTGTCAGCGGTACACTTGTAACAGGTGGCGCTAGACGCCAAGTTTTCTGTTTATGACCTACAGATGGCTTGGGACAGGGCAGTACACATTCCTATTGTAAAACGTCCTCAAAATATCCAAGCTCACTTGGTAGTGGGACACTTGTGAAGGGTTTTCTTTTGTTGATGTCCAGACGCTGCGGCTTCGTAGAGAGCAGTACACGTTTTCGTTTGTCGAAAGTCCCCCCCCCCCCCATGGCCGAGCTCACTTCTCGGTTTCTTTGACGTCGGAGTGTCTGTTGCGCTGGTATGCTTGTAAAGGGGCGGAGCTAGACCTAGATTTAAAATGGAAAGGTCCATTCAAAAGGTAACCATGAGAGCAGCTCAGGCCGATGCAATGGGCGGGGGTGCTCTCGTTTGGCATCCGTTGGCGGCCAGCAGGTGGCGCAACCGACATGCTCCACCGAACCCCCCCCCCTTCCGATCCTTTGCGCTGCTGTTCCCTTTTAAAGAGCATTTTATAATTAATATGTGGGCGTCTCAGCCGCTGCATAACGGTGTGTTCCGTTCGGGGAAAAAAACAAAAAAAACCAAGCACGCTCAGGGCTATTTTTAGTCGTCTTTGATTCCCCCTCCGGCAGCCACACAGGATAAACCACGGATGGCAGCAGCCTCTTTTTTTTAAACAGGGAGCCTAATCAAGTTATAGTGTGCTATGTGGGTTGATGCTTGGGTGTGTGTTTGGGTGGGTGTGGGGGGGCAGTTCACACCGGGCCATATGGCGCCCGCAGTCGGGGAGGGGTCTGGACGGTGGGCCAACCTCTGAGACAAGGAGAACTTCTCCTCGCCTTTGAGTCTCAATCCTCGGGAGAAAAATGCCAAGAGCTTCCTCGCGTCCTTCCGCTCGCCCGCCCCTTCCTCTTTTCCGCCACTGTCGCACTGTGACAAACAACGCCACCCTCTGCAGTGCAAAGAAAGGGAGGGGGGGGAGAAAGAGAGAGAAAAAAAAAAAAAAAAAGAGACGGTGACAGGAAATGATACGTGCGAGTGCGGCCTAATTGAGGACAAACAGTCCTCACACTAACACCAACTGAATGGGCCGCTAAAAACATCAAAAACGGGGATGCGCGTTTGTTATTCCAACATTGTAATGCAATTACTCCCCCATTAGGGCCGTGTAATTGCGCAGTCATTAATTGTGCACCAAAAAGCCGGAGGTAATAGGGTCTTGTTTTCTCGCGCTCAATGGGGATTTAGCCAAATAGGCCGCGATACCTGAACAATGTTCTGACGCTTTTGGCGAACCGGCGTTCATCCCACACTCGATTAGAGCGTGTCGGCGAGGCCTCCGCTCATGACTCATTTGCGCTTTTTTTTCCCCATGTTCCCCTTTGATAAGAGCACCGTATTCAGTCTGCATTAATCACCAGTTAGAGGTACTCTGCAGTGGGTTTTGAATAAAAAGACAAACGAAAAAAAAGGCGCATATTTCCACATAGGTGGCGAAAGTACTCACACTTTGTTCACTTTGTATACAACCTCTGGAAGCAGAGGGTTTGATTCAGCACCTGTACTTGAGTAAATGTGAACAAACTTTTCCAGAGGCCAAAATGAAAAGGGGGACAAACATATTTTGACAAATTAGGGATGAGATCGGCCAGATGTGTGTTCAAATGTAGGAAGTAAAAGTAAAAAAAAACAAAACAAAAATTGTCAGAAAAATGAATTCCCAGGTAAATGCAGATACCTGAAAAATCTACTCACGTTTCCATTGAAGAGATACTTGGCGGTCTTTGAGTAAAAAGAAAAAAAAAACATGTCTATTTTGAAAGGCCGAGAAGATAATTATTGATCGGGAATAAGAAAAGATAAGGCTCAACCTTGAGGAGCGCCGCACCGCCGAATAATTAATGAGCCTGTCTCGCTTCAGGACCGGCGTTCGCAGCGTATCGATTTATTTTCACGTATAAACTGCATAACCCTCCTCGCGAAGGCTTTGACAAACAATTGAATTGGGGGGAGGAAAAAAACAAACAAACAAAACACCTCGCCCTCTTCCATCTACCTTTCAAGCTGTTTTTCCTCCTCAAGTCAGCCTGACCTATGGAAACAATTACTGCGCATAGGGCCTCCGGACTGCCACGGAATGGTGGCTAGGGATACGATGCGCGTGCTGTTGGGGGATTCTAATCCGCTTCTGGAACTGATTTTTCTTTCAGCGCCCTCCCCATGTCACTCAACAGGCCAGACGGGGCTTTAAAAGCCGCACGCACATATGCAATGTCACAGATACTACACAGTCTTCAATGTGCGCGTGGCGACCACAAGTGGACAATAATAATACTTGCACTTCACATGCATATTTTGTATTGGTATGATGTATAAAGCTTAAAAAAATAAATATATATATATATATACACACACACACAGTATATAGGTATGTATAATCAAATAGCTATATAGTCACTACTTTGCGGATTTTGTAACTTCACTATCAATGACGGATTACGGCGTATGAAACTCGTAGGCCAATTTACCGCCGCACTTCAGAAACCGGACCGATTGGGCAAATCCTTTTGTGTGTGTGTGTGTGCGTATGTGAACAGAGCCTAAGAATATCTGCTCGCTCTTGCTAAGACGGAGATAACTCACCCTCCTCCTTGTTAATCCCGCACGGAGGGCGAGCAAATGAGTCGTGCCGTCTCGCGAGCAGTGACGGAGGAGAAGGTTTCGGGACGTCCCGGTGATTTGTTAGCTGCTTCGACGTGAAGGGGGCAATTAAATAAGAACGGGTAGTGCCGCGGTGATCATGAGAGATAAATGACCCCCGGTGCGCTCGGGCGGTTTTTACCCCTCCCAAGTATCCAGATCCAGTCTCGCCATTGATTAACGGAGACTTGTTCTCACTCGACGGGGATTGTCGGGCACTCGTCCGGTTTTATTGAGATGGGCGAACATCAAAAAGCTCGTGAAGAGCGATTGGCTAAATGGGGCTCGCCTTGCCCCTTTGAGTAAACTCTTTGGAGGAGCGAGTCTTGAATTATGGCCTCATGTAAATAATATTTTTGGGGGGTTCTGGGGATAAGACGGCAGAGGAAGTCATGAGTCACTTTAAGGCACTTAAAGTACTTTTGGAAGCTGACGTATTTCCCTTTGATGGAACGCCATGGTGGGGGAGACATTGATGGGAATGTAAACAAGCCTGCGTTTCTGACTTGCGTGATCTCATGATTGAAAGTGTTAGGTTGCAGATATTGCGGGTTACAAAGAGGGCCAAGTACAAATACAAACAGTCCACCAGGGAGGCAATAACTTTCATCTAAATAAACCAGAAATAGACTGGTTTAACCCAAATATGTAATTACTGTGCACACTGTAGTATTTGTGTGTTGGTTGTGCGCCTTAAACTCTTTCACTGGCAACAGAGTTCCTCATCTTGCCAGCCCTTTTAGAGCGTTTCGACTTGTCTTTCGAGATGTGACAAGAAACATGTCGAGCAGAACGGTGACTTCGATTTTGTTGCTTTTCTATAACCTCAACATCTAAATCAAGACTGTTAAATGGCCTTTGATGGCAAAATCAGTCATTTATTTCCAGGCTCGAGTTGAACGTCAGTGACTTTTTTTACATGGCGCTCCTCGTTCACTCCATAAACTGGCTCATCCTTTCTCACGATGGCGACACTCACACTTTCTACCACTGACCGCGACACATACTCGGTTTGTACCGCACATATACACTAGATCGTCTGTTCGAGCGTCAGCTACGTTCCTCTCCGTCACGATCGACGCGACGAGCCGAGATTCGCCGTCTAATTTTTGCAACGCCGCCATCTACAGGGATGTGTTAGTCATTACAGTTGTTTCCAAAGCTGCAGGGTGAACGTAAAGAAGTCAACACGATGTATCTTTCTTTATCTTGATCATGACAAACGTGAAGCAGAAAGCCGTTTGCCAAGAAATTGTTAACCTGACCTACAGTAAGAATGCATAGCTGAAATGAGCCCCGCCGCCACCGTGGTTGTGTAAGCACAGTTTAGTGGCTGAGGACATTTTGTCCAAAACAATTCCTTTTTTTTTTTTTTCCCCCCCCTCTCCCTTTCAACCCACACACCCGCCCCCTCCCCGCTGCCCCCGCGGGGCTCAGCGGATCGGGAAGGGATTTTCTCTCCCTAAATGGCCAAAGGGGAAGCCGTTTAAGGTGCCGCTACTGCGGGATCACATGTTGTTTGCGGGTGCAAAGGTCTCCAGGCAGCTGCTCTCTCTTCGGATGGGATTTTCGAGGCGGCCGAGAGCGGCCCCCCGCCCCCACCCCCCCCGCCCGGCCCCCCGCTGCTCCCTGCACTGAAAGGTGAAGCAAATACTTCCAGGAAGGAGAGGAAAGAAGGGAAGGGGGGGAAAAAAAATCCTCAGAAGCTAATTTGAAATGACTTCTGGATTCCTTCATGTTATAAACACCCAGAGTGCTTTTTAATTCATCTTTTGTCAAGGAGTCATAACAGGTGTCTCGGGGTGGATTCCCCCCTCGTTAGCTTATTTTCCACTTGCACGGGAAATTTTTTAGGAACATGTCCCGGCCTCTCTCGACCACCTGGGGCACGACGTGAAGACTTTCTTTGAAGCCGTAAAGGTTACTTTCACACTCGCTCAACACTTTGGCAATGCTTCGTTAAAGCGTGGCCAGCGTTTGCGGCGCCACAGGATGACATTTTGGCCGGGAAACCATGGCGGATGATTTGCTCGTCTGCAGTCAGGTTTGGGATTCGCAAAATAAGTGGGGATATGAAATCAGCGTGATATTTTGCAAAGGATACCATGATTGTGGGAAAAGTGACACGCCAGATGCATCGCTATATTACTAACGACAGGAAAAGGTTTATTTATTTTAAATTTTTTGTCTCAACTCCCTTGGAGTGGTTCAGTCAGGTGGGACCCGTGGAAATGGTCCCAATCCCAGCCCAAACGCACCTTCAAACCAATATGGACGACGACTTTGCATCCTGTCATGATGAACACGCGTGCCGGATTTATGTGTCAATCCGCCATATGCGGAACGTCACGAGGTCAAACCCGGAACACGGGTGCGCTGAATTCTTGTGTATGCTTCGTGATTGTTTGAAACCAAACTTGATTAAAAAAATAAAATAATTAATAATCTTAATGGCTGGTATCTACGGACAAAAGTTAGATACATATATATATATATATGGAATGTATTTATACAAATACAGTCTAAACATTGAACCGGGAGGAAGTGCTTTGAGCCGTTTTGCTGAATGCGGAAGTAGGTTGCGCATATACGTAAAGTACCGGATGGAACGCACTGATGTCGGGTCCTTATACCTCCCAACTCTCTGGGGCGCACCTCGGCCGCTTTTGGCGGTGTTGCATGCACTTTTGAGTATATTAAAGCCCGCCAAAAGAGGTTTTAGTTGCCAGAACAAGAAATAAAAAAAGCCATTTTCAGTAGGGCCCTCACTTCCCTATGCTCGTCGAGACCTTCCAGAATGTGAGTAGTGTGTCGGCAGAGCATGTCGCTGCAGCAATGGAATATTCCTCGAATGGAATTTTTCTTTATTTTTATGAACTAACAAAATGTGCAGGCGCAATTGTTGTACACTCGGAGCGCCATTCTCACGTTCCACACGAGAATATCTGTAAATCTCTTTAAAAGGTGGGATTTGGCCTGGTGAGTGACGACGGAGTCAGCGAATGAGAGTGTAGCGTTGGCTGTTGTTGCATCGCTTGAGGCCCTAGCAGCTCATATATGCACGTGCTTGTCGCGTGTTTATTTTGTTTCGCGTTTGTTCAGTAAAGCGATTGAAAGTGCACCGGCGGCTGTGTTTATGTATAGTATCGTAAAGCCCTCAAAGTGAAGTGAATAACGACGACCAAGAAACGAAGCGATTTCAAGTCCGCGGCCCGTGTACGCCGTTTAAAGGCCGTGTTTATTTTTTGCCGGCTGTGGAATGCCAAGCCTGCTCCCTCGGAATACATTTAACCTCCCGTGTAAAAAGATCCTAAAAAGGGAATGCTGCTGGACACCGTGTAATAGTTTGTTTATACAAGCGGCGGTGCTTGTGATTTACGTTCACCTCCACGCTCACTTAATTTAAGGTGGAATTACACGGCGCCGCGCCACAGTCAGTTGGCGGATTGCAAATACGTCTACAAATGGGCGCTATTCCATTTGGGAACGCAGCGTATCGTCTCGTCGGCCGCTTGGTCGATTTCCTCAGCGGGGCGGACGCGTTTACACAACAGCGTGTGAAGAATGCACATTTTTCATGTTCGCAGTTCCCCAGATAACGCGAGCACCTCGCGGCGTTGCATCACCTCCGCCAGGCATCGGCGCTATTCAGATTCCAAATGGCTCTCGAAAGATTCTGAATTGATTGAACTGTTACACTGAACGTTTGCTTACTCCCTCCGTGGTTTTTCTTGAAGACATCGCTCAATAAGACGTGACGGCATTTCCCCAGCAAGCGACGCCAGAAAATTGTTCAATACATTTTGCACACAGCTCTAAAAACAACAATTTGTATTTATTTTGAAAAAGAGTTGGTGTTAAATACTGTACAATGAAATGATAACCATGTGTTCCTCCTGTGCTTTTATCAAAGCTGACATTTAGATTTTTTTTTTTTTTTAACTCTGGCCACATTTGTGTTCAAGTATCTCGTTTCAGGACAAGCAAGACTTTACACAACACTTTTTGGGGGTCTTTTATTAATTAAAAAAAAAAAAAAAAAAAAAAAAAAAGTGTTATTGTTTTAAATATATAAAATGGTGATATTTTATTCAGTGTTTGATTTTTAAATTTGTTTTAAAAAACATTTCATGTTAAATTTTATTTCTTAATATATAAAACAATTACATGCTCATTCATTTTGGCATTTTAAATGTGATTGATTGTATATTTCGAAATAAATTGTCTAATTTTGTGAATATTTAAAACGGGTAAAGTGATCATGAACATATGCTTTTATTACAATTAATTGCAATCATTTTTAATTGTTGTAAATATAAAGTATCATGTAATTATATATAAACTATAATAGTTAAAATATATAAAGTATAATGTAATTATATCTAAACTATAATAGTTATAATAAGCGGTAGAAAATGGATGGATGGATGGTTATAATATAAAATAGTTGTATGTGAATAATATTTTAACGAGGGCTGCAACTTTCTATCGATGAATGCCATCAATTATGTGAAATGGATTTGTCATTATTATGTGCGTGAGGGGCGGCACGGTTTCCGACTGGTTAGAGCGTCAGCCTCGCAGTTCTGAGGACCCGGGTTCGATCCCCGGCCCCGACTGTGCGGAGTTTGCATGTTCTCCCCGTGCCTGCGTGGCTTTTCTCCGGGCACTCCGCTTTCCTCCCACATCCCAAAAACATGCATTCATTGGAGACTCTAAATTGCCCGTAGGCGTGACTGTGAGTGCGAATGGTTGTTTGTTTCTATGTGCCCTGCGATTGGCTGGCAGCCAGTTCGGGGTGTACCCCGCCTCCTGCCCGATGACAGCTGGGATAGGCTCCGGCGCGCCCGCGACCCGCGTGAGGATAAGCGGTAATCAAAATGGATGGATGGATGGATGTGCGTGAGGCGCGGGTATAATTTTTTTTTTGTCTACTTGGGGTCGCCATCAGGGGCGTCGAACGAGGGGTTACAAAGTTGACGCTGTTGGCTTGCTTGTTGGATTCTCGAGAGAAGAGAGAAGTGAAACTTTTCTTATTTTCAATACTGTGAAATGTAGTTAACCTCCTATTGTTGCAATGTGGATATTTTGGAAGAAAATCTTCTCTGCCCACGGTCTCGTTTTGTCCTTACAAAGTTATTGCGCGATCATCCTTGAACATGAAAAACCGTCTCTTTTCAAATTTTGCTTTCTTTTAAGGTTTGAAGAAATTGTCAAGAGGAGAGAAGTTGAATATCACGCCGGCGGTTCGACACAGAACTCTGTGAAAATCGCCCAGGTTAGTCTTTTGTCTCCGTATTTTATTAGAGGTGTCGCGCACAGAGAGAAAAGGCTCTCATAATATTTGGGCTATTGTCTCGTCGGCCCAATTTCCCTGAGACGCGTCAATTAGAGAGAAATGACCAGCCGCACCGCAATCGACGTGTCACAATACATTTCGTCAGACAAATGTTCCCTGAGGCGGGCCAGTAAGTAAAAGAAATTGGTGCTTGTCCAAATCTTGACCGGATCTGTGTTTGGAGATTGTTATTCATGGAATCTCCTGATGGCATGCGGCGGTGATCATTCTCTGGTCTGCGTGTAGTAAACAAAAGCGGAGGCAAACCAGCTGAAAATGAGGACAAATGAGGGCAGCTGCTAATTGAGAGAGTCTCTTTGTGTGTTTTTTTTGAAATGATGTTTGAAGTTGGTGTTCGTGCACAAGAGTGCATATGTAACCTGTGTTAGGAATGGAGGCGGCACCAGGAACCGAAATCGGGGAGGCTACCTGGGGCAGGAGCTGTCTGGTTGCCGGTTCAACACCTGGACAAAATCAAATCTTGAAACGTAGCAAATGGTCTCGTAGAGTTGGATGTGGCCTCATAAAATGGCAGAGACCCCCGGTGACGCAAATGCGCGCAGCTACCGAGGCTCGAGATGACGCCAGAAAGAAAAGGGACGGAATTGGTGTCGCACCCCCACGACAGCAATGCGGGCGGCCTTCGGGGACCGAGATGCGGGTGGCCGTAGCTCAGTTTCCGAGGTCCTCACTGAAGCTCGAAGCACATTTAACACTCCAAAAATTGGGAGCGGTTGCCGGATGGGCTACCGAAGCACCCTTAAGCTTCACATCCGCTTCCTTGCAAGCGTGAGGAGAATGAAATATACAGTAGTCTGCGTTTGTGGAATATAGAATTACCTCAGCCAACAAATGACACTTGGGAAGACTGCCCAAAGGTAAGTTTAAAAACTCCCCTGTGAAATCAGGCCGAACGTCGACATGGTCTCCTCGTACCCCGATGAGAAGCCTTCGGTCAACTCAATTGCTCCTATAAACGGCATGGCGGAGCCCGGTCGAATGTTATCCAACACTGTTTATTGAGCTTGCTTCAGAGGAAAGATGTAATGTTGACTCTGTGAGTGTTTCCCTCCTACACCCAGCAGCCTCTTGTCAGTTTTGATACCTTCAAGGTGCTCTTAAATGAGAGCGGTGTCGTTCACTGACGGCTCAAGAAATCTCATCTGACACTGAAGCACCCCGCTCCCTAAAAGGGATGGCCGCCGGTGGGGAGCGAGGGAGGCTTACGCTGGGTAAACCCCCTGGGTGTGCGTGGATCAATGTTCAACACACCGACTCCCCGACTAAGCGCTTCATCAGAGGTTGTAATGGGGTTAAATAGCTCCGCTCCGTCCGAGTTGAGGATCAAGGAAAACCTGAATCTGAGCTCTGAGAAGAGGCCCGATCGATGGTAATTGGATTCGGTTAAATGAGAATTGACCAAACGGAAGCTGAGACAGATAAGTATCACTTTATTCGTATGCGCCTCTGCCTCGCCAAGCTTGGTTTGAAAGCGTCCATGTTGCGCAGTCGGTCGGTCGTACTCTGTCCCAGCCTCAGAGAAGTATGACCGGGAATGTTTTTGTTTTTGTTGCTGTTTTTGTCACCGGTCACAAGCGACGGTAAACCCCCATTTATCCGGGAAGGGTTCCAGATCCACCTGCAATAGGGATAAACAGCCAATATGGGGGGAAAAGACACCGCTCCCACATGTTGAAAAGCAAAAGAAAACATGGAAACGTATGAAAACACACTTGTAAGTGTCAGCCAGCTTCCCGACATCCAGCCACCATCAGTTCATGTGGTATCTACCTACTGTGGTTTGTGCTTACTCTTCCTGTTGTTGGTGTTGTTTTTGTGTGCGGGTATTTTGGCAAATTTCTATGCGCGGATTCTAAGACAGTGAGCGCTGAGAAGAAGACGCGGGCAATGTGCAGTTGATTTCAAGAAAAACAAGAGCAAGGTGTGCGTGTATTTGACTTGATGAAGCACTACAAGCCTAATACTTGTACGATATGTCCTATACTGAAGCAGGAGTCGATCAAAGGCTATAAACGCCAGAATAGGGTGTTAAAGGGAACATATTTGGCCAAACCTATTTGGTGCCTCGGTAAACGTGAAATATGAATTAGAATCGTCCGCACATTCCTGAGTTGTAGATGTTTTTCCGCCAATCGGGTCATTTGACTTTCTCGAGCTTATCTACGTCACGAGCGAAGATCTCCGCCTTCCCTTTCTACTCCTGAGCCAGCGTCCTCTCACTAGTGGGTCTTCTACGTGGAGGCGACCAATAGGAGGAAAGGGGTTGGTCTACGCCAAATATGGACAAAGCGGATACAAAACTGGGTCAAACAAAAGTAGCTTTTCTGGACACTTGTATGATAAAACCAAGGTGTTTTAAAAAAAAAACAAAAATAATAATAATAATAATTGACACAAGTCCATGTTAGAGAGTCACTCTATGGAGGTCTAACTAGGCAAAATATGGCACCTTGGAGATCATTTCTAAGCTGGAGAAGCTGTTGAAAGTGAGGAACTTAGCGTTGTAAGTAAATGTGCACTTTCTTACCCCGAACCTCGTATTTTGTTCGGCTCTCGTTTGGACGGCGTCAGGGAAGACGCGAGCTTGTGGGGCAGTAGCTCGTTGCTGTTTCCCAGGCTTCTACCAAACGCCTCGAAGGCTCACCTCCCGGATGGCAGGAGGGCTGTAAAGTAACAAAACCGAGCCGAGCACATCAAAGAGCCTCTGAAGCGGCTAACAACTCCAGTTTACTACGTTCCTGGGGAAAACGGTGACCTTCTTAACTGTGCAATGCCGTTCGGGTAGGTGACAGAATTGGGAGTGGGAGGCCGTTGACGGGGGGGTCTAGAGGTTGGGGGCGGCGTTTGTCTGGATCAAGAAACGCAGTCGATTCATTTGGACGGAACATCAAAGTCCTGCGACAGCTCCTCGGGGCCCCCGCATTTCAGAGTTATTGCCTCTGCCGTGGAACCGCGTCCTACTGCCGAGTTCGCTCGTGCAAATTGTTTGTTTTCATTACAATCCGAACAAGTCAGCATCGTTGCCTCATTTGCAAAACCGACTTTCAACAAAGAGACAAATTACTTTGGTGGCGCTGTTAATGTGTCACCAACTGATTAGGCTTTTCTTGATTGATTCCGATTTTCTGCAGCCTTTGCAGTCCGTATCATATATTTGCAGCGACATCTTAATTACCGTTTGGAAAGACGAAGAGGTGGTGGGGGGAAATGCCTGCCATCTCTGTTATGGTTATGATGCCTGTTTAACATTTCCTCAGACCTGGTCAATTGCAGAAGGGGCGAATGGGGGCCCAGGCTTCGGAGCTCCTAAATTGGAAACGCATGTGCGCCACACTGTTGAAAGTTTGATTTAAAAACCAGAAAAATCCCACACTGCATCATTTGACTTTTTGAAAAAAGTCGCTCCGCTTCAGGAAATACGAGGTTTGATGTCTCATTGACTTATTTCTCCGGGCGAAAATATGCCATGACCTAATGTTTGGCTTTTAAAGCTCATTCCGTTAAATAAATAAAGAGCAGCGGCGGGCTAAATGAAGAAATTCCGACGCCTGGTACCACTTAGCGAAGGAGAAGGGGACCGGCAAAGGAGAAAGAGTGGAGCTTTTGTGTTTGCCAGCCACCAGCGTAGGACGAGCTTTCCCCATTAAAAGAGGCCATTAGCCGTCTTTACTGTTCCTTACACCTAATGCGTCTTGTTAGGACAGACATTCCTTGTGGCTGGACATTCGGTATTAGTGTCTCAGGTGTTCCTAAGAGCCCTGACCCTGCGCCTTGATCACGTAGCCGTAGAACCGTTAGCAGCAGCTTTGCTAAGGGGCTAATTAAAGCCCTCGCACATCTTTCAATTACAGCAGCTTCGAGCGACACGGACGAAAGCGACTAAAGTGGACCGTCGCAAAAATAAATAAATAAATATATATATATATATATATATATATATATACACACAGTCAGCGACACATGAAACACTTAAGTACCGCACATCGATCGATGCAGTGAATAAGAAAAAAAAAAGTGTGATCCTGTGTTGGGTTTTGAGACTTTGTTGTTTATTGAGCCGCAGAAACATGGCGCGATTGTCAAGGAACAATTGGAAGTGGAAACGGCCCATAATAAGGGAGTGTGCAGATATTAGTGAGAGGCTGTTGACAATGATTGCTGCAATTAAGGTATCGGAATGCTCTCGCATGTGGCCAAGGATCCCCTAATCCCTTGGGCAATATTGATTTGATATACAATTATGATCTGGGCAGAATTAAACTCGTAAGGCAAGGTACCACTGCACGTCTTCCTCCCACCTGTACCGCACGAGTACTAACACCTCACGTCAAATCTCCAAAAGTGGGCCGAGCCGACGATTCTGTGTCGGTATCGCGAGAGGGATCTAGCGGGGAGCTCAATCACGCGGCGCCTTCTCCGAGTTCCCGGAAAGTGCTGGAACAGCAGAGGCAGGGCAGGTGCACTCAAACGTAAGAAGGCATCCACGATGCCAGGCAGGGAAGCAAAAAGGTGTCAAGAGGCAGGAATAAGATGGAAAATAACGCTACGGGATGCGACGCTGACACAGAACAGTAGCTTCTTTTCTGGTGACTGAAATGGAAAATGCACTCATGCTCACTGAAAAATAAAAACAACCAAACAGATTAAAACCATATATCTAATTTATAACTGCCTGAGTGGTGGCAAAGAGGACATTTTCCTTTCGGGCACAGAATGTTTGTCTCAGTATTATGACGACGAGTCATAATATTGCTCTGGTTGACTTTACCCTTATTACTTCCTAGGATGAGTCGCTGATGGTGTAGTGGTACACTCGCTGCACTTCAGTACAGTCGGCGTGGGGTCAATTCCCATTCAGTGCCGGTGTGAATGAATACCGATGCCATTCGTTACCCCGTCTATGGCGTTTCCCGTTATCTGTAAGCTTTAAGGTCGCAAAGCAATACCGTTGTTTTGAAATGCGCAACGTGTAATTCTCTTTATGTTCAGTTTGTCAGTAAACGTCAACTGGAAGTGGCAATAAATACAAACATTGTTCGCTAGCGGCCAAACTGCCGCTTGTTGTAAAGTGTGTTGGGTTTATTGCCAACATACAGAGCAGACACTTGCAATGTTCATCTCTGTTCATGAATTATTTTTTTTTTTTCTTCCTATTAACAGAAAATTGTCCCAGTAGGAAAACCACTGTTAACATATGTTCCGTTTGGACAACTTCATTTTTTTATTTTTTTTTTCTTGCCGAGGCTACTATTTACTTCCGTAATCAATTCACCACAATTGATTGTTCAATACTTATGTTAAGATTACTGAATGATGGATTTTATTTATTTTTTAAATTAATATTTCTTTTTACTGGGTGTATCTGACAGTAGAATTTATTGGCACATTTCTCCCATAGTGTCGCATAGCAACAAGAGGGGGGAAAAAACATTTAAATATTTGGGTTTAAAACCATGTTTTTTTTCCCCTTCTCTTTAGGAAACAAAGTGCAGCCTGCAATTACTGTCACCGTTTCTCTCTCCCCAGTTCAAAAGTTTAGCGAGTCGTCGCGGCATGCCAGGCAATAAATGAAACCAAAATGAGTTTGTTTTTTTTAATTGAAATGTTGGATGGAAAAACTGACACGGGGTGCGTCTGGAACACCACACCGCGCCTGTTCAACTTATCAATTGCCGTTTTGTTCGTCAAATAAAAATTTGAGTCGTTTCAGACCTGACTCACCGGGATGGAAAATGTGTAGGTAAGTGCACATCGGAAGTAATGCGCCTCAGGAGAAAAAAAATCTACAGCAGGGTGACAGACAGACACTAATAGTAATGGCACTTATCGGTGTGCCTGACATCCGCCGCCCACGCCGCCGCCACCGCGCTCCCATCTCGAGGGGGGAGGGGGGGCGAGGGGGGGTGGCCCGCTGAGTCGGAAAGACTCTGCCAAAACAGTGCTTCGCCCTCACATATAAATTGCGTCATTAACATCGGCGAGCTTATTCCAAGCTCTCCCACCGGGTTTACGGCAGCAACAGCAGCAGCTCAACTTAGCGACTTGACACTCGGAAGACGTGCGACTTTCTTGAGCAGATCCGTGGGAGGGTTGTCGGTGGGTGGGGGGTGGGGGGGCCGTGTGCTGCTTCTATTCTTTCTGAAGCTTTTACACAAACTCAGAAAAAGGACGACTAGGGGCTTATTATGGGGTCTGATGAAATGCGCGTTGATGGCAGCTTTTTCGTGAGATTATTAACATGGGGCCTCCATGGCTTAACTCAGTGTTTCCCAACCTTAATTGAGCTGAGGCACATATTTTACATTATATAAAGTTCATGGCACGCCACCAGACAGAAATGGCTCAAAAAGTAAATGTACTTATTCACTGTGGTGGACCTTTCTATTCGTAAACCGGAATCCAACCGTTTACTGCCACCTCCGAATATATTCGTCAAGTATCTTTTTCAACGGTTCGGCGTGGAAGAGGGTCTCGCCCAGCTCGTCTGTGAAATTCAGGTTTGTAAACCAGTCTGACGACGAACAGATTCGTGTAGATTGTGAAGTTTCATCGCTTTGGATTTGAGATCACTTTCACAAAAGCATTGCAGGCTTTTATTGAATGCAGAAACAATACAAAGCAAAGCAATCATTTCAGTCAATGAATGTTTCCGTTAACACCACATACCGCTTGACCTTACTTGCGGTGTCTTTTCTTTGGCCGTGTTGCACACTGCGCACATGTATCGGTTCTCGCAAGGAACCTAAACCCAATTGGCAACTGCGGTTTAGCCGCGTAGATCCTGCCCCCCACCCTTCGCTCAGATCAGCAGGCAATTAATTTGTGATTACTATCCGAGGTCAGGGCTAAGCTGCAAGTCAAAGGTTGAAGCAGCAAACATTTGGATATGATCCTCTTACTCTATTATCCCCTTTCACCGCTACCTCATAGGAAGAGTACATAACAGTACATAAAGCCCCTCGGCAATTGTTCTTTGACGAACATGCTCGCACTGTACAGTCTGTGTGATTAATGTGGGATCCCCTCTGCTCCCCGTACCCCCCCCCCCCCCCCCCCCCCCCCCCCGCTACTGTCCGGCTTCTGCTTACCATGCAAGTTTCCTTTTCACCTGAACAAATGGCTCCTTTGCACAAAAAGTGCCAACCTTTTACTTTTACGGGAGGGCGAGCCGAGCAGTCTGCAGTAATTGACATCCCAACAAGGAACGAGGGGGGTGGGTGGACATAGTGGTGGTGGAGGGTGTTTTGCGCCCGAGCGTTGAATAAAGGAACGTTTATTTTTGTGCTTTGGCCTGTAACAGCCGCAGGAAATAGCGCAGTCGCTTGATGGCTGACCAAAGCCTATTAAGTTACAGCACTCTCACCCAAGCTATTGGACTCCATTTTGAGACCCTCTGCCCCCAACGCATTGACGGCGAGGTCACCGGGGCACGGACCGATCGCGTTAAACAACGCACCGTAGAAACGCTAGGATGTTGATAACCGAGCAAGATCAGGTTATTCTCGCCCCCGAGAGTACTTAAGTGTTCCCTGAGCAGCGCTTGCTTTTCTGGACTGATCAGAGCTGTCGTATCGGTATGCTTCGGACTACCAGCCGGGCCGAAAGCCACTCCGGGGTTCTCGGGCAAGGTTACATTTTGCTGACAACTTGACACTTCAAAGATAAAGGAGCTCCTTGACCCCCAACGCAAAGTTGTCCCAACCTATGTTTCAAAAATAAAATCACAGCACACCACCAAACAAAAATGTCAAAAGTGTAAACACTGAAATAATGATGATGATGTCTCAATTTACTTCCAAATTGACATAACCAGTATGCAATGTGGGCCTTTTTCGTTGAACGCAAAGCTATTTTTCTGTTGTATGAAAGTCAACAGGTGGATACGCAGAGTAATTGTACCTTCTACCATCTAGTGGAAGAGCATTTAATTGTTGTGCCTGTCACTATACGCCGCTGACATGGCAAAGGCGCATTCATTGTTGTAAATAAATCATTTTTGGACCTGGGAATTGCTGGTAGAGTCTGAGGTGAAAAGGGAACTTCAGGGTTCCCAGGCTAGGTCCGATTTTGGCAAAAAATGGGAAAACATGAAGGAGGGCCCGCAACCCCAACATCTTTCCCAAAGGGTTTCCTTGCCCCTGAGAGTACTAAAGCACCCCTGAACAGGTTTAGCTTTTCCTGGATGGATCATAGCTTTCATGTCTGTTATAAACTACTGTGGCCAAAAGGGAACTCCAGGGTTCACGGGATAAATCATTTTTGTTGTTGACAAATCCACACGTAAAACTTCAAAGTAGCCCAGTAATCATGGTTCCGACACAATGCCCAATATCAGTCTAGATCAGAGTTGTCTTGATATACAAGATACTACAAAACAGCAAAACGGAACTTTTAGTGCTCTCAGACTTGTTCAGTTTTTGTCCAAAAATCCACTCTTGAAACTTAAGTGTACCTGTAACCATGGTCCCAACACTATTCCCAAGATCAGGTTATTACTGAAGCGAGCGCCTAAAGGTTCGACTTCAACATCCCATCCTGCATGGGTACCCTGCTATCTTACATCCAGGACAATGATCTGGAAAACACAAAAAACAAACAAACAGATTAGATGACCAGTTTGAAAGGGGCTGTAGACTACCGGGTCCAAGGGGGAACTCCGGGGTTCTCACGATAGTCCGTCACAGCTTCACACGTAGCCAAGATCAGGCTATTCTCGACTCTGAGAGTATTGCATCGATGACTGAACCGCATTTTCTTTAACGGTTATGATCGGAGTTGTCTTGCTTGCAGGCCATAAAACAACTCGCAAGCTGTAAGGGTAGGATGTTTTTTCTTGACAAGTCCACTCTGGAAAACTTAAAGTCGAGAGGGAAATCTGTCCAAAAGTCATTCATTCATCTTCATCATTCATACAAATAACGTCTGCATGCCACATTCTATAATTATCCATCTGTGAGACCCGGAACAGATTTGCTTTTCCGGGAATGATCTGAGTTGTCGTGCAAGTTCTTGACTACCAGAACTGAAAGGGACCTCAATGGTTCTTAGGGTAGGCCGCATTTTTGTCAACAAATCGACCCATAGAACTCGTACGAGTCCATCGGTAACCGCAGTTCCGCAGTCGCTATCTTATTTTATGGATGTTTCCTAGCTGTCTATCATGCCACGTGCTGTAATTAGCCGGCTGTGAGAACCTCTGGAAAAATGGGAGCCGCTCTGTCAAAGCCAAGCCGCTCCAATTTTGAGAATCGTCCCTTTTGGGGGCAACGGACAAAAGTAGCGAGCAAATTGCTCGTTTCCCAACATCGTATGCAAGTCACGACGTATTCGGGTCCCGATTGCAAAGTGGTTTGAAAAGTTAAGATGACTTCTGTCAAAAGGGGATGTTTGTCAGCGAGCAACTGTGTTTTACTTTTTCTTTGTCTTCTTAATGACACTCATTCCAAGATCAAGATCAGATGATGTAAACGACTCGCATTTCAAAACAACAAGACTCCAATTTAATCATACGCGTTTTCCAAGTCATGGGGGAGTGTTGGCATGTTTTCTGTTCTCATGTTGGCTTGTTTTTTGTTCTTATGCTGGTTAGCTTCTTTTTATTGGTGCCACTTTTCTTTCAAATGAGGGTGAGGGTTTGAAACCGAGGTTTGGGTTTCAAATTAGGGTTTGAAGCCTGGGTTTGGGTTTCAAATGAAGGTTTCCAGATGGGATTAGTGTTTCAGTCTAGCATCTCAATTTCGGCTTCCTGTTTGAGTTTAGTGTTTTAGGCAAATGATGTTTGAAACCAGTGTTAGGGTTTCAAACTTGGTTTGTGGTGTCAAGACAAGGTTGGGATTTCAAGTTAGAGTAACATTGTTAAATTAGGGTAAATTGGTCGTCGTGTCGTTGCACTGTTGTTAGCGTGTGTGTACAGTTTATAATGTCAAACGGTAAGCGGTTATTGCTACACCCATTATTATCCAATAGGAAAAATGCTGAAATCTGAAGCATGTGAGTGTGATAGAGGTATGACACACACACGCAGTGTAATTGTGTGCCTGCCAATGTTGTGGTGACAATACAACGTGTACGTCGGGTATGTCGTATCCCGACGTCAAGCAGCCTGCGGGATTAGCGCCTGGTGATGAGCTGTCATCAGCTTTGTTGGCTACAATAAAAGCAAACGAGCGCACGACAATTAGGGTGTCTGTCGGGTGTAATTGTCGCCTGCGCTCCCGGCTAGGATTATGACAGCCTCTCATGTCAAACCAGACCGATTCGGTTCCCGGCGCGTGTTTCCTCCTGCCTCATGTTGATTCGCATCTCCCCGGCAATTAAGATAATATGTCATAATTAGAGTTTGAATTTAGCACCGTGAGAGTTTTTAGTAATTGCACAGCCAAAAAGCCTCTGCGGCGCCTTCCTCGTCTTCTGATTTGACGGCGACGCTAATCAGAACAGTCGCTGTATACGCTCATACGCAAAGTGAACGCAGAGTTACAGTATACTGTTTACAGGTTAGGGTTTCAAATTGGAACCTGTGTTACGTTTTCAAGACAGGCTTATGGTTTCTAGTTAGTGTTTGAAGTGTTTCTAACAAGGGTTGGGGTTGCAAATGAGAGTCTTAAATCTGGTTTAGGGTTTGAAATTAGAGTTTCAAACCAAGGTTAGGGTTTCAAATTGAACTTTCAAACCTAGGTCAGCCTTTTAAACTCTGTTTCGGGTTTCACAACAGGTTTATAGACCGTCAAATAAGGGTTTCTAGCCACAGTTAGGGTTCTGGTTTGAAGCCTGGTATAGTGTATCAAACAAGGGTTAGGGTTTGAAGCCAAAGTTAGGCTTTCGAATTGGGTTTCAAGCCTGGGTTAACGTTTAAAATTAGAGTTTGAAGCCAGGGGAAAGGTTTCAAATGAGGGTCTAAAATTCACGTTAGGGTTTGAAGCCTGGGTTAGGGTTTCAAACGAAGGTTACGGTCTGCAAATCATGGCTTGAAGGTAGGGTTGAAGTTCCAAATCAGGGTGTAAGTCCAGGGTTCAGGTTTCACATGACGGTTTATAGCCAAGGTTGTGCTTTAAATGTTCCCTGGGCTACACACATCAGTCAGTATTGTCAGGAGGATTTTGTTGGCCCTTGTGGCGCTAGCTATCAGTCCCGGCTCCCGGAGGGTGATAACAGACCGAGTAGCGAAAGGAAGAAAAAACAAAACCTGAAGACCGTCTTTTGTGTTTCGCGAAATTGGCCGCCACAAAGGAACTAATGACGGATCCTGCCGGCGTAATTGTGTAATTATGGCGGGGCAGATGGGGCGCTCGCTTTAACTAGGACACGTTGTGCTCGCCTCTCCACAACAAAAGGCCAAGCGCTGTGACAGCCTCTTCAGCACCCAGTGGGCGGGAGAGTGAAAAGACGGAAGGGAAAAAAAAAAAAAAAAATCCAGAGGGTGGAGGAAGAGCGAAAGGGAGGGTCGTCGGCTCGATATGTTACCGCAGAAACAAACGTGCGCTGTAAACACGCCGCCGAACGGCCGCGGCTCCTGGGAGGTGAATCACCGCCGCGTAATGAGCTCGCCTCACTCCGCACTTAAAAAGCCTTCGATTGAAGACAACTGGACGCTCCGTCACCGGGCGAGGCCTCAGCGCCCTGCGGTCGCCGGGGTGCGACCGCAAGTCTACACAGTGGTGCCTTCACTTACCAGTTTATGGATTTTCTGAGGGCGATGCCCATATATGGCAGGATAAAATTCCGATAAACGATTCATTGGCTGACTAATTGAAAAATAAATAACAAATTCAAAAAAACACACTTCACACTTCCAACAACAAAGATATGAATTGCATGAAGAACATTTTGCTTTTTTGCAATATTTTGCCCAACAACAAATCGAAACATCTGCCATTTTCTTTCCAGATTCTTGACGATTTTGGGGGAATGTTTGTTTGAATGTCGTTATCTTTCTTTGTCGTATGTTGTAATCTGTTAATGTGTTAAAAAAAGAAAAAAGCTAATATCGGCCTATTAAATCGGCTGGCCGATAATCGATCGCGCCCGATTTACGAGTTGATTATATTCCATGACCGAGCTCGTTACTCAATTTAATTGTATCTCAAATCGATTTTCTCAATTGACATGGCTGGAAATGACATGAATCCGTTCCAGCCCCCCCAAAACACCAGCGGTTTTCATGTTTTTTGTTTTTCGAATAGCTCTGTACAGATCTACCTTAACATACAAGTTTAATTTATGTGACCAAGCTTATAACTCAAGGCACATCAACACACAAATGTTGAATTGTGTGTGTGTGTGTGTGTGTGTGTTTACATAATCCTCATGTTCATTTATGTTACCATACATTACATTGTCCAATACAGTGCTATTTTACTTTATTGAAAAGGCCTTTCAGTTTATTTCAACGGGGAATATTGATTTGATTTCCTGTACAAGTAAGTTGCGTTATGAGCTTGTTCATGGAACGAATTGAACTTCTAAATCAAAGTACCAGTCTCCTAGCAGTTTCTCCTTTTGATTGTTTTCTATTTATGGCCTGAAAGTGTTTTTCATATAGGTATTTTACTGCAGTCATGACTTCCATGTTTTTTTCCCCCCGCAATGTAAAATTTGTGCCAAGGCTCAATACTGGAAAGGTTGGGAAAGATTGGTTTAAGCCCTAAATATACTTCAAACTCTGATCCTAAAACACTTTAATATCATTTGTAGCTCATCCTACAACATTAGCCATACAAAAATGGACTGCTCCTTCTCTGTACATTTCGTAATATCTAGTTTAGATACCAGAAGATTTCCAAACCAAAATGTGTATGTGAGCATGTTTGCATGCCACCATCTGCGGCCAGCGTGGACCGTTTCCCCGCGCGTGGCTCCATATGGCGCTAACGTGCTGTACATAAACAGAACACTCCGAGAGCTAACAGACCTTTGAGCATAATGAATTTTGTCACGGCGACTATTACGCTATGAAAATAGCACACGTTTAGAAGTCGGGGAAGTGGGCGGTTTGCGGAGCCGCTCGCTTTTCGCAGACGGAGAACGACGAGGGTCGGGGCGCGGCCGTTTGAAGATCACTGCGAAGCTTGCGCTCGTTCTGCTTGGATGAGAAGCGCTTAGATTCAGTATTTTCTACTGCGAGGTGAAATCACTGAGTAACACTGCAATATTTGTGCAATCACAACTTTACTGTGATTGAGGACAGTAAGTAGTACAATATCCATGTCCGCGAATTGCGAAAATCTGCCACGTTTGTCGCAATGCTCCATGGATGCCTCAAGATGGGAGCAGTGTACTTTTTTTTTTTTTTTTAAACATTAGACAAAGCTATGGCCTGACTAAATAAAGCTTCTCCCCTCACTTCCACATAGTTCCTTAGCCTGAAGTTGCCACAAGATGGCACCAAAGCAATATTTTCATACTTTGCATCAGGGACGTCTCGATCGTATTTTTTTGCACCCGAGTCCGAGTCACCTGATTTTCTGCCGAGACAGAGTTCAGAGTCCTGAGGTTTTGAATGAAACTCCTCAACTCACTTGAGCACCATAAGGCTACGGGATGGTGTCAAAGCAACTACTATTATTTTCTTTGGCCTTAGCACAAAAACGGGGAGTCGGCGAGTTTGTCAGCGAACAATGGAGGATCGATTCCCAAAAACAATCCGATACAAGGCGAATGCTCAAATGCCAGACCGTGATTATGCAGGGGTTCACTGTGCTGTTTAAAAAAGAAAACATACAAAAAAAATACGATTTTTGAACAAATGTGGTAGAGCGGGTCTGCGAACGAGCAACAGCAATAACCCGCGCGACACCCTATGAAGGAATGCACAGAATGGAAGGAATGAATAAACAATATAAATGATGCTGTAAAAGCACTGATGACATTTGTCAATGCTCCATCTAATCAGTATTTATCAGCAGCACGTTGACCTCAGACGATGAATGATCGCTTTCCTGGAGTTTTGTTTTGCTTCTTTTGAGTGATGTGATCGTTGCGTGGCGTCTGGCCTCCCCCGCCGCGGCCAAACATGTTATTGCTAAGTGGGTGTAACTTCCCCGTGCCAGTCACAAAGTGCCGCTTTGGCGTTCGTGCAGTGCCGCGGCCGGCAGCTGTTTGCGATGTTGCCCGACGGCTCTCGGCGAAAGAAGAGAAACGCACCGGGGGCCATTTTCCGCAATTAGCAAGTCGTCTTCGTGTACAGTGACCGTCGGAGAAAGCGGCGACTTCGACAGTGCGCTGTCGTAGTAGCCGATCAAATGATTTTTACTATGTCAAGTGCAATGTTCCTAATGAATGAGTCGAACGAAATAATAATATGATCATAACAATGATAGTCATGAAAAAATAAACCTGTAAATGAGACCACTTACAGGCAATGAAATGTGCACATTTAGCGTATTGAGTTTAAATGCTTGAAACACAAAAGTGAGTGGTTAGCTACAGTGTTCAGCACTTCTCACAGAGAGGACTCAGTGCGTCACATAGGTAAAATACAGAATGTGAATGTTTTCATGATTATTATTATTATTATTATTTTTTGAAACATTTTACAGTTAACACAGTACAGGAGAGTAACATTTTAATAAAAAAAAAATACAAATTCCCATGCAAAAAAAATGTTTCTTCAGTGTGCCTGTTGACTGCTAATCCTACAGTGACCAAACTTCCACGTTTTCGGGCATGCGAGTCATTTGGCCAATTGTTATTCCTTTATTTAATTGCTTGAACTTGCAAGCAAAACTTTGAGATACGAGCGATCTCAAATTAACTCACTCTCAGTCCAGGTTTACTGTCAAACGAAACGAAACAAATAAAATTACACGTCGTGTGTTTAAAAGGACCTCACAACTTTCCCTTCTGCTCGCTTAATGCTCACACATCATGCAAAACGCCATAGATAGGCTAACGGGTAGCGTCAACAGTCCGGGTGTTGTAACACACACGTAGATAGACAATGCAACTATTCACAGGTATAAATTCTTGATCCTCTGCATAAAACCACTAATATTATGCAGTTGACTGAGTCACTTAGAGTAAGTGTGAAACTTAATTTTTGTGCGCATGACTGTATTATACTGCCCCTGGAAATGTTTTCCGTTCTTTTTAATTCTGGTATTTATTACCATACGTTTTTAAAAACGCAATATTATATGGTGGCAGTTTCCTTTATGAAAAAACAAACAAAAACATTTTGGGTGGGGGAGGCCGGGATGGCTTAGTGGCATTTCCATTCGATCCAATGGGGAAAGATGATTTGCAATACGAGTGTTACAAACAAGTTGAACTTGTATCTCAAGGCACCGCTGTATTTTGTGTTTTATTACTTGGAAGGGCATTTTTGCTAAATGACCTTTGTCTTTCCGCCCATGTATTTTTATATGCATTCCAATGTTGCTCGTCTGTGATCATAAAAGTCCGTGAGTCAAGGCGTATTTGTTCAAATGAGCTTTTGAGCACGTCTCACAAATATTTGAGTTGAGCGCAGCTGTGTGACTGACTACGTTTTCCAGGAAATGAGTCTCGCTCGTAACGCTTCACCGCTGCTCGGAGCGCGGTCGTTACTCTTGAGCCGTGGTCGCACCCACGGGCGATTTGTTGCCATGTACTCCACTCCCATCGCACGCGCGTACTCCGTCATCCTCCCGCCGACATTTATTGACCTTTTAGGATAGATTTCCGCAAAACTTGGAGCGGATACTCCCGCGCTGCAGCGGCTTGACCCCGGTTTTTCTCTTTAAGAATTGCGGGCCCGTGTTGCCTCGGCCAACGAGTCGCCGTCCAGCTGCCAAAGCCAACAGGAGGCGCCGCAGCAAGAAGAAAAATAATGGGAAAAAAGAAGTGCATTTTACAGACCATTTGCCCGCTGAAAACGGCCTCTTCCTGTATTTTGCTGCAATGAATTGGAGCAAAATACAATTTGTATTGTTTTCATCTCCGCCAAGGGCATCGTGGCCGTTAGGGGTCGAGGTTAGGCCAAGGTCTTATGGGGACGCTCGATTAGGTCAGGGGTCAGGTTTCACTTTGAGGTAAGAGGGAGGTTTAAGGGTAATACAGTTATAAGAGTTGGGTTAGTTTTTTTTGACACTATATCAAATAAAACAACTGTTAGTTCAATGTTTCAGTGAAAATGTATTGCATGTAAAGTTAAATACAAATTGTAACTAACTCAATTTGTAATGTACTGAAAAAAATGAAGTGCAACTGGACTGTACTTTGGCAGTTCATTCGTGTACAACAAGAGGGAGCCAACGTACCACTAGCGAGTTTGTGGTTAGCTTAAGGGTACGTTGAAGGTTTCGGTTTAGTAGGGATTAAGGTTGCGGTTGGGGGTTAGGGGCGGGATGGTGGTAAGAGTACTGTTGGGATTCTGGTTACGGTTCAAATGTCGTGAGACACTTTGAGGGAACGTTAGTGTTTAATGTTAAGTGGTTTGATTAGGTTAGGTGCCAGGTTATGGTTTAAGGGAAGCGTATCGTCGCTGTCGGGTGGAAACCTTGTCATATTCTTTCACAAATGACCTAATTTAAAGTGCTAAATTATGGGGTGGCGAGGCGCAGATGGAGGTTGATGAGATTTATAAGATTATGACTCTACCGACTCAAAGTAGAATTGTCCGGCCTTCGTGGAAGTCTCCTGTTGCAGTTGAAGTTCGCAAAGCGCTTCTGCAGTCATGAATCAGTCTTGGCCCTGCGCGGCGTTCTTCAAGTTTTCCAGCGCTCGTTCGAACGGGAGAATACACATGAATGAGATCAAATGGACGGCCTCGCTGGTGCGGGGAGCGATAATCTAAATAGCTATCGCACTATTCACTCGGGTTCCATTTAACTGGAGCGCATTGTCTCAAAGTCGCAGCATTAACATCATTGGCTCGACGGGTGTTATATCTGGCAAGCGGCGCCCGTTTTTCAGGGAGCGTTTGAAAATGCTCTCGTCTTCCTCGAACGTGCCAAGCGTTAAAATAGGTCAGTAACGTTTCCATCGCTCTTGTCGGGTTTTGTAAAACACACACGACACGCGGGGCCCGAATCGGCCGCGTGGACGGAGGCCAAGCGCATTAATGGCAACCGGGCCGAGTCGGACGACATTGTTATCGCGGCCCTTCCCGGGAAAGCGCGGCCGGCTGAACATCTAGAGCTTGATTTATAGCGGCGTCTGAATTGATGTTTCGAGCCGTTCGCGGCAGGGAAAAAACGTTGACGATCCTCCGGGCAGAAGGGCCCCCGCATCATCTGGCGGAACAGAACGGGGGGTTCCCCTCCCGAGAAATGTCCACCTGTAGCGGGGTATCGTATTACTGTGTTGATTGGAACCGACTCAAGCGGTGAGCTCTGTGAGAAATGGCTGGAAATAAGAAGGTCTTTGTGGGAAGGGGGAAGCAACAAGTTAGCTGACACGCTTGTTACCTCTGCCGGGGAGGTCTTCATTGACAACGCGGCGGACGTTCGACAAACCTGGCGGAGAGGTCGGAAAACGCAATCCGAAGTCTTTACGTTTCCTTTTATCTCGACAGCGAAGCCGCGTTTATCTCGCGGGATACGACGTTCCACGCTCACCTGCGGTCAGCTGCGATAGAGGTCGAAGAAAAAAAACAAACAAAACGTTTTTTAGCTCTTTTTCTCTCACACGCACTTTCAACACGTTGATTGATTGTAGTTTCTGTGTACGTGAGTGTGCCTTTAAGAGGCGGGGCCTGGAGGCGATTTTTTATTTTTTTTATTATTTTTTTTTTCACGTTTTAAGTGTTTAGATGTTTTGAAATTTAAAAAAAATGGGGAACCAGGTCGACAATTGTCTTAAAATAATAGCAAACGGGAGACAAATGTAATTTATCACTCAAATTGACCTTTTTTTAATTTACAAAAGTGTTTTCCTTAAAATGCAAAGTGTAAAATATGTCTGCAAAATAAGTCTTTTTTTCATTAAAAAAAGGCAAATGATTTAAAAAAAAAACCAAGGTAAATTAAAAAAAAAAAAAAAAAATCAAATTGATTTAAAAAATGTGAACCAAATAAAGAATTTGAAATAACAAATATACAAAATATGTAAGGTCTCCATCATTTGTTATTTTGTATCTATTATAATTATGTTTATTCATTTATTTAAAAAAATGGTCGCTATTGCGGCCTTCCCTTCTACACAGGTGCAGTTTGTTTTAGGGCTCTGAAGCTCCATTTGAAGGTGACATATTGGTTTGTTGGCTTTGTATTTCAAAATGGCGTCTTCACCAGGCGGTGTGACTCCCGAAGCTACTCTACCGATTCTCGCTGCCATCGTAAAGATGACATTTATCACTATTGATCCAATGATGGACTGACCCTCTCACGGATGTAAAGCTGTTGTTCCATTTGTTTTGCTCAAATGCGGTGATTTACCGGGGGAGTCCAGCGGCGCGTTAACGAGAGCAGAATGACATCACATCCTTGTAATATCGCATCTTGCCGTTTATTATCCGCTTGAAGTGATGATACAAATTCGTTCTTTATGGTTTGGTATCAACTGGCTTATTCATCACGGTAGACGGCGCGGCGGCTAATTTATCACTGGCGGCCCACATGCGGGGCGGGGGCGGGGGCTGGGAATGATGGATGGCTCCGGTGGCGTTGTCTGGTGCGCCGGCACCGGACAAAAAGGAATCCGGAAGGTAATCGGAGCGATAAATACAACGTTTTTCGACGTGTCGCGATGCGACGCCGGCCCTCTTTTTAGCCTCTTGCTGTCGGGAAAACATACAAAAATACTTTATGGATAAGCGAGAGAATGCATGAAATGTAGACCGTGCTTTAATCTGACCGGTCTCGAACCTCCAGGAACTGGCTGGGACACGTAAACGCACAAAACTTGACTGACCGAGTCATCCATTTGCCGTGACTGTCAATTTACATTTTTGAAATTACAAAATGTGAAACAAATAGATTTGTTTTGTTTTGACAAAATGCGCAACGACGAGGCGCTCGCTCTCAAGCGGCCACGCCCACTGAAGCACCCGTCCACGCGTTCAACCGATGTGAACAAAGGCACTATAGCGCGGGAGAGATACGTCACTGGGCCCCATTTAGCGTGGCTAACCCACAAATTGTGCGATTGAGAAAACGGTTTAATCACTGTATCTCCACAATTCAGTACGACATAATTCTCAGTCTTTGCACGTTTTCGGCATTATCTTCCAACGTATCGTGTTGAGACGCCAATCTCCGAATTCGCTTTACAGCGTCTTTCAGAATATTTCAATGTGACGGGATTATTTGCGCATCTATTAAAGAGTAGCGTACGTATGCTCCCCTGTTTAATGAATTGAATAAACGTACAAGTAGCAGGTTAGGCGCTGTGATAGTGCAATGATGGAGCTCTCTCTTTGCCTTTTACGGCAAAGAGAGAGCTGGCTGATTGAACGGCGTCCTCCTCGAGGTCAGACGGCAGCTAAGAGCTTCTTTTTTTTTTCTCTCTCTCCTCTCCTCTTTCCGCTTACCTGTGCAGACAGTCGTAAGCAGAGAAGCTCGTTGTTGATATTTCCATCCGCGGAAGTCTGCAGAGGACATAAAGAGACGCCCGTAACTCGATAGCGGGGTGTTTTTTAAATTTTTTATACCTGGGACCCGGGGGACCGCTCGTGTCCAAAGCTGAGCGTCCCGCTTGTCAAAAAGTGAAGCGTAAAAGTGGCCTTTTCAGTCAAGGCGCAGACGCTATTAAAGGTCAAGATGGGGAGTGCAGATGTTTTTGTCTGCTCGTCGCTCGCCTTCCCACGCACTCGCTTGTCTGCGCGCAAACGTTGGATGCCGGGACCGCTTGCTATGGGGATTTGCGTGTACAGTGGATTTCTTATTTTTTGCTTTTGTTAATTATTTAAATCACTTGAGTTTCATTTCAAACTCCTCTTACAATGTTACCCTTCAAAATAGCACATTTGATTTCGAAGGTGCGAGGATGCCGGTTGTGTATGTCGCCGCTTCTCAGCCTGTGAAAATAACAATTACTACTTTCCTAATAGCAGTTGAAATACGTTTTTGACTCTGTGATAACCGTATAACAGCCGTACCGTGAAAACCTCAATTTTTCTCCCGTGACAAAGCTTGTGAACTCAGTTTACTCATATCAAGTCCATTTTCCCCATCAAAATAATTAAAATGCCGTGAATCCGCTCCTTTAAAAAACGTATGTATTTATTTATCCAATTGAGAGCAGATTCTAATTTTCAATGCCAACCGGGCGGCAGACAGCAGAGAAAATCAAAGCAAAAGGAAAGCAAATGCAAATACATTGACAACAATTTGACAACTGTATAATACATTCTATGCTAGCACAATGGCAAAACAGAGGTGCAACCCACATGTACCGTATCCCTCGCGAACCTTTAAAACGATGATATTGGGATGAATAAAGTGATAATTTTTTTTTCTTCTTTTATTGCAGTCTTCCTTTAGTTTGGGCAGAAAATTGAAAAGCTCAACCAAAAGTAGTTTGGACCTTGCGAACGAAGAGGGTAGTAATAAAACTGCTGGAACGGAGCGTGCAGGTGGTGGTATGGAAGGTGAGCAGAGAGCAAGGAAAATGTCGTTTCATTCAGCAAAGTAGCACTGTTTTCTATAAAAAACAATCAATCAAAGAAGAATGTTAACGAAATAAACTGATTTATGTTTAATGAGTACTTACTGTGGTATTCGTGTGCCGGATTTGTGCTTGGTGAGCAACATCAGGAGCTGGAGTAAGTTTGCTGTTAGCGTCTGGGCGTCAGCTGTGGCCTACAGCAGCTCCTCGCGAGTGTTTTCATTTTGTATTTGCGTTTGATGGTTTTGTCCCGTTCAATTGAAGCGCGTCCGTGTGCTCTCCTTGCCCACGTGCCCGGGCATTACAAATGAACTTCGCGACAACTTCGGGCACTCGTAAGTCATGGTACCACTGTACTTTCATCTATATATTTTTAAAATACAATCAATATATCACAGATGACTCCAGTGCCAATCACGATCGGAACCTTTGTCTGCGTTCACCAGCGTGCTTGCGTTATGCTGTTGGTGAGTTTGCAAATGGCGATTCGCGATCCCCGCAAATGCACATTTTTGATCGCTAAGCAACCCCGCTGCCCATCCACCACCCTCATTATGTATGCAAAAAGAAGCCTACCATCCTTTTATTTGTCCCCTGTGTCGTTATCTACTTGCAACGTGCAGTGAAATGCACCCTGCTTCACCCCTTGGCTCTGTTTGATGATAAGGAAATGAAGCTTTGAGATAAACAGATGAATAGAAGAGCACAATAAACAACCCTGAATTCAAAATGAAAGCAGAAGCAGCATTCAAAAATAGATTTAAAAATAGAGAAAAGTTGACTCAATTACTGTCACCAATTCATTTTTACTAACATTTCATCAATTAAAAAAATGTCAAAATCATTCTTTTCATTGTTCTATATGGACAAAAAGGAAGAAGTTGGATCAATTGCTGTTCCACTGCATTCCTTTGGGTGGTGGTAATGCACATTTTAAAGTATGTTTCAAAAAATTACATATACATTAAAAAGGAATACAATGTGACATCATAAAGAAATATGCCAAACGTAACTAAAAAAAAAAAAAAGGTTTGTTTTGTTTCACATTTTGCAAAAGTGAATTTGTTTCATGTTTTGGAGACATTTAAAATGTTAACCATTCCTTGAATTTGGTAATTAATCATAAAAAAAAAAAAAATTTCAACTAAAAAAAACAAAGTCCAGTAGTGCCTTTACATAATAAAGGACAACAACGGAATAAGGTATCATTTTAGTTTGGGGTGGATGAAAAATAACTAGATAGGCATGTATCCATCAATATTCTATTGGTTGCTGCAGTTGGAAAGCATTTTGTTTAGCCTCTAAATGATTAAGCGTTTTAGGGCAATGGAATGAAAATAAAGGTTGTGCGTTGTCGTTGGTATAGTAACAGAAGCTGAGCTGTGGTTTGACAGGTAAGCATCAATGGCAGCCTAAAGTGTCACAATTGCTCCGAAACTAAAGTGAGAATGTTGCGTCAGTGCATTGCCGCTGTGTCGGCTGACGGCGGCACAATGAGGATCTCCGCTCTCCGGCCTGGATTGGCCCTTTGAGTGTTGATTGCAGAGAAGACTGATCTGCAAGGAAATGAAAGGGAGAGAGTGGCTTATCCAAGCCTTTGTCTGATAATCAGCTCGGTATCGTGTTGATCATTTACAATTCTGCTCCCGCCCGCCTGGCTAGTCTTTTAGTGGTGTTGCTGAAGCGCAAGCTCGCAGAGTTTCAGCGGCCTGGCAGCGAGCCACATACGGTCAAGAAATTAAAACCCCAAAAAAAAGCCCGAGGTGTCATTCAGGTGTTTCGTTCTGGGTCTGGACCACTCGGCCGGATCAGAGAGGCGCCTATGGACCTTTTCACCGTGACGTCACCCTTATTGCCAGGTCAGCCTTAAAGCAAGACCAGGAAAGTCGCCCCATTGGTGTCCAAAGGAGCACAGAGCAAGACCGCGAGCGCCGGGACTTTAAAGACTCGGACCTTAGTTATTGGAACTAAATAGCCGGAAGCCAAACCTAAGAGTCGGATAGTTCTCCGGAAAGCATAACCCGGTTTAGTTGGCAGTCACAAATGATTTCTTCAACAAGACACAAGATCACACCAGTCGAGGGTCACTCGTTAATATCCACGTCTCGTAGCCAGGAAGCAAGACCAGGAACTCCTCACGAAGCCGACTGTTTGGCACAAAGTCGGCCCATTGGTACCGAAGGGTATTTCTCGGGGACTTGGTATCAAAGGAGTGCAGTCTCCTCAAAGGAGCCTGCGTACAACTAGCAGCACATTTTGACAAATGTCTGATTGACCTCGGGGACTTGGTAACAATGGAGTCTAGTCTCAGGTCGCTGCTTAATGTCCTGGTCTCACATTCATAGAACAAGACACAGAAGCATCAGGTCCTGAAAAGACTTGGACCTTTTGTTCCTGGAACTAAATATCTGCAAGCCAAACATACGAGTCTGATAGTTCTCCAGAGAGCATAACAAAAAAGCTTTCGGTTCTTTAGTTGGCGGCAAGGAGTGATTTCCTCAACAAACCGACTGTTTGACACAAGGTTGTCCCAGTTTGTGGTCACTTGCTAATAAAGCAAGACCAGGAGCACCGGCCGGGATTCTAACGTCTTAGACCCTGGTCGCTAAACACGCAGCCTAAAATGCAACACTTGCAATCTGGAATGCGAGCATCCCCAACATGGCTAACAGCGCATGAAATTGAACGGATTGGAGTTGTCGATCCGAAGTCCCGGGGGCTCTCTTCTCCGGTCCCCGTGAGTCACCTGATGGACTGTAAAATCCTCAGGCCGGTCTCTCTGGTGCCCGGAAAATGGAAGCTGCCGGAGCTCGTCGACGTCAGCCCCCATCCGCTCGCACTTCGTAGAAAAAGGGCCGACCGAGATGGCGTTTGCTCCTCCTTTTGTTTTGAACGTCGCAGTTAAAAGCAGCACAGGCTAACTAACCCTTAAACAAAGAACTACTTCACCATTTGCATCCGGGTACCCAGGGATTGCCAAAGTTCATTTATTATCCCAGAAATGCAAATCGAGAAATGTTGAATGAATGATATGAATCAGAGGGATTTGAAGCTCTGAGTTTCAATGAATGAATGAATGTTTTTTTAAAAAAAGAGTCTTTTTTTTATGTACAAGTAAAACATGAAAGGCATTTTTTTATTTTTATTAAAAATTGTAAATACATTTGAATTTTACTTGATAGCGTGCTGCTTTTAAAATCACAAATAAAAATGTAAAAAATGGAAAAATAAGTTGAATGAATGTTTTATGTAAATCAATTTGAATGTTCCCAGATTGCACATTATTTCAAATGTTTTGGTGTTGCAGACATTTTTTAAATTGTGCCATTTAGATATCACATTAATACTCCTAACATTTTTTTGGACACTTTATTTTAAATATGTTTAACTTCAGCGGCACGGCGGGCAAGTGGTTAGCACATCGGCTTCAGAGTTCTGAGGTCGGGGGTTCGAATCTGCACGTTTACATGTTGTCCTCATCCTCGCATGGATTTTCTCCGCGTGCTTCCTCCCAAACTCCAAAACTTGCACGTGAGGCTCATTGAAGACTGTAAATGGTCCCTTTTTCCTTACGTGGAAAATGTGGACTTCCCTCCTGTAACGAATGAAAGCGGATGTAAGTCTTCTCAAGACCATGCTCCTGGTGAATGGAAACTTTTTCCTTTGTTTTTTTTTTAAAACATCAAACTCTAGATTGGAAGCTTGGCGAGGCGCCCGCCGGGCCTTCCTGGCTACTTCCAGAAGGCGCCGCTTTGTTTGCGAGTCTTCTGTCAACCTCCCCGCTAGAGCTTCATTTCATCAGAATTGCATCATTAATAGCGCAGAAATGATTCCCGACAACTCGCGAACACATTGACCCCGGGGAGGAGGGAGGGGGGGGGGGGCAAGCGAGAACCATTATGGCGTCATCTACATACAAATGCAACAGAAATGCTAATAGCATTGCTCCACAACCTTCATTGAGTCAAGGCACGTGCATATTTTACATTTAGAAATATTTCACCACCAAACAAAAATGTGCAGCGAACCCCAGTCCATCGTGGGAGTTAGCAGACCTAGCCATGATAGGCTCGAGTGAAGTGGAAAGAAAAAAGGGACATTTAGGGTATCGTGATGCCCTCGCATGTGAGCAAGGAGAGCCATCTATTTTGCAGGGTAAATAATAAATACATTGCACTTGTATAACGCTTTAGCTACACCATCACGGTGCCGAAATTGCTTTACAGAGGCTCACCTTCATTCGGCAATGGGCGGCTGCCGCCATGGGAAGCGCTGCGAGATGTTTTTTATTTTTAAATTGCATACTTCGGCGAACGTCCTCTGCGTATTGCCCAATTGGACGACCAGCCGCCCAAATCGTCATTAGCGATTAGTCGACATCAAACGATAAAACACCGATGCGAAGTAGTAAAGGCGATGAATCGGTTCAACCCCGACTTCCTTCTCTGCTACAGTATTGGATGTCCACTTCCCCCCAGCAGACAATCCCTCACCATTCCCAGTTTACGTGCCATCGTGTCGCCCGACCTCGCTTCCTGGGTATTCATGCTCGGTCACGACCCCAATTACGGCGCAGCGCCCCGGTCGGGAACGGGCCAGCCCTCATCCAGGCGGCTTCATCGCCGAGGCGGGCGGCGCCGGTGAATTTCGAGTTGCGGTGTACGCAGATTGCTCGTAAAAGGTGCTTGTATGTTGTGGCTTTAGCTAACCGGTCATGCGCAAACAGGCTTAATACTCTTGAATGTTGTTACACTTTAAGCCAGTGATTCCCAACCACAGCGCCTCAGTGCGTTAGTGCGGGAAATCGTCCGGATTTCACTTAAGTGCTGTGAAAATTATTATTGATTCACGACAAATAACGTATCCTTGCTCATCTATCTATGCCAGTGGTGTGTAGTGACAGGCAGAACAAATAAATGCTCTTCCAATAAACGGCAGAAGGTACTATTAACGTGTGTGTGTGTGTGTGTGTGTGTGTGTGTGTGTGTGTGTGTGTGTGTGTGTGTATCCACATGTTGCCATTCATACAACACAGTAATATCTTTGTGTTCAAATAAACAGGTCCACATTTCACACTAGGTATGTCAAATAGTTAGTAAATTGAGACGACATCATTATTTCAGTGTATACACGTGACATTTTTGTTCGGTGGCGTGCCGTCCATTTTTTTCAAATGTAAAATATGTGCCTTGGCTCAATCTAGTTTGGGAAACAGTGGTATCTCGCAGAACAAGACAAGTGGGATCATTCGCCCCAAAAAACTGCTTTTGGGCTTTGCGTTGTAGGTGGAGGAATTCCTTGACCTTTTAAGTGTCAATTTGTTAACAAAATCCAACCTACAGTAGGTTTTGTCAGTAAATTGATATAGAGTTAGGGTTGCAAAATTACAGCAATTTTCAAAGTTGCAAACTTTCTGCATGAATTGACAGGCATTCATGGGAATAAACGGGAATAAAGGAGGAATTTATCAAATCGAAGGTTGGCTCGAGAAAAGACAAAACAACATATTTATATTCATGTACTGCTTGTCCATGAAATGACCCCCAATTCCCAGTTAATTCCAATAGAAAGTTTCCAATATGGAATATGCCCACAGAAATGTTGCAACCCTAAAAGCAACATTATCACACCGAATCTGTGAATGGAGACGGATCGTCTCCAGGATGGAAATGTGCATATATCGTTTCCGACAATTTCTTCTTATCTATTGCCGCTTTGTGTTTATTAGTGTAGGAAGGCAGCTTCTGGCATAAAGCAGAGGTGTTTTGAATCTTATGCGTGTGTGTTTGTCAGGCTTTTTCTCTGCGTGGGTGCACCGTGCACTCATGCGCATGTTAGTGTATGTGTGCCTGTTAACGACCCTGCAAAATGACAAGCTGAGTTGGCAGCGAGAGTACAGCCGAGGGTCATAGAGAGAGAGAGAGAGAGAGAGAGAGAGAGAGAGAGAGAGAGAGAGAGAGAGAGAGAGAGGGAGGAATAGGAGGAGGGTGGTGGTGATGAGGAGGAGAAGAAGGCCGCTGCCGTGATTCACCATGCTGTCATCAGAGGGACAGGGGTGGGCGGACGTCCGTGCGCCCGTCATGTATTCCCACCTGAGTGGTGGGCACACGTCGTTATTTACAGCCTAACCTTGGACGAGGGAGGGGAGGGGAGGGGGGGGGGGGGGGCTCAGGAGCTCATCACGGCGACGGGAGAATCAGATTGGACTTGACGTGTACCCGAGCCGCTGACCTTGATAAGTGCGAAGCGCCTTCAGCAAAGAAGGTTAGAAGAAGAAGAAGAAGAAGAAGAAAAAGAAGAAGAAGAAGAGGGCACTTCTGTTGGCTTTCGCCGCCAATTTGCGCGTTCATGTTTATGGGTGAATGGATGCCATTGGCCTAATAGACTTAAGCGTGAGTGGAAATGACACTCTGTCGGCCTGCCCTGTCATGCCAGTTAAAGATCATTCAGAAACACCACAAACATTTCAAAATAGGAATCAGAATAAAAATGCCTTCACTGCTCAATTTGGAGGATTAAAAAAGTTCAATCATCACAGATGTCAGTGAGCAAATCATGTACAGTATGACTCAACAAATGTCACAATACTTCAGCATATCTCCTGAAACGTTGGCAAGATCCCATGAGATTAATACAAATCTCATGAGACTTCGACACATCTTTTGTAAGACTCATTTCAGGAGAACAATAAATGTTGTGAGACTTCATCAAATCTCGTGAGACTTCGACATATCTCATTCTACGTATTTTGCATCTTCAGCTCATGAAGAAAATGTAACACAGTGAGTGTAAAAAATGAAGAAAAAAAAAACCTTTACTGAGTGCATTCAGGTACAAACAGAGTTAGTGTTTGTGTAAGCGAGGATGAGGCCTTGAATTATCCCACTCGTGTAAATAAGGACATGAACCTGCTTTTAAGCCAGGAGCTCTCCAATGACAACAGCGCCTTTGTGTGCACACGCCAGTCGTCTTGTTTATGATGGCCCTTGAACACATCACAGGCTGCATGTTTTGCTGGGTCAACGCTCCAATTTCCGTGTTAATGCTGCTGTTGTTTTTTTTTTTTTTTTTTTTTTGTTCCCGCCCCAGTGGATGATCCAGAAGCCCCACAAGGTGGCGACCTTCTTCGGCTGCATCGGCACCGACCGCTTCGGCGAGATCCTGAAGAAGAAGGCCGAGGAGGCGCACGTGGACGCCCGCTACTACGAGCAGAGCGAGGAGTCCACCGGCACCTGCGCCGCCTGCATCACCGGCGACAACCGGTGGGTGGCGGCCGACGTTAGCCAGCAGGCTAGCTTATATGTTTTGCTAAATTACAAACATGACCAAAGGTCTTCCACAAACCCTACGATGGCGGCTTGGTTCCCAAGTGCCCGCTCCTCCACGAGGCAGTCGGAAACCAAATCGATTCAGCGGAACCTGTGGGTGATGAGGAAAATTCCAGTGTCTGTCGTAAATGCGCACAAAGACAAATTCACAGGGCCGTGTGTCTCTATAAAACACTCATTGGCAAGACCTCACCATATGTTCACTCTCTGCTCACCATGCATACCACCACCCTCACTCTCTGTGCCAGCGGTTTTATGAACCTCTTCGTTCCTAACGCCGGCACTACTTTTGGCCCCAAACGACTGGAGACACTGCGACAAATAATAAAACTCGCCTCCTTCCTCCCAAATGCCATCATTTAAAAAGTTAGTGAGCGATACTGTACGTACATAATCGCTGGACCTGATTTTAGCCCGGTTTGAACCTTTTTTTGACCATGTGCTATGATTTAAGGGGACGTATTATGCAACTACGTCACACTGGACAGTTTGTTGTCCGTGTATTTGCATGTGCTTTTATTTTGCTTTGTTTTACTCTGCTGTCTGCGACAAGGCTTGCATTGCAAATGAGAATCCGCTTTCGAGTGCTTTACCGGGATAAATAAAGGTTCAATAAATGAAATCAACTTAAAAGGTCCATCCTGAACAGCGACACGAGCTGGGAAAATGCCGTCTACGTCAGTCATTACGCCCGCCACCGAGCTCGCCGGTCTTGGCGGGCTTGCATGTCTGATGTTGAGCCGTGACAGGTGAAAAGGTCATACGGCGCGTCCGGGGAGATTGGCGGCGGAATATTTCTTACAGGTGTTCCTCAGACAGCTCAGCAGGCTCCAGCAAAGGTCGCCCAACTGACGGGCGCCGATCGCTCGCACCCTCGGAGAAGAGATTTCTGAGAAATCAATTGGACTTCAATCCAAACTAGCGACAACATTTACAAATTATCGAATAATAACACTCCAACTTTTGCGAGAGAACAATAGTATTTGGAATTTCACGTTGTTTATAGGAGTGATTCTCAAACCCTTTTGGGTCCAGCAACCCAACGCATCAGCGCAGACATTTTACCAAGGATCCCTTCGTAATCCTAACGCAAATTCAACATAAATACCATGTGTATTTGTCTTTTTTATTTTTGTTGGACTATATTGTCGAACTGATATCATATATCACAGTTATATCAGAGCTTTTAATTGCCCCAACATTACGGTATGTTAGTTTTATTGGCTGCCAGTGTCTGTACCGTTCGTCTAATACAATAGCATAGTAGCCTAAGTCATATTTGAGCATTTTACAAAAACAAGGGGGGGGGGGAACCGAAACTTTGTGAGCAAGTACCTATGTATTTTTCTAGATTTGGTAAGAGTAAGTTAAAAATGACTCAGACAGTAATGTTGTTAGGCTAACATTATGTAGCTATGCACGAGCAAAAGATTTTTCGGGACCCAAAGCCACAGCTGGCACAGCCTAGTTTGAGAACTCTCGGTTTAAACGACTTATTCAATTTTATGGTTGCAAATGAATGGGAAATTTCCGGAAATGGAAAAGTTCTCATTACCCGTTGTTGGGAAATTTCCAAATGATGTGCCGCAAAATTCTTGTGAACCCAATTGGTCTGTTTTTAAAAAGAGGCTACTTGAAACATTTTTGGGGGATTTATTTATTTGTAATTATTATTATATATATATTTTTTTATTGGAAGTTTAATGCAGGAAGTTGGACATGACTAAAAATTTACGAAAAAATTGTGGGTAATCGATGGGATTTTATTCACATATAATGAAGATTTGATCTTCCTTGTAATGGACTAGCCTGTTCCTGTTATTCACGTCACTTCCCGATATATTCCTGTTAGTACCCATAAATTAGTATTGAAAATTCCTGGAATTTTGCAACGCTGCGTATAATCCGGTCTTCCTTCATTTAAATTCTCGGGCTCCCTTTCCCCTAAATGCGTCCGTTTTGTCATGCCGTGAAAGGCAGCGAGCGCTCTTTGTGTTGCAGCACCTGCTCTCATCAAGTAGCTCTGATTGTTGCACTCATTTTGATAGGCGCTCATAAAGAGGCCGCTTAGGAGGGGCTGCTACCTGATGGCCCGTGTTAAGATAATGCCACCTGCCTCTCTTTATATCAGCTCCTCCCAACTAAGCACCGCCATCAGCACTCGCGACTCAAGTGTTCATGATGTGTTGTTACTTGTTTTTCCACCCCAACCTCACCTGTGCTTTCTTCAATTTCCACTCGTATGAAATGAACAGGATGCAATTTTTTTTTTTTTTTACACAAAATACAATCTAAAAAAAAAATGCCACAGTCATGACCAACATTAAAATGTAGTATCATAGTGGGCCTAGGTGTGTATCAAAAAGCAGATGCTTTATACCTACAAATAAAAAACGTATTACATTGAAATGAATAAAACGTGGAGCTGAATAAGTGGTGTAATTGGTGGAAATGAATCTGCATGCACTTACCTTCAAGGCTGCCCAGTTCCTTCAGCACCAAAGCATTCCAATGATCCGTTTTGTAACGAAACAGGCTCATTCAAATGTATCTTACGTAACAATGATCACTCGTGAGGGTCTAAAAAGCATCCAGACTCTCAGTCTTGAGGCGACATAATGCCACACACGACTCCCGCAGAGTGAGTGAAGAGGCGGAGTTTTACAACACTTCTCAGACAGTTGAGCATTCCAGGTCATTGATTCAATAGTTAATAGATTCTCTTCTCAGCACGTTCGACTAGTTCAAAAGACGACGTAGGGACAGACCAGGAGAATCAGTTTGTGAAAAAATTTGAAATTGACCATATTTGGACATCTGAGGTTTCCGCCCGACAGCGGTGGTATATTCAATATCCACAACATTGATGGATTGAATGATGTATGGTGCGTGTGCCGACAGGTCCCTGGTGGCTAACCTGGCTGCGGCCCAATGCTACAAGAAAGAGCAACACCTGGACCTGGACAGCAACTGGGAGCTGGCGACCAAAGCCAAGGCCTACTACATCGCGGTAAGCGCCAACATCTCCGTCGTGGAGTCAAATGAGCTCTTTTTACCTCGCCGGACAATAGCAGCTCGGTTCCCCACCTGCCTCGACATTAATCTCCATATAAATGATTCCATTCGTGCCTCTTAATACCAACACCAGGCAATAGCTGAGAGTGATGCATCACAACATGGCTATTTTCTCCCACTCCGGTTGGACTGTCCTAATATTGAACTTTGAAGCTTATTTATCAATACTGTATCCTAACAAAAACATTCAACAGTACATCACAACTTGGATTTTTTCTCTGAACCGTATAGAGCAGTCATATTGGTATGTGACACGTATATTTATCTAAAAATCAAATCATTATAGTTTATATGAAAGGAAAATGATACGCGACATCGCAATAGCGATATTTTGTCTCACCCTTGTCAATTGCACGTGAAAAACAATACGGTGCATCTCAATAGCGATATTTCGTCCCACTCCATCCATCCATCCATCCATCCATTTTCTGAGCCGCTTCTCCTCACTAGGGTCGCGGGCGTGCTGGAGCCAATTCCAGCTGTCATCGGGCAGGAGGCGGGGTACACCCTGAACTGGTTGCCAGCCAATCGCAGGGCACATAGGAACAAACAACCATTCGCACTCACAGTCGTGCCTACGGGCAATTTAGAGTCGCCAATTCGTGCATGTTTTTGGGATGTGGGAGGAAACCCACGCAGGCACGGGGAGAACATGCAAACTCCACACAGGCGGGGCCGGGGATCGAACCCGGGTCCTCAGAACTGTGAGGCTGACGCTCTAACCAGTCGTCCACCGTGCCGCCCCGTCCCACTCCAATTGGACTGAAATATAGGAAAATTTGACGATTGCCTATCGATACCATAAGAGAAAATGATACTTTTTTTTTTTTTTTCTCAGAACGAGCTAGGTCCCCCCCCACCCTCGATTTGCCCCCGCCCCCCTTAGCTTCGACAGTCTCATTAGTAAGCACGGCACATTCTGTGGCATTTGAATTGTGGGTGGGTGAGTGGGGGGGGGGGGGGGGGGGGGGGGGTTGCAAAGTGGGCCACAAATGAGGGAACAATTCCTTCCCACCCTCATCTTTAATGTAATGATCATCATGACGCTCGTGTTAGATTTGCGATGTGATCGACGGTGCCTGCTGCTGCCTCGTTGGTGCGATTGGATAAAAGGATCATCATCATCATCATCATCAATATCTTCAACATCATGGCTAGTGGCAGAGCTCGAAGAGAGCAGGCAGGCAGCGCTGGCGTTTCCCACAAAGAGAGAGAATGTTGAAGCTCTGCCAAATGCTCAGTGGCAGGCTGTTGCTAGGAAATGTGGCTCCTTAGGCAAAGCATTGCACAAAGAGCAATAACAAAGGCGGGGGAGGACGGGGGGGACGGGGGGACGGGGGGGGGGGGGGGGGGGGGGGGGGGGACGGAATGGCTCACAGCATTCACTCACGACACGGACTGACGGGCGTAATATCCACATTTGATGCTTGTGTGTCCAGACTGTATCAAGAGACAAAAGATATGATATGGAAGTTTTGTCATGCTTTTGCGATCTGACGCTTGTTTGTTGATACTGTGTTGCAACAGAAAACGATATCGATATTTTGTCCAATCCCAATCAGATATCAATATTTGACACGTATGTATTGATACTGTATTATAACGCAAAATGATGCAGTACGACCCGATATGGATATCATCACCATCTTGAGATTAGATATTAGCTATAATCGAGATATTTCGCACTTGTAGGTTGGTACTGAAAATGATACGGTACGTTTCAATATTCATATTTTGTCCCACTCTAGTAAAACTGTTATAATATTGATATGTGAGGCTTGTTTGTCGATTACTGTATCACAACAAAAAAAGGATACAGTAGAACCCAAAACGGACATTTTGGGTTGGAACCCCGGGGGGCATGTGCCCCCCCACACTTTTTACCCTGCGTGCCCCTATGTGTATAGTGTACCCCTTTTCAGTAATGGAATATTTCGATACCCCACCCCACACACACACACACACACACACACACACTGACTGACATGTATTGATACGCTGTCCAAAGATAAAACAATACATCGTGATAGAAATTGATATTTCATACAATACTGTAGCGCAACAAAAAACAATTTGGTACAACACGATATTTGTATCTTTCTCCCAGACCTACCAGGCAGCCATTTGAGGCTTTTTGGTCGATACTGTATTGGAAGAGAAAATGATACGGCACATCACAATATCAATATTTTGTCTTGCTCTAATCAAAGTGTCATAATCTTGATAAGCGACGCTTGTTTGTCAGTAGTGCATCACAACAACAAGCGATGGCGTACAACCCGATATGGATATTTTCTGCCACCCCTACGCTAACGATATTGATGCTGCGTGGCAAGCTAAAACAACACATGACGATCTCGCTATTTAGTTCCAGCCGTGCAGTCAACATCCGAGATGGAGGGTGATGTATTGATGTATTGTGTGAGTGACTCTAATTGCTCGGGCTGATGTGTTCATGCTTGGCCCAGTTTGCCTCCCTCCCTCCCGTCCTTCTTCTCAATGCCATTCGCCCGCCGCCCCTCGCGCCCCCCCCCCCCCTAATGCGAACGCCTCCTCTCCCCGTCTCCATGTTCTTCTTTTATCCACTCTGCAGCATCACCACCGGCTTGTTTTTCTTACCACTGAGCGCTTTGCCCTGTAATTTGATCGCCACTCGCTGGGTGCATCCTTCAGCTCGCCGCTTTGAATTAACCTGCCTGCCATGCACAGTCACAACTAAAATTAGAGAAGGAAACAAAAAAAGGCTTTAAGTTAGTCCACCTTGTGGCCACATATAGGATGATGGTGATGGAGAGGGATGGGGCTCGACGAGCAGGACAGGCTATGAAAAAGCTCCGTTAATTACCGGCGGGCGCAGATGGTCAGAAATAAGCCAAGGATAGATGGAGGAGACACTGGCCTCTGCCAACTGGCCGCAGTCAGACACGAGCTACGCCACCGCTTGCTAGCGAAACATCAGCTGTGCACATGTCAGACAAGTTTTGTTTTTAACACTTCACAATGCAATTCGAGTCAAGACTGAAGGTAAACCGTGTCGTGGATTGTTTGTACCAGAGTTTAGCTAACATACAGTGTGCTAGGTTTTTAGTCTGGAACAGGTTGTCGGTGACTGGGATCGTTTTCACATGTGTACGAGTGGCAGATATCGACATTGTCAGGACTGTCTCGGGGTGGCACAAAATAGCGCGATATATCGTTTTCTGTTGCAAAATACACCAAAGGTGTATATTATGACTTGTCCGATTAGGGTGCCACGAAATTTCGATATAGTAATGAATCAATCGTATGCGATACAGTCTGAGCATATCACTGTTAGCTATTTTAATATAGTCAACTAGTTCAAACATATTGTAAAGTGGCCAAGGATAGACACAGCCGCCGGTGCACTTTCAATCGCACTTTCAAACCTTCGATGGCCACAACTCATGCCGAGACTGGCTAACGGCTTATCCAGTTAACAGTCAGCCAACGCTACGCTGTCACTCACCAGGCCAGGCCCCGCCTTTTAAAGCCATACAAGTTCAAAGTCACTGATACTCCAGTAGAACATGAGCTCGGCGACCCCATGCAGACAGAAAATAATACCTGTACCTCACATTGTGTTTAGTCATGCGTAATTAATTTTCATCTGAATAAAAAGTGGGCTCATCAGATTATTGCATGAATGTCCGATCGGACAAAATATCAATATCGGGATGTACCATATTGTTTTGTATTTGATATTATAACTGTTCAAGAGACTGTTTCTATGCTTCAGTAGGTGCTGCAGTTTTGGTTAGCAAAATAGTCAAAATGGTCAATGAACTGAGATTGCGTTCGCCGACTCAGAATTTACGATGACACTGAGTCAATGGGGCTGCACTAGTAGCACCTGGCTTTATTTATGATTTACTTTATTTTCCTGCTCTCACTGCAGGGGAACGGTTGAGTTTCAGCCTCGTTGACTGGGGAGTGTCTCTCACACGCACACACAGATTGTTATTGCGCCTTGCCAGCCCCCGCAGTTTAGTGCCCCCCCCCCCCCCCCCCAAAGAAAGAGGAAATCAAAGTGGGGAAGGTGTTCCTCAATCCCACTCACTAAGCAGCTAAGTGACAACCGGGTGGACCATTCCGTTTCCCTCCCGCCTCTTCCTCCTTCCTTGCCACACTGCGCCACTCTGCGCGAAGCCCCTCCCACTCTCCCCGCAACCCCCCTGTGTCCTTCCACATTGCTCGGTAGGGATCACGAGGCTAAATGCAGCCAGGGAAGGAAAGGGCGGAGGAACGGGTGAAGAGAAATGGAGAGGGGAGCCAAAACTACCGTTATGGCGATGTACCGTATCATTTTCGTTGTATGGTATCAAGGGACCATACAATATCGAATTGTATATATTAGGGAGACTAATATATATATACAAGGGACTAATTGAAGTGTGAAATATCCCTTTTTTTGATAGTCCAATTACGGTAGTGACAAAATATCAATGTCATGATGTAGCGTCTTGTTTTGTTGTGGTTCAGTAACGATACGCGTACAATAAATATGAAATAATAAAAAGTAAACTAGTGAGGCTATTATGAATGTTTGACAGGGGTGTGAAAGAAATTCGATATCAAGATGACACAGTGATACGGTATAAATAAATGTGCTTCAAATATCGATATTAGGAAAATCTACTCGGAAAGTATTGATATCAAGGTGTACCGTATCGTTTCCTCGTCGATGTTACGACTGTTGACAGAGTTGGGGCAAAATATTGCTATAGGTTCATATCATATCATTTTCTCAATACCAATACACAAGCGTCAATTATCGTTATGACGACTGTGCGCTAGGGCTCGGACAAAATCAATAAATAGTGATGTCCCGTATCATTTTCCATTCCCAGCTGGTATCGATACAATAACTGTCATGTATCGATGTTATGACCGTGTGGTGGGGAAAAATATGCACACCGAGCAAACGGTATCATTTCCTATTGTGTTACTATACCGATACACACGCGTCAATTATCGTTATGACAGTCCGATAGGGGTCAGAGAAAAACGATCAATTTTGATGGTCCGTATTGTTATTTTCTTTTTTGTTATCCAATATTGACACGTGATCGTCAAGTGTCGGTTTTACGACTGTTTGACGGGTGGGACAAAATATCGATACCCGGATGTACCGTATCCCCTCCTTCCCCATTGCTTGGGAGGGAATGTGAGGCTAAAATGCAGCCAGGGAAGGGAAGGGTTAAAAAAAAAAGTGGGGGAGTGGGGTGAAGAGAGGGGAGCGAAAACTGGCAGCATCCCCGCTTTGTCTGCAGGCGATCAGTTACAATGCCGCTCACCCACCAAATTGAATCCCGGCCGCATTTACATGCCAAGTTTGACTTCTGGCCAGGCTTATTAACTACATTTGTAGATCATTTTATCTCGATTCGAATCGACTCTCCAGAGAGTCAACATTTTCTTTGTGTTTTTGTTTGTGCAAGCTGCTCCAAGAGAGTTAAATCTTTGCGGTAGATTTTATTTATTTTTTGCACCAGGTCGAACTCTTTTTTTTTTTTTTTTTTTTTTTTTTTTTTTTTTTTTTTTTTGGTTTCGCACAAATTCATGTAAAAGCTCCCAAGATATCGAACTTTAGTCTCCCCACTCCTTCATTTACTGTATCACAAGAAAAAAACATATTGATGATTTCTCTCCCCTTATCCAATAATTGTGAGATCAACATTTGATCTGTTTGCGTATGACAAAATACAATTATTGAAAAAAAAAAAAATAATAATAATAATAAAATACAACTCTTTCTCAGTTCAACTGTGTTGCTATCCAAAACGGCAGCACTGACCGAAGCAGAGTTTCTCGGACAGTCAGAATATAAGACAAAATGATACGGAACATCGCAATATTGATATTTTGTCTCACATCTATAAGACAGTCGTGAAATTGATATTGTATCGTAACAGAAAAGTCCATCGATTTTGTCACACCCGTATCGGTCAGCCATAATATCAATATTTAGCGTTTGTGTATCAATACAGTATTGGAAGACAAAAAGACAACCTAATGATATTTTGTCCACTTTTATTGGACTCTCATATCGCAACAGAAAACGTTCATCTCTGGACTGATACCTTGTCCCACCCCTATTGATCGGTCGTAGTATCAACATTTGTTGTTTGTGTATCAATACTGTATTGTAAGAGAAAATGATACCATGATGATATTTTGTCAGACCTCCAGTGGACAGTCATAATATCCGAACTGAATCGCATCGTCTATACTGCCGCGATATCGTGACACCGCTGCCTTTGGTCCTTAACTGGCCGAGCCCACAGGGTCAGCGCCCCCCTCCGGAACGACAGCGATGCGTCCCTTTTATTAGGCTGACAATTTCGTGTCCAATCGCAACCAAATGCATCAATAATCATTCCCTAATTGCGTGCACACGTCTTCTGAACAGCGTCGTATTTGTGGCCAGTGATGGAATTTCAATCAAGTCTAATAAGAGGCGTTCAAGTGCGTGTCTTTCTCCGGCAATGTTAACCTCGCCGCGCTCGCGGCCGGGGGTGCGCGTCTGGTCTACACCTGCCTAATTGAGTGGTAATGAGCTGTCGGGAGTATCGTGCGGGCGGGCGTGCGGGGGCGGGGCCTCCCTTCCCACTGGGATGTGCAGCCCTCCAGGCATGAGTGGCTACAAGCTCATGCTAGACTACATAGTTTCCACTGGTGGCAAGTCAAGTACAAATACCTTATTACTATACTTCAATAGATTTTGCAGGCATTTGTACTTTAGTTGAGTATTTTTCTTTCTGACAACATTTTACTTTTAATCTGTACTGCTTGTTTCGTCGCCGTAATAGCCCCATATCAACTCTGTCGTGTAGCCGCTAACATTATTTCTCCAAAAATGCTGCCTCCCTAATAGACGCCTTCTCCAGTATATAAATAGCCCCGACGTATAATTTGTTAGCATTCGTCATAGCTTGTTTTGTGTTATTACATCCATTAGAGCAGGGGCGGGGAAACCTTTTGGCTCTGGGGCCACACTGACTTTTAAAATTGGAAAGGCGGGGCAAGCCAGGACCAGATGCTTACTTATCAAAAATAAACAAAACAAGGCATTGTAGTGTTAATACTAAGATTTACTTTGAATGGGAACAGTGTTGTTTTGTTGATGACCTTTTTTTTTTGCCAGCGCATCAAAGTCTGGTGTTAGTTTTGTTGTGGCAATTCTCAGAGCACATCTGAGGTGTTCATCACTCAGCTGGGAACTGTAGGACGTTTTGTTGGTGTTCATCACACTAAAAGCCTGTTCACACACACACGTAGAGCCAAACACCACCAGCATCCTCTGTGCAATCTTCTGGATTTTTGGAAATGTGTCTGTCTGAAGCATAAAACTTACCCAGTTTGAGAGTTGAACTTCTCTTTTAAGGCAGTATCGCATTGGAGATCAGTCAGTTCCATCTGCAGCTGCCGTGGCGCTGTTTCAGGGTCTTGCGTGACTGAATCTTGCATGGCAGTCAGATAAAGGTGTTTTTCTGAGCCCGCGAGCTTGATTTTAGCTGCTGAGCCGTCGCCATCAGTTCCTGCGTTGATTGGCTGTTAGCATAATCAGCACGCTTGGTAGAAAAGTGACGGCTGATGTTAGATTCCTCTAATGGCGCAATGGTTTCTTAACAAATTAAACATACAGCCTTTTTAATAAGCCATTCTATATTAAACACTCAGCAGTCACCGTCAACCTTTCTTTTCTTTGACCCACTCATGGTTGAAGAAGGGTTCAGAGCAGTAGCAGAGTAAAAACAGCCAAAGCCAAGTCAATGTATCACTGTACCTTCTGCGCGACCTGGTGGAACCACTGGGCGTGACAGCACCACCTGGTGGAACCACTGGGGGTTACAGCACAACCTGGTGGAAGCACTTGGCATTACAGGACAAGGTCAAATGAATGTAGTTATGATTTGGGCGATTCTGTACCAATCTTTGGCGGGCCGGATTGAAATGATCATCGGGCCGGATGTGGCCCGCGGGCCGTAGTTTGCCCACCCCTGCATTAGCGTCATGTTTTTTGTTGTGTTGATGCATTAGTATTTACGATATTGCTGTATATACATTACAACTGCGATATTTGCATTGCGTTGACTCTGTTGCTTTGCATCTCATCTGAAAATTTGACTTTTGGAATCGCAAGGTAAAAAAGGACAAGTGTCCAGTATTGTTGAGGTAAAACAAAAAAAGGAGAAATGGTTTTACTGTCCATATCGTAGAAATAAAAATCCCTACAAATGTTTTTTTTTTTTTTTTTTTTTAGTCCTGTTCGGCTGTTAGGTCAAGCAGAATGGAGGATCTGTATCCCTTTTATGTCGGAACAGTTTTGCTGTGGCGTTTTTAAGCTTCCGCTGTGGTTTCTTAGCGTTATAATTGAAGTTTATTGAGAATCAGAGTCGGACAGAACAAAGAGAAACGAAGACAAAAGACAAAGCGCTAATTGTAAACAAGATCATTACATTATCTACAACAATGAAACATTAACTATGAGTGTTGCATGGGGCTGTAGTGCTACACCCTGTGAGGGAAGGACAGGACAAGCTAGAACCAGACAAGGACAGGGACCCCCCAAGATCCACTACCCGCCCCCGACTGCGGGAGGTGCACCCCCCCCCCCCCCCCCCCAAACTAGGCAGGGACAAAAAAAAAACCACAGCAGGCCCCACGGCCTGCCGGCACCGCTCCAGCACCCACGGAACATGGGCGAGTCACCATCGCACCACCGATACGCCACGAGAGGTCGCCCCAGTGGCTCCCCCCCACCCCGAGATCGGGAAGGAGTGAAGAAAACGAACAAAATGAGAAATTGTCGTGACTGCCTATCCTTACAAAAGTGAAACTTAAAAACGGGAAAATGCCATTACTGTATGTCATCGTACAAGTAAAAGTAAAAAGGGAGAAAATGGCATACACTAACTGTCCATGACACAAATAAACGCGAAAATGTCATAACTGTCCATAATCACATAATTGAAACAAAAAATATATAATAACTGTCCGGCAGTAGAGAAATACATTTAAAAAGGTGATAAATGTCGTAACTGTCCATCACGAAAATCAAACTTAAAAATGAGAACATGTAACTGTTCATCATCACAAAAGTGAAATGGAAACAAACACAAGTGGAGCCGTTGCTAACGATATAACCGTGCATCTCGTCTCCTTATAAACTCTTTGCAAAAGTCACACTGCATCAGTGTGACGCAGAAATCTATCACATGACCAGTCCCATCTGCATTTGTTTAGCGATATTGTTGATCAGCTCTGTATGGAAGTACTTCCAAGTTGCCTTTTGTTGTTGTTATTGCCAGCCCCATAATTTGATCCACCGGGGAGAAAAATGCTGTAATCCACTGCATCTTGGGTAATTGCCTCCTAGGTAAAGGGGTGGGGGGGTTTGGGCTCTGGCGGGCCTCCAGGCTGTTGTTCATATGATTGTATTACATTGTAAAAACACTCTCGCTTGAACTTGAGTGTCCTTTTTCACCCCAGATGACTGCGTGTAGATCTGTTTTGCTTCCCCCGGCCTTCGACTTAATTCTGTTTTTCTTTTCTTTCCCCTCACCAATTCGCCCTCCACAGCTCTTACTACCTCAGAGAATCGGTCCCCCCACCGCCATTTGCCCGAGCTTTAATTGAATAGACGAGTAATTATTTGCGGAGTAATACCGAGGTGAGGGAAAATAAATAGCCACTTTGCGGCGGCAAATGATGCCTGATGGCCATGTGTTGATACTCTCACCAGGGAGCGTGGGGCACCTGCTTTAGTGTGCTGAGTGTCTGATTAAGATTCACTCGGCGGAGTTGGAGGATAGTGCGTCTCCTGGGCAAAAAGATGGTGATTTAGAGTGTCGGGCCGCCGTTTTTTTTTTTTTTTATTACGGCGCCTGAGCCTCCACGGAATCGATATCAGGCAATTCCAGTCGGGTGGCGACATTCGAACGGTTCACGTATCGTGCAGTTTGCAAATAGACCAACAATTCGGGAAAAATAGCACACAAACATCTCGTGTGAAGTTGCAAAAGACACTATGTCGTTAGCCTAATGGCGTACCTGCCTAAGTCATTTTGGAAGGTTTTGGGTAAACAAGAAAAAAGAAATAAAGAGTCCAGTTGTCTCAGTTTGACCTTCGCGGATTACCTTGACCTGAATGATTGACAATCGACACAGACAAAGAAAAACAACATTTTGTGCAAGTACATTAGTTTCTGGATTGATATTGTGCCAGTGTGTTAAAAATGACTCAGGCAATTATGCTGTTAGCACCGTCACTCGCAAAAATAATACATCGTTAGCCTAGCTCGACTTAGGAGTTTGAATTGGTTCCGTGACCATGCTCGTAACTAAAATCACTCTCATCTCAAATCAACTCTCTCCGTTTGAATGAATTGAAATGCCGTTAATCTGTTCGACCCCCCCCCCCACCCAAAACATAAACACAGCTGTTTCATTTTTACTGTATTGTACAGTATAAAAACATATAGTAAGAACATGATAAAATACAGTGTAAAGAAATAGTTTTTCCTTAATTGCTACATTTTTTTTCCTCTTCCGCAAACACAGTTTTTTTCGCCACCCTTTTCTCATTTTCGGGGGCTTTCCCTCTTTTTATGAACAGAGGCCTCGGTGTTATAGCCTTTATCAACATCTCCTGCTTCAGTATAGTACATATCGTAGAAGTACGACATACCCGCACTGCTTCCTTCGCCAAGTTGAGGACAGGCGTACCGTGCTCATGTTTTTCTGTGATTTCAGGCTTTAATTTTTGACACATCTTCTCCTTCATCTTCTTTGCACTCACTTTCTTAGGAACAGTAGTTAAAAAAACGAAACGAAACAAAAAAACAACCACCACAAAATATATATATATATATATATATATATATATATATATATATATATATATATATATATATATATATATATATTTTTTTTTTATTTTTTTTTTTGACCGCAAAGCAAAATAATGCCCGAGCGAGTCACGGAACTACTGTACAAAGGTTACACGTGTTCCCTTGATTTGAGCGAATAAAACCTGTGACGTGATGCTGACATTTTGTAAGTCACATAGTGAGCATAATGTGTGTGCGCTTCCTAGATGTAGAACGTCCCTGCTTTGTGTTTACTGTCTGTCATTGCTGCCATTTTGACCTCATTCCATTATCAAGTGTCAATACTTTTCATTGACTTTCTTGTTCTTTTTTGTGGCTTTTGAGGAGACCCGAACGCATCGTAATGTTTACAGCCCGCACGCCCGCGCTCCATCGACTCTGGCTAGCCCCTCATTACACTGCGGCACATTACTTTCCATTGTTAGCGGCAGTCGCGTCTGAGCCGACGATAATACACCTCTTAACCTTTTTCCCCTGACGTCTTTGAATGCGTCTTGAGTGGGGGAAGATGACATTTTTACTCTGTTGTCATGGAGACTGCTCACATGCCACCATGTGACTAAATATAGCGCCTCGGGTGTTTGTTTTTTTTTGCGATAGGATGAGAACGCACTGTAGAGCTAGTCAAGCTACACGCGCACACACGCACACACACACACGCGCGCACATTAGACGTTGCACATTTAGCCAACCCTTGAAGGGGTGGGTGGAAGTATTGGGACACCTGACCCTGAATCCTACCAGGAGTGAATGTGCAATCATGAATCCAGGAGTTTAAATGATAATAATAATGATACATGGAAAGTTCGTTAGTGGAGGAAAAACCTGTTAACCTTGGGAGTTATAGACATACAACAAAGCCAAAGAAAAACAAAAAGAAGGAGGATTCAAGGCGTTTCATTGTCATACCAACAACCATCTACACATGATAATGCACAAGATTTGATACCCAAGATCCCAGTTTAGCCCAATAAGTCTCAAGACTTGTGAAATATAAATCAGAAAGTAAGATACAATCAGACAAGATAAGATTTCAAAGAAAAATTGAAGGTGTACAAATGCAGCAAGGATTTGGATGCAGCAAAAATACAAATTCCAAGGGCTTAAATTGCACATAATATTCACATGATCTTTTCATAGTCCTCGTACTTGAAGAGAATAAAGTGTTCACCGTGCAGGGATCGATAGACATGGTAGGCGGGGGCGGGGGCTGATGTCAGGGTTACAGGTCCCTGTTTGTGTTTAATAGTCTGACAGCTCCCGGAAAGAAGCTGTTCCTCAGCCTGGTGGTCCTGCGTCGGATGCTCCGTAGCCACCCCCCCCCCCAACCCCCCCGCCCGAGGGGAGCGGATGGAAGCGAGGGTCTTTGATGATGCATAGCGCCCTCCTTCTGCACCTGCTGGTGAAGACGTCTGTAGTGTTGTGGAGGCTGTAATTTGCAGGTTGCTTTCGCTTGGGTCTGGACCATATTGTTTCTTGATATTTTGTGTCGATATTCCCAGTTGTTTGATGTCTGAAAACTGAAACAGCCCCTGAAAGGAAAAAAGGGGTTTGCCAGTCCTGCCCTCTCACCCTATTTCGATGTTCTTAATAAATTGAAAAGCGTGTGAACTGAGAGATTGTTTTCCGCAATGTTTGTTCTTTGCGGCTTGGGAGGCTTCACAGGTTCTTGTCACGGAACATTTGGACTTTATGGAAAGTGTCAAAATGTTCAGCCACACTTGAAGTAACATTTTCTTCTTTTGTCTTTTTCTTTTTCTTCTTCTTCTTCTTTGCTGGCTTCATCTCGATCCCTGCTGCGCTACACTACCAAGTTGCCTCACGTGTTACCTCGTTGGGTCTCTGGCACTTTTATATTGAGGTCCGAGCATGCCGTACGAAGGCCTTCTAAAAAGCTTTGTTTCTTCATTGTTGTTGTTCGTAAAAAAAAAAAATCCATTTGTAGGGTTTTACGAACAGGCAAAAAGAGGTGCAGGGATCATTATGCAGTATCCGTCAGTAACTTTTGTAAGGATGAGATTGGATTGAATGAGGTGAGTTTTATTATTTGTTCTAGTTGTTTGGGCCGGAAAGATTGACCGAAAGTCGTTCGGACTTTTGGAACGAAGAGGTTGAAGTGCTGGAACGGAGAGTGAGGGTGCTGGTATGCGGGGTGAGCAGAGAGCGAAGCTAGGGTCTGGTCTTGCCAATGAGTTTTTAATAGATAAACATGGACCAGGGAATTGTATAAATATATATCATTTGTAAAAATCTCCAAAACTCCTGCCTGGAAAGACGCAGGAAGTCTGCCGTTTTGGTTTGAAGCGTCCATTTTCGGGGCATGTTGAAAAACAAAAGTCGTCGTTAGAGTTTGTCCGGTTGCTACCAAACGTAAAGCTCGTATACTAGATGGACGGCGATGCCAAGATGTGAGGAATTGTAGGGATTTAGCGACCGGAAATTTCTATCATGAGTTGTCCCTCAAAATGATCTTAAGATTCCATGTCAGAAAAAGATACGGGCAGTCTGCCATTTTGGTTTGAAGCATCCATTTTAGGGCCATGTTGGCCATTTCAATTAGTCCTTCAAAGGTTGTCCGGCTGCTACCAGATTTGAACCACGCATACTAGACAGATGGACAACGCTAAATTGTGAGGGATTTTAATTCTTTACATTTTCAATGGGGGCCATTTTTCACTCACCAGCAGAACAGAAAACTCTTAAAAACTCAGGTCAGAGCTTGACCAAACATCGAGTGAAGAGTTTCTTCAGCGTCACATACTGGCAGAAAGATGCAATAACTGACAAGAACCCCTCTCAGCACTATTTACTCTTGTGCCATTGGTTGTGCTGGTGCCCGGAACCCTTGGGGGGGGGCGGGGGCTGTTGCATTGTTTGTCAGAGCATCTGCACGTCCGCGGGACATTCCGATTAGCGCCCCCCTGCTTGAACATCACGGCCGCATCCCGCCACACAAGATTGTCGGCCGCTGTAAATAAAAAGCAGACCTCTCGTCCTTTTTGATGCTCCACATGTGCGTGCCTTTGTTGCAGACGCTGCGGCGGCTGGCAATCAAAACAATAACAACGGCCCCGTTTTGACAAAGCCCCCGCTCGATTGTCAGATGATGTCAGCTGACTCATGCACACAAGAAGGGCATGTATCCCTGCGAGCGAGGGGGCAGAAAAAAAAAAAGTGCTGTTTTTGCTGGGATTAATTGCGAGTGGTTAGCTTAGTACCGCTATTTCTTTTTTTTTTCTTTCTCCGTGTCGTGTTCGGCTGTTAGGTCAAGCACAATGGAGGATCTGCATCTGTATCCCTTTTCTGCCGGAACAGTTGTACTGTGTCACAGCGGAGTTTTGAAGCTTCTGCTGCGGTTTCTTAGCATTATAATTGAAGTTTATTGAGAATCAGAGTCGAACAGAACAAAGTTTCTAGAGGGGAGAGAGAAACCAAGACAAAAGACAAAGCACTAATTGTAAACAGGATGAGAAAAGTAAATCATTACGTTATCTGCAACAATGAAACGTTAAATATGAGTGTTGCATGGGGCTGTAGTGCTCCACCCTGTGAGGGAAGGACAGGACAAGCTGGAACAGGACAAGGACAGGAGAGGAAGCATGTAGGACAAGGGTCGTGAAGCCGGCTCTACAACTGAAGTGTGGTGGGATTGACTATGTAAATGATAAAAGTCTATCAAACGAGAGTGTGAGCGAGGGGATACATGAACAGTTTGCATATTGATGAGTTATTTGTCGCAATGAGTGAGCGGCCCCACACCCAGTGAAAGAGTCCCCTGGGGTGTGTGCCTGCGGACACATGCAAATGAATTGACACCGTTTTACGTGCACAAGGACTGACAGAAGTGTCCTGTAACTGCTGTGCCCGCACCGCGGAGGCTGAGGGGCGGGATCGGGCCCAGGGGTCCACCGAGTGTGTGATGCATTTCAAATCCAGGGGGCAAGCCCCGTCGCACGGACGCGGTGAAACCCGGTCCGACACCCCCGCCCTCCCGACCCCATACCAGTCCCCCGGGAGCCCTTTGATATGTGTGATATGTATATGTGCCCGGATGTGATGAGTGAGAGAAATCTATCCAGTGGGCGGCGTGAGTGATTAAGAGGCACGGCTCCCGCAGGTCGCGCCCGTCAGGCCGGACAACCGCCGACGAAGAGGGCTGCTCCACCCGCACCCGCAGAAGATGTCAGCTGACTCGTGCACACAAGAAGGGCATGTATCCCTGCGAGCGAGGGGGCAAAAAATAACGCTGCTTTTGCAGGGATGAATTGCGAGTGGCTAGCTTAGTACTGCAATTTATTTCTCTAATCAGGGGCTCTTCCAGTTGTGTAAAGGCCTCAGAGCCACATGCTAAATTTATGCCAACATGATGCAATATGATGTTGTTATTAGGTCGAATACAGAGCCTTCGCATTGTCAAAAACGACCCCAAAAATGTGCTTTTTCCTTCATAGCGCCATCTGCACTTGTTTGAAAATTCAGCCCCTGAAGCCAGTTGGACTAAGCAACACGAAATTTGGTATTCACGTCTACCGTAAGTAAACCAGCAAAAAGGTTTCAAGAAGCCATGCAAGAAAAGACGCAGGAAGTCTGCCATGTTGGTTTGAAGTGGGGCATTTTCGTGTGCTTGTCCAAGGATCAAAAGCCAACACGTCCGAGACATTTTCAGCAATCGCTACCGAACGCGTCTGTCGTATGCTTGAAAGATTGACCACACTTAATCTTGAGGTTTAAAAAAAAAAGCTCTCTCTATGTAGTATTGCCAACTGTTGAACTAATGAATCCACTCCCTCCTCTCTCCTTTTTCCGACATGAGTTTTTCCGCCATGTCGAAATAAAAGCGAATTGATTATTTCCCATCACCGATGGCGAAATAACACGCCTTCCCTCTAATTAGTTTGTTTATCATGAGCACCAGACTGCAGGGCTTCTTTGGACGCCGGCAGGCATTCATCGCTCTGCGCCCGTGACTCGCCTCGGGCGGAAGAGGCGGAGCGAGGTTACGGTTCCGTCCGCCCGTCACTCTCGCCGCTCTCGTGCCGAGACAGATCTGTTCTGGGAAATGTACATTGGGAGATGGATGGATAAATAATGATGAAACAATTCAACAGCAATCAAATTTATAGAATTCTGTAAATCAAAATGAACAGCGACACAGTTAGACTGTCGCAGAGCGGATTGCGTTCCACTTCAGAGGTTCGGCCGTACGGTACGCGGAGAGTTATCAGGCGAAGTCACGTCTCGCGCTTTGATATTAGCAATGGGACACTATCCCGCTGAAAGCGGCATAAAAGGATTAACGCAACTCTTGTCCTTTCGGAAATAATGCCCTTTTATTGAACAGATTTGACACCGGAGAAAAAGTCTAATGGTGACATTGAATGGCGCCGGAATAAGCAACGTCGCATCATCCCGCCCGCCCGCCAGTGCGAGCGAGCGCTGTTGCCGTTTGCCAAAGCCTATTGATCGGGCTCATCGAGGCCCCGGCTTGTTTTTCTTCGGCCGTGTCACTCAATCATCGGGCGTCCTGATGCTAATGGCCGCCGTCACTCCGCGGGCCCGATGACACGCTCGCTTCAAGTTTGAGCGTGATGACGCGCTCAAACTTGCCGCCCAATTACCTGGCGGGAAACCCAATAATCGGGATACTTGCCAGCGACAAATGTTTCGAATTGCCTATTGTAATTGTGTCAACCAGGGGTGTACAAACCTTTGTGCTCAATCGCCACATGTGATTTTTCAAATTGACAGATTGGCTCGGTTATTCGGCGATGAGGCTAAAAGGAAATAAAGTACGGTGGTACCTTGATTCGTTCCGTGACCCAATCAATTTTCACTATTGAAATGCTATTAATCTGTTGCTACGGCTACCGAGTATGTGTATTCATTGATTATTTGTCCCACCCGTATCGGACCGTCGGATAGCGTGACGCTGGCGTATCGATGCTGAATGATACGGTAGATCACGATGTTTCGTCCCACCCCTTTTAGCCGGTCGCAGCTAATACTTTTTTTCCGCTCAAATAGGTGCTAATCACTTTGTACTCTGAACAAAAGCCTCAGGAGTCTCACTGAGCCGTCGCCATGGCGCTATCCCGTTCCAATAACAAACATTTCCCCTGGATGTTCAACAGCGGCGCACCCCCATCCTCCCTCCCGCTCTGTCCAAATCACCTACCTGCCTTTACATTTTCCGCGTGAAAAATTCCAGCCAGGCGACGAGTCAGGTGGCGAAAAAGAAATAAGTTTTCTCCAGGAGCAGGGAGAAAGTTGAAAAGAATAACGCTTCCCTTTGATTTTCTACTCTGAGCACTTTTCAGCGAATTTCCTGGAGTGATAAGGCCTTAGCCAATGTAATCCTCACAAGACTTTGCTCTGGCATGCAAGGAATCAAGAACACGCTTTCCCTCTCCCAGAGACACAAATGTCAGGAAAAAAGTAGCACAAACTAACAATGCAATGAAATAAAAATAAAGTAAAACACATTTTTAGATCAGTCAAATTAGCAATACACTTAGACAAATTCAACAAAATGTACACAAGCGTAATAATCTTGATACTTGCTTGATGAGGCAAAATAAAACCCTCCATCTTAGAAACGGCCATTTTCTCATGTAAACAGACGAGACCGAACAAGTCGTGTCATTCGAGTCCCATTCAAATCTTTCCTACGTTTTAGTCTGAAAATTGCCGACTTTAAGTCTGACTTGAGTCAAGTCATTTGGCTCGAGTTCTCCACCGTCTGTTCACAGTGGATTTGAAAAATAACGTCTAAAATAAGTCTTTTGGCACATACTGTACACGTGATTCTTTTGTGCAGCTATTTATTTGTTCTCACCACGACTCGCTCCGAAGAAAGTGAGCGCTGAAAAGAAGAAGCGGATAAGAATTGAAGTTTGCAATCATCGAAAAACATGAGCGATGTGCACGAACGTAGTACTTCTGATATGTACAGAGGGTTGACTAAAAGGCTATCACGCCAGGAAAGCGCATCAAAATCATTTTGAAGATGGAAACGCCAACAGTGAGGAAAGTGTGGCGAAAAAGGCAACAGTCAAGAAAGTCCAGTCCAAGTCTTGTCCAGTGAAAGTGGAATACATTTTCTTTTATTATTATTTTTAGCAATTTTATTGAATTGTTCTGATTGTATATTTTCGTACATTGCTAAACTGTACAGTGCAGTTTTCCATAGAAAAAAAGCACGACAAATATTTTTGTGTTTTTTGGGGGGGTTGGAATGGATTCATGGAATTTCTATTTATTTCAATGAGGAACGTTGAGATAGGGTGGTCACCGAATGAATTAAATTCCAGGTACCACTGTAAGAACAGTATATTAGACTTTCACTGTACATACAGTATATGTTACAGTTTCTCTCACTTGATTCTGCCTTTTTAACTCAACTACTCAAATGATTCCAAATCCCCGCAGGGGGAGAAAAAAAAAATCCTATCCGCGCGCTGAGCAGGAGTATCACTGGCAGCCATTTAAAGAGGTGCGAGGAAAAGCGGGCGAGCGGCGGCTCAGCCTCTCGCCGGGTGGTTGCTCGCGCGCGGCCGACGCGTTTTTGCATCTTCAAACACAATATGCGCAGCGGTGACATGCGACAACGTAACCGGAGCGTGCCTTTCCTCGCTGCGAGGAGGCTTCGTGGCGAGTAAACACGCGGCGGGTGGTAGTTGCCGTGTGCCGCGCAAGGAAACCCGAAGAACTCCGCCAAAGCTCAAAACCGCAATCGGTGAACCGCACTTAAGATGGCTGGAAAAACAGATTGAGACATGCATGGATGGATGAAGAAAGGGGGGATAGGGTTGGTTAAAGGATGAATGGACAGTGGATATGACTGATTAAAGAAAAGACAGATAAACGAAAGGTGGGATGGATGGACAGAATTGCAGCCGGATAGACGCTCCATCAGTAGACAGGACGGATTGAAGGAAAGACCAATAAACTGAAGGGAGGATGGATGGATCCTCAATGGAGAGGATTGGTTCAAGGAAGTACAGATAAATGGAAGTTAGAATGAAAGGCTGGACGGAAGGATGGAAGGAGGCGGCAAACTCGGGACAGACGGGTAAAGTTAAGCTCGGATTGATCGACGACAGACGGACCCGAGGATGGTAAACATTAGCCGGCTTTGTTGTGCGTTTCCTTCCGATGTCCGCGAGAAGTGATCTCACGTCCTGTCGGTTCACGGCCGTTTCGTCGCTCTTCCTGCGCTCGAGCGAGGAAGCGGAAACCACTACAGACAAAAATCGAGACACGTTCATTGTCGTTTTGGCCGAGATCATCTTAGCGGGAAAGACGGGATCGAGCGTTTCCCTGGGTGGCGAGGCACACAATTCTCTCTGATGGCACGGCACCTAAACAAACCCTTCGGGCAGAGTGATCGAGAAAACAAGGTCAACGGCTTGAACGACCATTTTATCTTTTTCACTCCCACCGTAGTTTGTAATGCGCCAAGCGTGAGTCCAAAAGACGTCGCTAGGTGAGGTCAATTGCTTAGAATGCAGCAAAAGAGGACCTCTCTTTATCGATGTGGGTCTGGTAAGTACCCCCGGCGATAAACTGAGGTTCACGACACCGAAATAACGATCTCGCCTCCATTGGCTCACAAATTCTGGGGCGCTGCTCGGCAGAGGTCGCAGTGGAACGGTGCAGGTCGCTGCCTTGTGGTTGGGCGGAGCTAAACGCTCGATCGGGGTTGACCGTGCTCAACCGTTACCGTACTGTGGCGCTGCAAGCAGATCTGTACCATAGCGTATTCCAGCACCGGTAGCGCTGCTACGGTATGGTTCAGTTGTGTCAAGGTGGAGCCAAACACACTCCCCTGCACTAATGGGGGACATGGCAAGCAGAACCACGAAGTATTTCAGCACACTTTCTTCGGTCCGCCGGGCACGGCAATGCGGTACGGTTCACTTGCGGTCGGTGCGGAAGTCTGATCAGGGCTTGCTGTTCCGATCTGTGCCGTGGCGAACTGAACCGTACCGCTTGGTGGAAAATCCACTGTACCACCATCTGTTCCAAGCGCTAAGGTTTGGAGCGAGGGAATATGCCATTCCTGGCCCCGCGTGGCACTTTTATGGTGTCTGAAAGCGAAACGCGATGTCTGGAAGCGTGGCCGGGGAGCTCGGCAGACGCTCATTAAAAATGAATGTGGCATTTTTATCTATTTATATATAAATATGTCTTCGCCTATGATAGTCGTTTCATTTCGTTTCGTTTATCCGTGTCGTGTCAGAGCTCTTATTAATTATGTAGCAGAGTGCAGTTGAGGAGACAATATTGATGCTAATTGGCACCCCCCCCCCTCTGTGTATGCCTCACCTGACAATGAGCAAATAGAAACAAGAGTCGATTAAGGCTGGATTTCATGTTTGAATGTGTGAATTGATACAAATGTTACACTCGTTTGTTTCGCCGAAGAGGGAAAAGCTACTCATAAAAACGACATTTCTTCCTTCCGTGGGCCCTTGAAAACCATAGAAATGTTTGTTTTCTTTCTGTCAGGTTACCTTGCTACTGTCTGTCACTATATATTTGGATAATGGTGTTGTTATTTTTTTTTTTTTTTGAATGAAGACAACATTTTAGTTTGTGTCTTCTGCTCCATTTTGGGGCTTCCTTTTCATATCCGCATCACTTTCGGCTTCTTATGCGCACGTCGGCTCGATGGCCGGATGAAAGAAACGAGCGGGAGCGGGTGCGCCAGGCGCCGGGGCGGGCGTACGGGCGGACTGCTGCTGCTGCTGTTGTTGTTTTTTTTTTAGGGTGCGCGTTGGGGAGTGCGGGTGCGCCAACTCTGTCGTGATTTTGAGCAGAAAATGTGTGGTTTTCCCGGGTAATTGTCTCATAAGAAAACAATGAGGGAATGCTACTGCTAAAAACGGATGACCATACTGTAAGTCCTTGGGGGGCAGTCGTGATTGATTCCCTGACTGAGCTCAGATGGTCAACAAAAGTCGTAAGGGATGCGGCAATTTAGCATGGAGCACTCCTTAAGTGGTCGCCCGCCGGACACAAAATGGCCCATCCTATTAAATACACGACAGATTTATGATGACGTTTGTTTAACCTCTTTATAATCAAATCGCAGCGGTTCAAGGAGACTCTCCGCTGGTGCGTTACAATCGTTTTAGCCGTGATTTACATCCCGCTCGGGCGCGCTCCCCGTTTCAGGCCGCTCGTCACGTGTACGCAGGAGGCTGAAATACAGTTTTTTTTTTTTCAATTTTCATTTTCCCATATTCATGTACTGTGTTAATATTCCAACTGTGCACAATGATACAATGGCTTACAATAAGATTAAAAACACTAACGTACATTCAGAGAGCTGTTTCTAAATGCATTATAAATATGTTGAAGACTGAGAACTATGTAGTACGGCACTTATATATATTTTTATATAAATGTTAGAATCGTGTCACAAGCTTACTTTAATGAGCAAGTTCAATTCAAAAATGCACTACACACACACACACACACACAGAGTCATATATTTTGTGACTTTTTTAATCTATATATTTTTTGTTTAATGACTGTGTATAATTTTGGAGTACTGAAATGAATGGACTTTTCTACCATATTCTAATTTATTGCGATGCACCTGCATGAAGCCTGCTTGACTCTTTTTCTATTCGGAAGGGTTGTTCACAACACTCTTCTCCGCGGTGCGCGACGAAGACTCGAGCCGACTACGACGTTGTCGCGACGGCGGTACTCGTAGAGTCGAGTATTTTCGGAGGTGGTGCTTGGCGTCAAAGGTTTGAGAAGCGCTGCGCTGGAGAATGCGTGAATGCGGAGGCGGCACAAAGCTGTCGAGCGCGCGGCCGACCTGAAGCCGACACCGGCGACGCCGCTTTGTTTTCGCGCTGTCAGATACGAATGACCGCGATGCGACCTAGGTGACTGCACGTCATACGTGGCGAGTCGGGGCACTCCGACCGGCCGCCTTCCTCGTGATGCATAATGCTTTTAACCGACCGGCTCCTTGCCTCAGCTATTTCGACTCCCCCCCCCCCCGCCGACACCTCCCTGGTGGAGTGTGTTTGCGCTCGCCTCGGCCCAAGACCAAAGGCTCTGTTCTCGATAAAATCCCCGCCATCGATCAGACTTTGTTTACTCCGACGTGGCTTCTCTCTTCTGCCGCAATTAGAAGGGAACCTCGCACCTCCCCGCTCCTCGCGCCGGCTTTTACAGGGGGGTTATTTTTCTCCTTAAGTGGTCTGGCTCAAATTGTCGGCCAAGTTAACGGAACCTTTTTTGAAATGGAGCACGTTTTGTTTTGCGCCGCTGTCATTTTGAGCGGGTTATTTATTTAATATTCATGCAACAAAATACCATTGTCACAATTACACGTTTGAAAATGTGCCTATTTTCAGATTTATTTATTTTTTCGCTAGGAAACTCTTCTATCTAACATAAAATAATATACATAATAATAATAATATAAAGATCTTGCTTTGGCGCCTACTAGTGGCACCTTACGGCCAAGCAACTCTGTTGAACAGAGGGGAGGAGCTTCATTTCGTCAAGCCATTGCCTTGTCTAATAAGAAAAGAAAGACTTCCCCGCCATCTTGCGGCATCTATAGGCAATTAGAGTTTGGGTGGGCTTCAATTGTCGAATTTCTGTTCCTCGCGGCAGGGCTCGATCCTTACCCAGAGCAAATAAACGGTATTTTATGATGAGCCTTAGCGGCGCAGTATCGATTGTCGCGGTGATACAAAATATTGATATCGACGTATTGTTCATTCTCATGGGCCAATATTGACTACAATTGATATCAAGATGTATCATTACCTTTCGGGTTACAATATTGATACAAAATGTCGACATTGAGATGCATCATTACCTCTTATGGTACAACATTGATACTAGGGGTCTTGGGTAAAAAACGAAAAACGATATTGATGCATCGTTCCTTTTCAGGGTACACTAATTAATACCAGGAGCGGGGCAAAATATCAATATTCAGATGTATCGTTACCCCTTAGGGTATAGTATCGATATTAAGATGCATCGTTAACTCTCACGGTATCATTACTCGTGTTTTATTTCTAAATTGATGTCAATTTCATTGCCTATATCTGTAGTGTTGTTAGATATTGTTGCGTCTCAATGTTGTCATGCAAAAAGAAATGACAAAAGAAGTACTTCTAAATACTAATGTACGATGGTTGTGTGAGCGTGCAACATTCCGGCTCGCGCGTCTTTGGCACGGCAGCCTGACGCCTCCGAGCCGATGGTCCCGCGACCCGCCGCTCGATGTCTAATTTTCTTTGGCCCCGGATGCCGCTCTCGAGCGGGAGGGAACACTCCGCCGCAAATATTTGACCGCTCTTAAGGAGGGGAGGAAATATACGCCATAAATGCAAAAGTGCCTGAATAAAAACGATACGCGCTCCGGTTCATCCACTCTTGCGCCGGAATATTCCAAAAAACAATCAGCTCTAAATAAACGAGCTCCAACTTTTCTCCGCCTGAGACTTTCTGCACAGTTAAATGTCTCTTTTGCATAATTCCACACCCGCATCGCCTCGGCCTGATGTGATTTAGGGCCCTCCGCTTTCAAGGAAATTGGACTTAGGGTATGAAAGTTCACACTACTCGCCTGCGGGCAATCGATGTTTCTTTTTTCTCTCTCCCTCTCGCTCTCTCCACTGCTCGAGTTGCTGCTTGTTGCGAGTGTAAAACATGATGTTAGTGTCAGCGGGGTCGGAAACCTCAGCGTGACTTCTGCGGAATTTAATGATTTTTACAGCGCAGATAGCCAAATGCGGTGTAGGAAATATACCGCTTTACAGTAAGCTTACCCTTATGAAGTATTTAGAACTCGGCTCGCCATCACGTTATGAAGCGCTGGTAAGCATGTATGAAGTGCTGGCTCGCTATTTGGCAGAGCACTTTATTCCTATCTGATCTGACAGTGACTGTTTCCTCTGATAGCTGCGGTCACAGTCGACGGCGTGTGGTCTCATATACAGCACTTGGTCCGATTTGGCAACAATCGGGCAAATTCTCTAGGACAACCTACAAATGGGCAAAATGACCTGAAACTGGCTGCAAGGTACCAAAATGGCAAAGTTCCTGTGTCGTTTTGGGCGTTGCCTCTTGAGACGTTTCTCTGGGTCTATTCATTATGGGCATGGCTTTAAATGTCATGTTGCTAAGTCAAACTGGCCTTGGGGGCTGAAGTTTCCAAAAAGTCCACCACGGAAAGAGGACATTTTCCATCATGGCCCACACCACGTGAACCCTTTGTGGGCTCGTATTGAACCGTGAGTCCGACTTGGTGGTCGTCGGACAAAATAGTTCAGCTTGAAAGGAAGCTCTGGAAATGGCCACAAGGACCCGAAAGTGGCAGCGTCGCGCTGTCCTTTTGGATCGGACTTTTTTGCGGGTCTACTCACAATAGACGTTCATAACGCTAAATGAAATTGCCGTTGGACAAACGCTACAGGACGGGTTTGCCTCAGAAGTAGCCCGAAAAATGGCTACGTCCGACGGAAACGGCCGACTGCCGACTTCCTGTCTCTTTTTGAGCACGGATTCTAAAGACTTTTTCACGAGTTGTTGGGCAATCCCCTCAAAATGGGGCACAGCGTGCTGGCACCCTAACAAGTCAACCGCGTGACATCACCCCATTTTCACGACTCTTTAATGGACATCTTAATGAGTACGCTCAAGGGGTGAGGGGTCAAGTTTAAAGGTGGCGGACGGCCATCAGTCATTCAGGTGAGGAAAAGGCCCTCCTTTGTTCAAGCGGTGTAGCATGTGGCCCAGCGCCAATTATGTGTAACACTACATCTTTTCCAATCCAAACGCAGACCGTCCCAGTGTATTATTAGGCCCGCGTGGAGTTTGACAGCCTTCACGCAATATTGTGCAAGGGCGCTCGCCTCACCTTCTCCCGCTGCGTCAACGTAATGTGCCAGATGGAGAGTATTTGCGAGGGGGGGGGGAGTGCGGAGGGAGCGCAGGGGTCTTACCCGGCGCTAGTACATTTCAAGGTGGGTGGAGAAATGTGTATCAAATTAACTCTTTGGGGCCTCCGAGCAATCACAGCTTTGTTATTTTAGGCTCTCGGGCGAAGCCGAACTGGATTCGACGGCTCGGCCAATTACCTGTAATTTTCCGTGCCGCTGCGCCGGCTTCGGCCGGGCCGGCCGCGAACACTGGGCCGCTGTCTCCCGTCGCTCCCGTCGCAGCGTTCGACCTCGAGTGACCCCCGCCGACTAGTTGGTATCCGTCGCAGTAGCGCCTTTTGGAAATGTTCACTGAAACCAGAAACCCGCGGCGGTTATTCACTCAACTGCAGATGTATTTTCCAACACCGAAGTCAAGCGATTTAACAGTTGGCATTTTGTTCCGTCCTTTTTCTCGATACGCCCCGCAGAACTAATGTTACCGTGCGTATTGGCACAGCCCCGATTATCGATACTGTCCCATGTGAGCCACCGATACGCTTCATAGAGACATTGTTTCATTTTTAATTTACTGTAAATACGTGTACGTGTGTATCAATAAAGCATTGATACTGCGCTGCGTCGGCTCATGACACATCTCGATATCGGTATTTTGTCCCACTCCAAATATGGATACTGTATTGTGAGATCTAATCACCGATATGGATATTTTTACCCGTCCCTCATATCAACATTGTATCGATACTGTACTGTGACATCAAATGATGAGAAACATACCGATATCAGTACTTATTTCCTTTCCTTTTGTAAAGAATTTCACGATACGATACAATACACATTGGTATCGATATAGTCCCACCCCTAGTATCGATACTGTACTGTAAGACATAACCATAGGATATATGCCGATATCAATATTTTTGTCCCACACCTTGTCAAAGCTAACGCTACGATACATATTGGTATTGATATTGTCGCCCCGACACATAGTGTTGTTACTTTACCATGACAACCAACTATATGATACATTGCAATATACTGCAGATATTTTTGGCCTGCCCCTAGTATGGCTACCGGACCGCTCGAGCTAACGATACCTTCGCTACGGTATCGCCATTGATATTTTGTCCCACCCCTAGTACCGATACTGGATCGCGAGATCTAACGATATGAAATATGACGATATGTGATATTTTGTCCCAGTGTGTGCGCGCGTGTGTGTGCTTATGACCGTGACTTTTCCTCTTCAGAGTCACTGGAGGAGAGCGGGCCGCTAGGAGTAAAATGCTAATTAAGTGCCGCGTGGCGCACAAGGACGCTGGAGAGCGGATGCGCGCGCCCGTTTTAACCCGTTTTGTCCCGGGCTGGCCAGGTTCCTGTGCTATTCAGGAGGAACTGGACTTCCACCAGAGACCTTTTCACCGTGACGTCGCAAAACCTCCGGTGGCGCCACTGGTAAACAAATCCTTCTGTGGCATTTGACCAAGGCAGAGCCATTGACAAAACAGGTCGAAACTGTCTGAGTAATAATTTTCGCCTTCTACTTGACTGTAATGTCCTGGCATGTGGGGATCATAGTTTGGGGTATATTTAGGGTTTATCAGGATAACCTCGACCGCGTCCGTTCAGTCGTCGTTTCTGAGTTCCCGCCTCTTTACGGCTCCCCCGGCTGCTTTTTCGGAAAAGATAAAGAAAGCGGTTAGTTAATGATGTCCGCCCAGGTTGTTAAATCCCGATTGTGTCGCCCCCGGAGATGCCGGCTCCGCTTCTAAACGCGCGGGCCACCCGTACGTCTTCCGCTACAATTCCCGGCTTCCCCCCTCAACTTCCCTTTTGGCAGCGGCGGATCTGATCAACTGCAGCGAAACACGACACCTGGTTGGGAGCCGGGAACCGAGACCGAGAGGCACATGTTATCGGTGAGCGCGAAAATGCCCATCGAATGCTCCTCACTGGCAAAGACGACCTTTACTCGATTGATAGTAGGGGTGGCACAAAACATCAGCAGTATCGATACTACACGGTGAGAGAGAAATGATACGATACATTACAATATTGATATTTCGTCCCACTCGTAGTATCGAAACTGTCCAGTGAGAATAAAGTGGGCTATGACGAGGTGGCATTATCGTATTGTACCGTATATTGTATTTCTGCAATAGCGCTCAGTGCGTTGAGGCAGTTATGAGGGAGGACTATAAATACACGAAGAAAGGAATACATAAATAAATATACCGGGGGGCCCCTGCTGTTCGCGGGGGATAGGGACCGAGCCTGACTGTGAATAGCGAAAATTTGCTCCAAAACAAATGTTTGAAAGAACCGCAAATCTTATTGATAATATATCGAGAGAATTTTTTGAATTGGAATTTTTGTATTTTCATTTTTCAAATTGTATTTTTCTATTTGAATTTGAATTTTGTATTTATTTGTTTTCATTATTATTTTAATTAAATGCTATGAAGCAATACTTTCTCAATAGAATTTATGCCAAGTGACAACAATGACGCTCCTCTGAGCGACAGTTGCTGTGCTGCTGTTTTGGTTAGTGACAGGGTTTGAATGGGCCCAGCAGTTATATCTGCCGTTAACCGTCCGTGTCAACTACAGGAAGTGAGATAGTTGAGACAGTTGCTTTTTTTTAATGGTCAAAGGAGGTCTTTATTTGCGTTTATCTGTCCGTTATTTGAGGAAGTCCGCTATTAGTCAAACACATGGACACAACACAATCAGTGCGATTCGGCTTTTTGCCAAGGCGGTGCTAAATATACAGTAAATAGGAAATTAACATTGAACTTTTAGTCAAGGGGAGGGCTCGAAAAATCTTACTTTGCCTGCAGTGCCTTTCTTCAAATAGATTTCTTTGGTCTCCACCCTTCAAGCATCCACTTGTATTTTAAGTCGGGTGACACCTCACAATCCATCACAGCCAACCACCCGTCAGGCAGACACACACACAATGCCACAACAATGTGACTTCTCCCGCTGTGAGGAAAGTCTTGCATCAATCCTCTTTTCTTTCGCGCTTGTCCTGATTTTGCTGTCGGCTGACTTTGGGTGGGAGGCGGCCAATCGCAGGGCGCACGGAGTCGAACGACAATTCCGACTCTCGTTCACACCTGCGTGCCATTTAGAGGGACAGAATCCAAACAGTTGTTTAAATTGAGCAAAAAGAAGACAAACTATTGATTTTGCACTCTCCGAAAAAAAAGACACACTAATGATGTTGCGCTTTCTGAAAAAGACGACCGATTAATGATGTCAGTTTTCCTTAAAGGAAGACAAACTATTTATTGCGCTTTTCTGTAAAACAAACAAAAGGAATTTTGCCCTCTCCTAAACAGAAGACCAAATATGAATGTTGCATTTTCCTATCAAGATCGATGTCGAACGTTCCTGTAAACGAAGAAAAGCCGTTGAAGTTGAAAAAGTCAATTTTGCCCTTTCCTAAAAAGAAAGCAAAGTATCGCTTTTTCTCTCCGACGCCAGTGAAAGCAGATCCCCGTCATCGGCGCCCCGCCACGACCGCTAAAGACTTTAGCGTCTTCTGTTTCATAGCCAGACGGTTGCCGATGCAAACGGGAATTTGACTTGGCGCTCGACTCGCAACTGCGGGACTTTTATGAACAGGATTCCTGCGGTATTACCTGGATTTGAAAGGCAGACACTTGGGGATCGGCACACCTCACCATGACGATTCAGATGTTAAGTAAGAAGTGTCGCCGTGAGGGAAATATTTGCTGTTATGACATTTGGATTTGAGCTAGCGAAGCCTTTTTGGGTCGGGATAGCCTTTAAAGGTCGCAGAGTGGAAAAACCCGGGAAAGACTGACAACATTTTTTTTTTTTTTTAACTTTTCGGCCCTCAGCCCTCCTCTGGTGCACTTAATTAGAAATCAAGGCCTTTCGTGTTGGATATGCGTTGTAAAGGAGACATGCGGTATGACGATATATATCATTTTCAACAAATCGCCCAAGCACACTCGACACCGTTTCTTGTCTCTCGATGGCTCCGCTCCGTATTCTGCTGGGCCAATAGCGAGTTCAGGTTTTGTTACCGTGACAACCATGGTCGAACCTGATGATCGCACTACTTGCAGGAGCACAGGCCCAAAAGAATACCATCTATTGATGTTGCACTTTTCAGTGAAGGAAGACAAGCAATTGATGTTGCACTAAGCGCAACCATTGTTTCACTTTACAAAAAAGAAGAGAAACGACTGGTGTTGCACTTTCCTAAAATAAAAAGATGAAAGCTTTCATTGATCCTTCGAATGCAGCCCCTACACGTTCTCCCCCCTTCCTCTATCAACGGTATCCTCTCCCGGGCATCAGTTCCTGTATTTCCGCTCGTCATAACGTCCGGGAAATGCGGCGTCATGGTTCTGGCGCAGGGGAAGCGACTCACGGCCGGACGCCAGCCGGCTTTTCGAAGTGCGCAGCCCCCCCGGGATATTGGAGCGAGTCTCGGGGCCCTTTGATCAGCGGCGGGTTTATTTGGAAGCGCTCGTGTCAGAGGACAATCTCTGCCTGATGCGACGTCGGCACGTGGCGAAAGGAAAATGTCAAGGTCGGAGACGGGCCGTTCTTTTTGCTACCTGCGACATCACTTGACTCGAGTGCAGCTGTTCTCAAAGCGGCTGTGTCGTCGCACCGCGTTCGTCTCGTGAAGCGCTCGGTCGCTTGGCTTTTCAGCTGATGTCATCGTGCTTTAATGAGCCCCAGAGAAAGTAGCCGGATGAAATGGATCATCTGAAACGCTTCCTTATTCTTTTTTCTTTTCTTTTTTTTTTGCGACTGCCCTACTGGTTTTACAGAGCAGCTTGTTGCTGGAAAATGAGGTTAAGCGGATCGGTATCAAAGGCGAGCAGCTTTTCTGTGCGCCCCGTGTCGGGTTTCCACCCGAAACCCGAAGGTGTTTTCTTACCCGATTTGTATTCATTCACACAATGGCCAACCGTGCGTCTCTTGTTTCCGAGTAAGGGGAGTCCAGACGAGACTTTTGTTCGCCCATCATCAGATACCAGCGTGTTGTTTCCCGACCACAGGGTTTGTTCCAGATTGACCAGCCCCTCCTCAGCATTCTCCTTCTTCCCCTTCTTTGTGCTTTAAAAGTACTTCTTTGGATTCAATAATTCCGTCCTCAAACCCACAAATTAGCAGTTTAAAGTGTTTGGGTCAGCCAGAGCCATTCCGGATCGTGTTACGCTCTCTTGTATGCTACCGTGGGCGATGCCTTCGAGTTTGTACGCCCTGAAAGAAAAATCGACCAGTTGGAGTTGAACCACCAGTTTGGTGAGCAGCGAGCTACCAGTCGCAGAAGACCCGAATCCTTGTCCTTTGTTTGTGAAAAGTTGTTTGATACCTGGAAGTTGCGACACCCCCAAAGTTGTAGGATTTGGGTGTGCCAGTGGCTAGCGCAAGAAGCTAACGCAGCCGTCACATCGTCACTCAGTGCTCGGAGCGAACAGATCGAATAAGCTCCGAATCAAAGTCTTTTGTTGACGAAAGCTTGCTCGATTCCGTGACGTTCGGACATCCTAAAAGTTGTACGATTTAGAGTTCAGCCGCCATTTTTTGCAAGGGAGCAGTGGCCAGCGGAGCCGTCTGCGTCATCGCTCGTTGCTGAGCGTAACCGGATGGATTCAAACGTACGACCCAATTGCGGAAGATCAGAATCGAAGAGCTTAGTTCACAAAATGTTGCTCGATAACAGCGGCCAGTGGCGATGGGGCAACAAACAGGAAGTTGACCAAATACGAGGAAAAATTCTCATTCTTATTTTTGGTGGAATAGAATTCCTTAGTATGTCTTAACCGACATTGGATTGCTTTTTGCATGTTCCTTTCCTTGGTGGAAAGTGGTCGGGGGAAACGAACAACCCCAAAACAGATCTGCAGCTTGACTGGTTTGAAATTTGAAAGTCAAAGTTGTTTCGGTGTGCGCTCTCGTTTTCAGGGCTTTTTCCTGACCGTGTCCCCGCCTTCCATGCTCAAGGTGGCCGAGCACGCTTCGCAAAACAACAAACTCTTCTGCATGAACCTGTCGGCGCCGTTCATCTGCCAGTTTTTCAACGCCGCCATGATGGAGATCATGCCTTACGTGGACATCCTGTTCGGCAACGAGACGGTAAGTCGCGCTTATCAAATTTTGGCGGAGTAAGTCCCGGGTAAGTTATTGTGGCAAAAAGTCAAATCTGGACTCGAGTGTGCGCAGACGACTTCTACACAGCTGAAAAAAAAGCCACTGATTTATCGCTTCCTTCAGCATTTTGCGTTCCACCTTTTCCTTAATTGCATTGAGGAATGGTTCCGCCTCCTGAACCGCACTGTGTGTGTGTGTGTGTGTGTGTTTTGCAAACACTGCGTGTTTTGCGTCTGTGGCTACTGTAACTGCTTGCCTCGAGACGTTCTCTCCCACCTCCAGTCATTATTGACTTTAATGATTCGGGATAATTGCGTGTTTGTCGACGGATTAACGTCGGAAAACTCTGTCAGGACTCGTTCTCCGGAAACCAAAATAAGAGCAAACGGCGGCAAACAGAGCGGATATTCACCCGTCGACCGCCTGAAGCGGACGCCTCGTGTTTGTCTGCAGTGTTTTGACTCGTCACGCCGAGGCCGGGAGGGGAGACGGCTTCTGCGGTCCGGCCCCCGACCTCCCGTCGTGCACTTTGATCAATTGAAGCGCAACTTGTTCAAATGACTTCGATTGATGTTGCGCTTTCCAAAGATGAAAACAAACTTATTGATTTTGCACGATTGTAAAAAGAAAAGCCTGGTGGTGTACTTTCCTAAAAAAGAGTACAAACTATTGTTTACTTTTCTAAAAAGAAGACAAACTATTGAGATGACACTTTCCTCAAAAAGAGAAACTATCGATGTTGCAGTTTCCAAAAATAAAGACCTAATCATGTTGGTTAAGCATTTAATTGACGAGACAATAAGGTTAATGACATTACGGAGACAGGATTGGACCATTAAAAAAATAAATGTGAATGTGTTTGTACAGCTAATTAGTGCAAAGTGGCTAATGTGCAAATAAATGTAGTGACTGAGCAGGATCGGATGACTTTTTTTATTTTTTATTTATTCCCCTCAAGTCGTAACTCGAAAGTTACGACTTGAGGCCTCACTCGCGACACGGTTTGCGCAACACGGGTGGCGGCGCCTTGTTTAATTGGCTAACGTCGTGCAATAACCCGACTTGAATTGACTCCTCCCGCCTCGTCCTTTTGACTACCTGACACAGAAGCAACCATCGATTCCATTTTTTTAATGGCGGCAGTTAATACGGTCCCCGACGAGAGAAATGATTACTGGCTCTTTCACCGATAAAATTGGCCGCGATTTACCTACGTGCTCTCTTGAGCGTAGGAGATAAAGAAGCACGCTAAAGCAGGCCAGCAGGGATGGAACCATTAGGCTTGGGTTCGCATCGCCGTATTTAAGAGGAGCGGAACGCGATCATTACGCAATTAATCTCCCTGACGTATCGGTCTTTTAAGTCTTCTTAATTTCTTCGTGCCATTCATCTACTGTATATCTGCCCTCTTTTGGGATACAAAGAAAAGCAGAAGCTCTCGTTAACGAAAACATTTCGAGTTTGTACCCCATTATCTGAAACATATCATTTCAAATCTTCTGTAAATGTGGTCAAATAATCCCTGAAGGCAATTTAAGAGCATACATACTGAATCAGCAGTTTCCCATTTGAGTTTGGTCGGTTTGCTTCAAAACAATTTGCAGCATTTTACTTCTTTTTAAAATAAAAGATTTTGGAAGAAGTTTTTCACTTTTTTTTTAATTTAATTTTTTTTGTTTTTGTTTTTTAAATAATGAGTTCCCCATAGACTTTTAACAATGTCCAAATATAGCGGCAGTTTTGTGGTACTTTTGCGCATTTCTCGCCTCTTTCGTAAGCCCGTAACGACACGATATCGAAACCGGAACTCGTGAACGAACCTTTGTCGCCTTTCAAATGGCAGAACTGCGACGCGCCCCTTCCAACTCCCAGCTTGTGTCACCATTTGATGCATGTAATATTATTACTGTTTTAAGTCAAAAAAAAACAACAATAAAAAAGTAAGCAGAGATTGAAGACGCATTCCTCCAACTAGTTGCGTGTTGTCATGTGAGCAAAAGTGTGGCTACCGCTAATGCTAGTTGTGTTGGACGACCGGACGAGAGCGCACCGGAGCAGAAGAACGAAGGCGACATTTTGGAGCCTGCGAGGTCATTTGGGTCAGCAGTGTGGCAGCATTTCGGCTTCCCGCTTGAGAACAAAAAATTGGAAATCACGTAGTCAACGAGACCCTCGAGTATTTGCCGAACGGGCTTCAAATTAACTTCACCAAGTCGCGTTGAGCATGTTAGTGCACCTTCGACCTGGAAAAACTATAAACTATAAATACCCAAAATGGAAAGAAATAGTCAAATCAAATTCCTTTACAAGTGAGCAGGGCCCCTTCCCTGCTAGATCCGTGCGAATCGACGGGATACGGGCGCTAGATCGGAATCGGCAGGCCGATCGCAAGGTGTCATTGGATGGAGGCAAAGACACGGGAGCCGTCGCTCTCGCGCGAGCCCACTTTTAATTGAAGCGACCATCTCGTTCTCCGTGATGACTCACCCGCCCCGGAGAACGGTGACCTTGGCTGTGGCGTACAGTTATGGAGCCAGATGAGTCACCGAGCATATTAGCTGTGATCATTTGCTAAGTGGAAGGGGACAAAAACAAAACAATACAACCTGCTCTTGTTGGTTTTGTCCATATGGGAGAGCAAAGAAAACTGGGAATTTTGGAATTTCAGACCTCCGATGAAGAAGAATGCAGCGCCACGCTCACAGGTCGGAATTCCAACTAAGGATCTCGTTGAGATGGCTTCGAAGTGTCTTTCGGGGCTCGGCCTTGTTTTAGGCAAAGAGAACCGTAAATTTGGACATTTCAGACCCTCGACAAGGAAACAACCAACGCCACTCTCGTAACTTGGAGATCTGACTGAAGCATTGCAACTCAAGGAGATGAGATTATTTGCTTTTTGCTATTTGGCCTTGTTGAAAGCAAAGAGAACGAGGAATTTGGACATTCGAGAAGCTGGACCCTCAATGAGGGAAAGTGCAATGCCACACTCATAACTTGGATTTCCCACTGAAATATGAGATGGGATTGAATACTTTTTCGGGCTTGGAAATGTTTGTCGCAAAGAGAACCTGGAATATGGACATTTCAGATTCTCACCGAGGAAAAGCGCAATGCCACCACACATGGAGACATGGAGAGCTTACTGAGCATTTGTCTGCTTTACCTTGCAACTCAGGGAGATGCGATCGATTGACCCAGTAAAATCATACTCGAATGTCTTCGTTTTGCGACCTTGTTAAGAGCAAGCAAATCTGGGAATCTTGTCATTTTTGGGCCTCAACGAGGAAAACTGCAGTGCCGCTCTCATAACGTGGAGTTCCTACTGAAATATTGAAAGTCATTGAGATTGAAGTGAGCATTTCTTTGACTTGGCCTTGTTTGAAGCAAAGCCAACTGGGAATTTGGATATCTCAGACCCTAAACCAGGGAAACTGCAGTCCCTTCGCACGGTCATGCGCGTACACTTAAAAAGAAAAAGAAACTGTATTTAAGAGGAAATATTGCAATAGCGCTGACTGACGCTGGTGTTTTTCTTCGGACACCCGGTGGGCTTTCCAAGATACCCCTACAGTCCTAATTACCGCTGCTCAGGGTTTGGCCGCTTGCTCCCGTAATCCTCTTATCCTCACAGAGTTGGCGGGAGTACAGTCCTTTGTCTCCTCGTGATTGTGTTCCTCGGCTTTTGGCAGTCGTGTCTCGGGGCTTCGCTGTCATTGCCGTGCTTGGGAGATAACTGGCAAGCCGTCAAAAGCGCAATCAACGTGCGCCATCTCCCTGATATTACGGGGGCATAATCCAGTTCAAAAAGTTGATGCGCTTGTTTATGGAACTTCAGGCAGGTTAACCCGCATTCAGATGAACGGAAGTCACGAAACTTGCTACTGAATCCCTCACAATTGAGCATCGTCCATCTGTCCAGTATCCCGGTAAGTGGTTCCGATTTGATTGAAATCGGACAATATCTCGAGGACAAGTTTGTCTTTGAAGGAGCGCTGGAGGAGGACTGAAACGGGCGCACCCCAATGCTCGCACCCTAAGCGGATGCCACAGTCGATCGACCATGTGCGGTCTCGTACACATGACTCCCAACACGGGTCCGGTTTGGTTGCCATCGGATAAGATCTCTCGAACAAAATCACCTTTGAAACGATCCCAAAATGGCCTCTCTGAACCGAATTTGTGAGACGTCGTGTGTCTTTCGGGCAGTGCTTCTTGAGCCTTTTTTGTGGGTCTACTTGTGATAAGCATGGTTCTGAAATTTCACGTTGCTGGCAATGAGGGCTGAATTTTCCTCAAAGCCCGCGACCGCCACCAAAAGTACATTTTTAGGGCGCCTCGAAAACGACTTTGAACCGAAATGGCAAACTTCCCGTGTCTTTTTGAACGTGGCTTTGTTTTTTTGGTATGCATCTGCTCATGATATTTCATGTTGCCTATTAAAACTGGCTTCAGGTACCGATTGTTCCGCAAGCATTTGACTGCGCTTCTACTCTGTAGAGAGAGCGCTCGGTGTTTCCCGCTGTTTATGACTCGAATGTCTCGCCCCGACAGCCGTCGTAAAAGACGAGACGAGTTACTGGATATTGGCGGACTTCCTCGAGGGGGCTAACCGCTACCGTCGCACTCCGACCTCCTGTCCGAGCGCGAGGTGAGACGTGCGATAGAGGCCCCGAGAGCCGATAAGGCCGTCAGACTGATACCTGAGCCGCTTGCCCGACCCGGCGCAAGGTCCCAGCAGACGAAGGTTAACGCCTCTCTTCTCAACCTCCCTTTATACAAACCGCCATTCCGTAATTGCCACGGGATATTTATACACTGCGCATGTTTCCGGTTGTTTAACGACCCCCACCGCTGCCCTTGTGGGAGTCAGTCGGACGGAGATGGATGGCGAGCGAGGCGGCCGCCGGAGGGGCGTTACGGAGTGACGGGGCAAGGGCACGGTTATATTTGGTCACACGAAAGCCCAGGTCCCTTTCGAAAACGGATGCCTTCCGTTACAGCAAATTCTACTCAGGAATTTAAAGAGAGAAATATTTTGTTTGTAGTTCGTATTGCCCGTTGCACTTTAACGTCACACATTTTTTGCAGGTGGCAATAGCTCAGATGGCACCACTAGTAAACAAAGCATTCTGTCATTTGGCATTTGTTGGTCTCAGCTGGCGCCGTATTTGTGTTTGCCGATGTCGTGCGCCACACCGGTACACTAATCGACAGGTGTGTTACGGTAGCTCGGTGATGAAATACTGCATCCGCCCGTGATAATATATAATATCTTTAGGATATTTTGACGACAATATGCCACAGATATGTTATCAAGACAGCTGGGAACTGTTTTCAATTGTGGAAAAAAAGCACATTTTCTCTCTTAAAAAATACAAATGTTGTTTTTTCATACAGCAGTGTTTTATTTAATGGCGCGAGGTTAGCCCCAACACTTTTCCCCTATAAATACACGTCACGCGGCTCGTCTAAGTCACTTTCACAGCGACGCGCCATCTGCTGAACAATTAGCCGAGTCAGTCGTACGAGCGAAGAGGCAAGCGTCTCGCTCGTTTGCTTGTGCGTCGGTCCCGCAAGATTCGGTATTCCTTCAGCCCACTTTTGAATGGCAGTGTTATGCTATTGTGCGATGTGTTAGTAATGGAGCTGCACACTGACAAAGACTTGGGGCCCATTTATAGTGGACATCGCAAAAAGCAGGAATTTATCCATGTCGCAAACCTTTAAGCCCGACGACGTTTGTGCTTCCTCGCCCAAAATATTTTGCAGTGGCGTTTTTCCCAAAGAAAATGATGTAATAGTAAGGCACATTTTCTTTTAGCAATCTGATCTTATGGTTGGACTTTTTTTTTTTTTTAAAAAGACATGATGCATAATGATGCATTAAAAAAAAAAGATATTTTGTGTCATAGGGCATTAAGAATTATGTACAGTCAGGCTTTAAAAAAAATCTATAATGATAGTAGGGCTTTTTTTAAACATATAACAAGGCATTTTTTGACGTGTAAAGATGCAAATCAAAAGATCTACAGTATAATAAAGCATTTTTTAAAAATGATTTATAGTAAGGCTCTTAAAAATACATTTTCTATAGTAAGGCTTTCTTGAATGACATGATTTGTGTATATATAGTGCGGCATCTTTTAAAAAGTGTATAATAAGACACTTACAAAATGATGTAAGGCTTTTAAAAAAAAATCATGTATCAAAAGGCATTTTTGAAATGTTATGTATGTTTTGATGACGAGGAATAATAGTCAGATATTTATTTTTGTTTTTTTCATCATTTTTTTTGTACAGGGACATTTTTTTCCCGATACCGCAAACGCATCCTACGTAGTCGTATCACTTTTTGTTTGTCTAAAATGGACTTTTACTCCAGCAGGAAAGAGGGCGGCCATCGCTGTTATTGCTTTCAAATGACTGCGAAAAGCCAGCCCGTCTGTCTTCCACACGCACACGCGCGTACACAATGCCAAATACAATTACGTTGCTGGAAAAAAACTCGGGCTAACACGGTCGAGCAAATTTGTTCCCTTGCGGCCTTTTCAACCTTTTCAGCTTATCAACTTTTATTAACCTTCACACCGAGTGCTGCGCTTTGATTCGCCGCCTTTGGGAAAACGCTGCAATGGGATTTGGAGTCTCTGTTTCGGTCTGGCCGCTGCCGTGACAAACGTAACAAAAATAACAAACGAACACACGTCTTCTTACGCTTTCTTTTGCATGCTGCCCACAGTCTCCTCTGGGATAAAATCTGTATCCTTGTTGCGGTGAGTAAATGCAGGAAACCCTTGTTCTCCTTATTGTTATGTTTAGAGTGTCTCTAGACACTTTGCTGCTGTAGCCCGTAGTCTCCTCTTAGATAAAATCTGTCTCCTAACCGCAAATAAGTAAAAACAGGAGGTTCTCGTTTACCTTCGTTGTTGTTCCCATTGGTTAGCGTGTCTCGTTCCACTTTGCTCAAGTGGCCCTTAGTCTCCTCATGGATAAAATATGTTTTTCCCCATTCAGCTCTTGTAGTATAGTCGTACCGAATGAAGTAAATACAGGCGACCCTTGTTCTTCTCCACGATTGTTTTAGTTAGCACGTCCCGTTCACCTTTGCTGCAGTGGCCCGTAGTCTCAGCTTGGCTCAAATACATTTTTGTCCCCATGTAGCTCTTGTAATATAGTACCTAATGAAGTGTCCGATGACAATGTCATTGGTGTCTTTTGATAAAGTGTCGTGTACTTAGCGGGGAAAAAAGTCAAGTTAACATGAAAAGTGGTGCATTTGCGCTGTGCTCTCTCATTTGTCTCGGCATGAAATTGCCGACGAGATTATTAGCTTAAGCGCTCTAAAAATATCTCTTTGACCGTTTAATCCTCCGACAGCGGCAACAATCTCAGCGCACATTCCGGCGGCTTTTTCGCAACTATGGCTGCACGCCGCCCGGCCAAGAGCATCTCGGCGTCATTTCTGCTTCTTTCGCCAGCAACTTTTTCCATCTCTTTGCGGGCCCAGATGTCACTTGAAGTCGTCGGCATTGTGGCGACAGCTGCGGCGGCGCACGGAGCGTCATCGCAAAGCTGTCGAGCGCAACATCCCAAAACGGATCATGTCACATGTAAAACGCACCCACCGAGGCAAATATTGACGCGTCGGGCCCCTTAATGGGAATCTGGTATTTATGGCCTATTATGTGAGTTTTATGACTCCCGATGTCGCCGTAATATTTGCAACTTTACGCAATTATATGCGCTCATCATCCACAAGATTAGATGACTGGGAAAATGGAATGAATGAATGAGTTTCTAATATTTTGGCCATGAGAGTGTGTCCCAATATTAGATGCAGCTCTACACCACTGTGTTTCTTGAATTTGTATTGATTGTATTTGACTGTATCTTTCTGTTAGATGATAATACCCGACATTTCCAGTTCTACACTACCGCAAACAATGACTACAATGATAAATGTATCCATTTTGAATTTGATGTGTTTTTATTGGACTTATTTTTATTTTATTTATTGTTTGCATTATAACACACCGTATTTTCAGCGCAACTGCAAATAAATACAATTATCAATGTATGCATTTTTTCTATATTTTGCTTTGTATTTATTTTGGTTTTATGCATGGATTTATTTCTTATTGTATTTTTACTTGAGATTATATGATGTCTGTTTCTACATCACCGCAGCAAATGCAATCATAAATAGATAATAAATTCTTGATTTGTCAGTTTTTATTTATTTAACCTTTTTGATTATTTGTTTTTAAATTGTAGTAACCAAGAGTAACTCCATTTGTATTTCCATATATTTATTTTCTATATATATTTTTGTATTTTTTTTTTGTATTCTTTCCATTCTTTAACAATTACAATACCCGATATTTCCAATGTCCCCCACCGAAAGGCTCCATTTTCATTGTTATATACATTTATATGTCATCGGCATTAGGATGCTTTTTAAGAAGTTTGTGGTGTGGAGAGGTAACACTTGTGCGTTTTTGTGTTGTTGTGTGTTGTGTGCGTGCGCAGGAAGCGGCGTCGTTCGGAAAGCAGCTGGGCTTCCAGGTGAGTTGTCCAACTTTCTTCTTTCTTTCTACTGATAATGAAGTTCTTTTTTGGACAGTGATTGATGCGCTCTTCTACTCTCCGGGCCTCGCCGCAGTTGCCACGGCAACCTGGCAGTCGTCATGGTTTCTTTGTTCGACCGCCACTCTCTCTCTCTCTCTCTCTCTCTCTCTGTGTTGCGACGCACCCTCGCTCGCCCGACACGGCGTCCAGATGTTATTTCTTGAATTTTTTTCTGCAAAGCCGACGCGTCGGCCTTCCTCGCCGACCCGTCGGCTCGCCTCGCCGTGACGTCTCGCGATAGCCGAGCATTTCCAAACGACTTTCTTTAGCACACGCCAAAGCCACTTGGTGGTTTTCTGTTTTTGTGATCTTTCTGTTTTTAATATTTGCTTTATTATTGTTGTAATGCGAAATGTGTGTGTTTTTTTCATGTATTTTCTGTTTTTTTTTTCTTCCCCCCCAAAAATATATTTGTGGCTTTAATTTTCCTCCTTTTAATCTTGGCAGGAGAAATAGTTGATGAGAAATTTTAAATTAAATAAATGTTTTTTATTCTAATTGTAAATATTTACAGTCCTACACTACTGCCAACAACAACACTAATAAACCTTTTAAACCATTTTCATTTTAATATATTTTGTTTTTATTTAGTATTTTCTTTATTTTGATGTGTTTTTATAAAACAAATACTTCATGTTTATGAAGTAATTCATCAATCATTTGAATACCCAATAGTTAGAAAACAATCATGCAATCCTTGTTTTCTGTATATTTTATTTCGTTTGAGTTAGTTTTCTTTTTATGTTTTTCCCTTACGTTCCAATACTCAAATTTGTTGGTGGCACATCACTGCAAACAATAGCTGCAATAATAAACATATTTATTGATTCGACTAAGATATTTTTACAATTTTCCATAGATTCAACTTATTTAACATTCATCATTCCTATTATGATCGCAGTTCCTTTTATGAATGTCAAAAGCCAAGTTGGCAGTCATTATAATTGTCGTTTTTATTTCACAATTCATTTGAATATAATCCCAAACGTTAGTTCCGTCGTTGCATTTATTTTCAACAAATGAGGTTAATTTTGACGAGGCCAACTGTACGTTTGCCTGGCCGGCAAAGCCGTTCGTCTCGTGGCGCAATCGTCTGACACGTTGATCCGCTGAGGGAAACGCGTTGAAATGAATTTAGCCGCACGGTTCATTCGTCCTGGAGAGCCTTTTTCCAACTGGTTCCTTTGCGCTTGCTCACGTCTGAAGTCGGAGAGCAGCGCTTTTCATTTTTCCTTTCTTAACAGATGGGGAGGTACGAGCACGAAATGGATTTCCTCCGCTGCCCGTTTTTGTAGCAGGCACATAGGCTATTGCAATATGTATTTACAACTGGTTTTATGGTCTTCTTGGAAATTAAATCTCTGCCAAACACGTACGTTGACTTTATTCTTGCGGGTTTTTTTCCGCAGCCCGTTTATGTAGTGAGTGTGTGTGTGTGTGTGTGTGTGTATATATATATATATATATATATATATATATATGGCACATGCCAAGTCTTATTTTCTCTTTTTCTGAGCGTTAGCATCACACGTTTGAATAGCTACCAAACAAAGAAGCACTCATCGTTTCTTCTGCAGCCCCTTTCGGTCGCGGCTACAGTAAATACCAGAATGCCATATTTACGGCAAGTATTAGCGTATTGTCAACTTCCAAATGGTCCCACTTCAAACTCACCTCACTCTTCGGTTAGCTGTACACGTCGTTCCGCATCGCTGGAGTCCGGAACTTCCGCAGCCCGTCTAATGGTGAGATTGCTGGAAAACAACCGCTTTAACTTCCCGCGTCGACTCCTTTTGCAGGTCGACACCGTAGTGCGACATTTACAACCGGCGTTATTTTTGGGTCGGAAACATTAAATGTTGTCGGAATCGCTACCGAAGGTACGTTTAGTTTCCGCCTCGGTTTCCTCCCCTCCCCGATATGTATATTATATATTACCCATGCACTGTACACTTCATACATTGTAATATATTCTAGGCCCTCTCTTTTATTTAGCATGAGCATGACGTGTTGGAATTGCTACAGAACGAGCACTTTTCCGTTTTGTTTCGATTTCTTCCGCAGCCCGTTCGGGTAGCTCGTGTTATTTTCGACTTCCAAATGGTCTCACGTCACTCCTCGTTTAGCTTCACGCGTCGTTGTGGTCGTCTCATATTGGAATGACTGGAGAAAAAGCATTTTCGCTTCCTCTTTCAATTCCTCCCACAGCCCGTTCATGTCGTGGGTGTGCAGTATTTGGCATTACAATATTTACGGCTAGTTTTCTTTTTCGAGGTCCTCTCTGTATTTAGCACACAAACTGAACAAGCGCTTTTACTTCCTGGTTAGATTGGTTCCGCACCCCGTTTAGGCAGCGGGTCTCCACGAGAATGCCAAATGTAGGGCCAGTGTTATTTTACTGATCCTGTTCAGGTCATATCAGGCTTGGCTTAGCTTCTCGCGCTGTCAGAATCGCTAGAGACCACCACTTGCGCTGCCCGTTTAGGCTTCGAACGAGTTGAATTACCTGAACATAACAGAACTTTGTATCAGTCCAATTCTTAGCGAGGAAAACAATCAATGTAGTTGTCCCAATTCTTTGATTTTTGCAGGCTGTTTTTCTCCCAGGTTTGTAAACTTGCCGTCACCCGCGAATGCCCGTTGGCCTCGCTTAGGTGCCCCCTTCAGCGCCTCTGAGCACCTTCAACTTGAGGCCAGCAGCTTTTTTATTTGTTTATTTTTATTTGTTTTTTATGTCGGGCACATGAAAGCGAAGGGCGACAATGTGCCGAAGCCTTGTGCGCTTTGGCGTCGGCCGTCTGGAGGAGTGCTTGTGGTTATATCCAGTCACGCTGACAAATTGCTTTTTTCTTTTTCTACCTCGGCCGGCTGGCAAACGGCCTCTGCGTTAACCTCGCCGTTAGCACTCACTTAGAGCGTCACACGCACTTTTCCTGGGCCTCGGCGGACCTCTCGGGCTGATTAAAGCGCATTTGGAGGCGGAAAAGCTCACCGCTCCCGCCTTGTTTTTGGAGGACCCCCGCTGTGAGGCGGCCGTGGTCGCGCATCACGATGAGTTAACAATAAAGCCACACCGACAGGTGCACGTTTTCTTCCTCCCCGATTTTCGCCGGCACCATCAAAGGCAACGCGCTCCGCAGAGTCGTCTCAACTCTGGGCGAGATGGCGTGAAATGTTTCATTTACAAACATACGATATTTTCAAAATGCATCAAAAAAAGGGGAACAAGTGTGACGTGACGTGACGTGAAAATAGGGAGCAATTAACCTACTGTGATGCCCTGGCATGTGGGCAACGATGCATTTATAAAACAAAATGTTACAAGATATCACCGTACTTTGATTGATTTAATAAATGTTTCAGAAATTGTTTCAGTTTCCCAAAAAAATAAATGGTCCAAATCTTTTTTTCATTTTATGAATTCCACATTTTACAAGTTGAATGTTACAGCATATCTTTTTGTGTTTTAACAAAATAAAACAATTTAATATTGGAATCTTATAACACATTTTTGGGATAAAAAGATTGAATGTTACAAGTGATCACGTCTGTTTTTAAATAAAAACTACAAAAAAAACGTATTCAAACAATTTCATATGAAAAATGGTCATTAAATGACAACAACAAAAATCATAAAGTTTTATGTTAAAAGCTAAGAAAAATGAACAATTCTTTTTTTAATTTCAAAAGTGAAATGTTACTCGATGTCTCACTATTTTAATAAAATTGTGAGTAACTAATTGCCTTGTAACCCGAGCTGTAGATTTTCTTCCTTTCAAGAAATGATGTTGTTGTAATTTTAATATGCCGCACTTGATGACATTCTGCCGCATTAAATCGAACGCGGCGTCGGCGTTTGTTTCCAGACGGACGACGTCGGCGAGATCGCCAGGCTGACCCGAACGCTGCCCAAGGACAACCCGGCGAGGCCGAGGGTGGTGGTCTTCACCCAGGGCAAGGACGACACCGTGGCCACTGTCGGTAGGCCTTCGCCATCGAAAAAGTCCAAAATGTTCAAAGTCAGCGCGCTTGCTTTTAAAATTCCAAATAAAAATATACATTCAAAAAATGAATCTCACAAAATATGGCATTTGATCATTTTTCATTTTAAATTGTAAATAAGCTGGAATGTTAGAAGGTATCACATTTGATTTAAACCTTTTTTAAAAAATTTTTTTTATTTGAAATTGTCAATAAACTTCAGTGATAGAAGTTTCAGGGAAACTTAGAAATGAATTTGATTTAAAATTGGAAAGAAATGTGAATGTTACAAGATGAAAAAATAAATGCCAAAGAAGTTTGCCACGATCTGATTTAAAACTTAATCATTTTGAATGTGCAAATATATCCCACTTACATCACACTAATACTAATAACACTTTGCTTTGTCGCCAGTAACACAGACTGTTTTTCTTTGAAGATGTTTACCTTCTTAGCATATTGCATTGATTTTTATTGTTTTTATTTTTTTTTTTTTTTTAAATATAGATACATATATATCATTTTTTATGACCAAAAGTTGAAGTTCCTTCGATTTTTCTGGATGTGCCCCTCAGTGGAAAAACATCCCTGATCTCTTCTATTTCCCCTTCCAATTGGTCCCAATACTTTAGTCCACCCAGTATATTTTCACGGGGTGCTTGGAGACCCCCCCCCAACACCTCGGGCCCCCTTTCGACTTGCGCCGACACGTCCATCGCAGATGTGCGGAGCCGCGGCCTCAAATAGACGCGAGATGGCCGACACTGAGGAAGCGAACTCCATCAGGCCTCGTCGGCTTTGAAGTGAAGCTCCAGTATTGACACCAGATGGCCAAAAACAAAAAGAAAAGAAAAGAAAAGAAAGAAATCAACACTCAGGCATTGATTTGTGGAGCGCTTGCAACTTGGACGCACTCCAAACATTTTTCGAAGGCTTCTTCGCCTCCTCCGTGCTGCCCTCAAACCTTCGTCTTATTATTGTTCTTCAGGCTTAAAACCTGAACTCGGGTTTAAAAGCTTCGTTTGAAACCCGAGTTTGGAACCTAACCCCGGCTTTGGGCCCTTGTTCAAAACGCTAAACCCGGCTTACGAGCCTAACTTGAAACGGCGGCACTGACACATAAAACCACCTGAAATGAAACATTGCACATTTCAACACCAAAACGTTCAACCAACCCAAATAATTCCAAGAAGTCGGCGACCTTAAAGCGAGCATGTATTGCCAAACACCATAGACAGGCTAACAGAAATTTGCGTCGATGTGACGGTAATTGTAACAAAACCTTCAAACAACTAACTGCGACTTTAGCAGCAACACACACAAGCAGAGCATCCAGCAATACTCCAGAGTCCTTTCCAACCCGAACCCTGACTTGAAATTTGTATGTTGTATGACAGAAACAATAGTTTGTGATGACTTGCGGGAGTTTTGGGCCTCGGGGGCTTCTCTCCTTGCTGCCCCTTGTGTTTTTGATTTGATTTGATTTTAGTAGCCATGCAAAGACGCCCTCGGGTAAGGACTCCTTCACCCCCCCGGCCGCTCACCCTGCACACTCCGTTTTGTTCTTTTTTATCGGCCGTCTGCCCTTTTCGCTCGGGATAAAAGAGGGGAAAGCGGCCGTAATTGTTCCGACAACGGGCGGAAGCGTCGCGTCGTCAGAACAAATGGCGCCACCCAATCGGGATTTCAGTTGTATGAACGTTACCTGAAAAATGAGATCATCTGAAAGACGCATCGCGCGACCAGCTCGGGAGTACGGCGGCGCGATATGCCCTTCACGTAAAGTCTCGCAATTGAATAAATAAATAAATCAGATCGCCAATTTTCATTGTTCTTCCCTTTGCTTATAATAAAAGCAAATGACAATGACAACTTGTTTTTCTTGACAGATAATGGGAAAATCAGTGCTGCTTCTTGGAGACCGATCGATATGGCTCTAGGATAAAATAGGATTTCCGATTCTATCGATTCCTCCCCCCCCCTGCGTAACGAAAAAGCAAATGACAATGACAAGTTCTTTTCCATAACCAATAATAAAGAAAAAAGTGCTTCCTCTTGGAAAACATGTTTAAGGCTGGTTGATATGGCCTTAGGACCAAATCTCCCTTTTCCGATTGTAATCGAACCCCCCCCTTAAATGTAAAGAAAGCAAATAACCATGACATTATCCCAAATAAGTTTTGCTTGAGTGTTTTCCCCTTCTGTGGTTTGCTTTGTTTCACTGATAGCAAACAAGCTTAGCTCAGTTCACCCCCAAACATTAACATGCCACACAAATAGATATTTTTTTTTTCACTCCAGAAAATGTGAACAAAAAATTTTTCCTTTTAGTCAAAACATGTATGGAAGCACGATCCTCACTAAATAACAATTTAACATCATAAAACGCACCTTCAAACTGGACGGCTCGTCTGTTGGCAGCTCGGCTGGCATTTGGCGTTCGCCTTCCGCTGGGCTCCTTTCTGGGCTCATACAGAAACACAATGGAAAAATTATTCCACTCATGTTGGCGGTTTCTTAGCAGGAAGTAAACCTGCTTTTTTTATTATTATTATTATTTTTTTTTATATTTAGTCGGAAACGTAATTCCCTATAGCAACCAATGAGCGCGCAGCTGCCCTCCGTGTCGTACATCAGATTCAACTTTTCAAGCGCGTAAGCGTCTCGCTCGCAATTGAATTGGATCCAGGGGAGATTACGTGACACAATAAACAAAACGATAACGACACCATGACAATGTGTTTCCCACAATTCCAAAATCGCTTATCACCAACTAATGAGCTTGTTGGAATCAATCAAAGCCTGACATCTTTTCGAAGCGGGAACCTTCTGACCAATGGCGACGGAGGTGCCCGAGTCGCGGGTTGTGAAGTGCATGATGACAGTTTTAGATGCCACGTACAAAGGCGAACGCGATGGATGCCGCCGAGCGCTTCACAGCCAAATAAATGTCAACGTAACAACAGAACAAAACAAAAAAAAGAAATAATTGAAGATTTCCCAGAGGCGGTGCGCTAATAAACTTGACGGCTCATTTTGTTGGCAATTTGTCCTCCTGTAGGGATTTGAGCGTTCGCCAGCCTTGCCTTTTTTATAGTGATTAAAGACGGGGGGGGGGGGGGGGGGGGGGGGGGGGGGGTAGTGTGTGTCTGTGGGGGCGTGTCGCTGTCCAATGAAAAAAAAATATACAGTGAATCCTCGTTTATCACGGTGGGTACGTTTTGTTTGTTTTGCTGGGGTTTTTTTGTTTTCCCTCTGGCAAATGCTTTAAACTCATTTAAATGTATTAAAATACACTCGAAAATTATTAAAACACACGTTTGAAAGTATTCCTCGGTGCCTGTATTCATTCCCTCACTGTCAAGAAATGGGAGACTATCGCATAAAATCCCACTAAACTCGTTTGCACAGCTGTCCAAATAAGATGTTTTTTTTGGGGGGGGGGGGGGGATCTTTGCTGTAAAACAAACGACAGTTAAACGTGTATTTAAACACCAAAAAGTCGAACAAAACCATACCAACTCTACTAGCTTGATACCAGCGTATAATGCAAAACGCCATAGACAGGCTACTGGAAATTAGCATCATTAGTCTGCGTGTGAGCATCTGGGCGTGAGTTGTGGCCTACAGCAGCCCCTTGCGAGCGCTCTCCTTTTGTATTTGCGCGTTTGACAGTTTGTCCCGTTGAGTCGACAACAGCAAGCGTGTCGGTGACCGTGGCTCCCCTTGCCCGCAGGTGGGGGGCATTCAAGTACTTTATTAATCGCTCCAATTTGAATTCCGCTTCACTCCAAATTTGAGTTGAGGAGGGAAGGCCGGTTTATATGTCGGCTTAAGAGCGGCTGTGTTCAGTCCACAGTCCTCTTGGAGCAAATGCGAGAGGTTTGAAAGGGAAGGATGTTTACGTTGCGTGCATCCTATTAGCCAAAATCAATGACAGAGAAAGAAGTCGTCCTGGCTTGGCACGCTGAAACGTTTTCTTTCATGTCTTCTCTTTATGGAGATGCGTTGGCCACGCTCCTCGTGCTGGCGGTTGCGGTAATTACAGGCGTGTGGAATGTTTTCAAGTTGACTGTTGCGACATATTGAACGGTGACTCGTTTCCCAACGTTTCGCATTTGCCAAGAAGGCGGTTTCGTCTTCTCGACGCGTTTTTTTTCGGGGGGGGGGGGGGGGCTGGGACGCAACAGGAATTGTTCCAGAAGAAGTTTCTCACACAGAAGGTGTTGTTCCACTTGTATGGGAGCGTCATGGCAAACAGTGAAACACATTTTATCGGCGATATTCAGGGACCACATTCAAATCAGGATCAGAATCATCTTTATTTTGCCAAGTTTGTCCAAAAAACACACAATGAATTTGTCTCCGGTAATTGGAGCCGCTCTAGTACGACAACAGATGGTCAATTGACAGAGAACACTCTGGAGACAGAAAGACATTGACAAAAAACAGTCACTGAGCAATAAAGTGTTGCTAGTTATCTGGTAATGCCGGTACGTTTCATTTCTTTTTTGGGGGCAATTGTGCAAAAAGATGCAGAGTCCTCTCGCACTTAGAGCGTTTCAAATGACTAATCTCGCAATAGCTGGTTTTCATATATTGTTTCTCCCCACCCACGAGCTTGAAACATATTAAACTGACACCCCAAAATATTCACAAAAAAAAGACATTTGATATTTTCTTTTTGCCGCCACGATCTAATTTTGACGGAGCACGACATCAAAGTTTGAAAATGACTCATTCGTGCCCTCTTGGAAAGTTCGAAGAAAATAGCCCGCCGCACGGCGTGAAATTGAGGTGGGGCCTGTCTGTCATAGCATGACGCACGAAAAGGTCTCAAGGACCCGTGGCCAAACGTGAACAGGAAGTTGGCCATTTTGGTTTGAAGAAGCCATCTTGGGAGCGACTTGTTTGAACTCCTTCCGGGAATTTGAACCCAGTAGCACCCCATTGAAAAGTTTGGGGGGGAAAAAAACCCACTTGAAATTTGGTGGACATGTCTACCGTGACAGGACGCGTGCCTGAAATTGAACAGGAAGTCGACCATTTCGGTCGTACTCCGACAAACTCCGACGAGGGAATTCGCCCCAAACGGGCCCCGGCGGGAAGCGAGCGTCCTCGACAGACGGGCCACGCGACATTGCCAGGCTTGTTTGCCGTAGGCGGGGCACGGCGAGTTCGATGGGGCCCGCGTCAAAGAAATCATCACGTCCTCGACATGCTCATCGCGCAACCGGGCTGCGACGTCTGATCTGCACGTTCAGCTGTTTTGTTCTGACTTTTGAAAAGAATCGTGGCTAATAAAGGGCTTAATTGATACGCATTTCAAAGAGACTCCTGTTGAAAGACCTTCTCCGTTTTAATCAGCGCCACACAAGAGCGGTAATGAGGGTATTATGAACAAAAGCGCCACAATTAGAGCGCTTCTTTCCTCTCTGTTGTCATGTGTCGAAAGCCACAAATGTGATTTTCTTGGAACAAGAGTCCAGCCACCAGCCCAGTGGTTCTTAAACTGGGGTCCGTGAGCCATAGCGTGGGGGTCCTATTATGTCGTTTCATGAACTGCCTGACACGTCCACTAAAACTTTGTGGGTGCAGGGACCCGCTTACGCGAGAGACACCCCCCCCCCCCCTCCTCAGAATACTAACATCAATTCAAACTCACGAACATGTTTTAGGAATGAACCCCTGGCCCCTTATTGAATTTCTTCAATAAAAATAACCGAAATCTCCTTCTTTCATCCTGACATTTGATGACTTATGCTAACGTGACCCAAAATACACAAAAAGAAATATACAGTGGAACCTCAGTTTTCGGGATTCATCCGTTCCAGAATGTCAAATGTTTTCCATAGAAAATTCATGTAAATCCAATTACTCTGTTCTAGACACACACAAATATGAACAAAAAAATCTATTTCGTAGAGAATAACTATATACTATATATTATTTTTTTGTTTGTTTTGTTTTTTTTTGTTGATGAAAACCAAGCGGCTGTAGGAAAACGGTGACAGAAAAACTCAAAAACTAAGGCATACAAAAACCGAGTTTCCGCTGCGCTACAAACTAAAAACTATTTATGGTTGATGTTTTCATCCCAAAACAAATTAGCGTAATAAACATTGAAGAATGACTCATCCATTTGTTACCGTCAGACAGGCTATTAATACATTTTGGAAAGATCTGGAGTTGATAATTTGATGTTGACAATTATTGTGAGCATATTCTTGCCCCGGGTCAATTTCATAAAAAGCGTGGAGCGTGTCTCCTTGGCGCTTGATTATTAGCGTGCCGCTTTAAGTGGCCGAACGGTTTTGGCGAGGTCTGCGTCACGCTACTAATTGGCCCGCTCCTCGTGTTGTGTTGGTATTTATCATCAACATGCCAGGGAAAAAAAAGAAAAGAAAAGTCGTTAACAGTGTGATTAATCCGCAGCGCCTGACTGCTAATAGAATGAGATTATTGTGTTGATTTAAGAACATTGTGTCGTGTTGTTGTGTGTTTTGCCCCGCAGGAAAACGACACAAATTTAACCTGGGCAAGGCGGATTGTCGCGTCTTCACCACTGATGTTCACTTACTTCCATTCCCTCGTGCGTCGCCATTTTTCCGCCATGACGTCACACGTCGCTTTTTGACCCGCTTGGCTCTGCTTTTGAACGTCCACCGAAGCATTTGGACCGAAACAAACGGCAAACATCTGCCGCGCAATCCGCCTCGTAGTCCATCCACTCTGAAGAATAAAGATACTGTAAACAATATTGAATACATTGGTGAAAACAATAAGTTGCACTTAAATGAGACGACACGTCTTCCAAATTAGGGGGGAAAAAAAGTTTTTAAACGCCCCAGTTTAAGGAGATATTTACAATACGATCACATTTTAGCTCTTCGATGAATAAAAATGCCACACTTAAGGGGTCAAAACATTTTTACAAATTAATGTGATATTTAAAAATAATTAAGGAGACATTTTGTTTTATTTGATGAATGATAAAAATCGGTGCACTTTTAAGGTGTAGACCATCTAACTATATTTAATTAGTGAAAAAATATTTATAATACTGTCTCCTTGACGTGTTTTCTTTTCCAACTTTGGGAATTAGTTTGAATATCAAAGGAAAATACATAAACATTTCTGAAATGTTAGTCAAATGCACTTTTTCCCCAATTTCAGCAAAAGTGTCCTCCTTTATTAAAATAAGAAATATAAAAAAATCTAGACATTTCAAATGAAATAGTGACAAACAATGTGGAGCCTGATATGTGTCCTTTTATTTGTATTTCTTGATTAAAATAAAGAAATATCTCTCTCTCTCCTTTACGCGCAGCACTTTTCCAAATGTATTCACGACTTGTTTGCAAACGATGCCGTGCTGTGTCAAAGCCAACTAAAATGCAAACTTTTTGGGTTGCGTCTCGTTCCCAGGCGACAAGGTGACGATGTTCCCCGTCCTGGACATCGACCAGAACCACATCGTGGACACCAACGGAGCTGGAGACGCCTTCGTTGGAGGTGCGCTGGGGAAAACCAAAAACAAACATTTCATGTTTGGATGGTTTGTTTTTTTGAAAGAGAGCGTTTGGGCTGAAAGTGGGGGGGGGTACGTGTCATCTTTTTGTCCCCCCAGGGTTCCTGTCGGCGTTGGTCCAGGATCGTCCCCTGGAGGAGTGCATCCGAGCGGGCCACTACGCCGCCAACGTCATCATCCGGCGAGTGGGCTGCACATTCCCGGAGAAGCCCGACTTTCAGTAGATTTTTATGTACGTTGTTTTTTTTTTTTCTACTCACAGTGACCATCTCGGAAGCAAGTGCGAAACAATATCTGTTTTTACCAGCATCAACTGAATGCTACTTTGGACACAAACTTTTGAGTCTACTTTGTAGCAGCCAAAACTTTAGGAACACCCGAACAATAAAAGTATCAATGTAGTGGTACCTATTTAAATTGAATTCATTAGAATTTTCAATCAAAGCTAATTCATATTGGTACATCAGCCAATTTTTATTACAAATAGAAGTTATTAAAAAATATAGACATGACATAGGTTATAAAAATACATATATTGAATTCATTTAATTTTGATGACATGATTGCATTTGCATTGCATTGCGTTCCAGCTTTTTTGGAACGTGTTGCAGCCATAAAATTCCAAGTGAATGATTATTTGCTAAAAACAATAAAGTTGATCAGTTTGAACATGAAATATCTTTGTCGTGTATTCAATTCAATTTAGGTTGAACATGATTTGCATATCCTTGTATTCTGTTTTCATTTATGTTTAACACAACGTCCCAACTTCATTGGAATTGGGGTTGTACACTTAAAAGTAAATACATTTGTGAAATTTATATACATTTAATAATGTATTAATAGTAATGTAAAGGGGAGACGACCACCCTGGGAAAACCCCTCAGTAGCGTAAATCGAGTTGACGGCTCCTGATGATTAAAAAAAAAAAAAAAACAGGAAAAAAAGCTGCCGCTTTCACACAGATGCGCCCTGAAAAAAAAAAAAAAAAGGGTGTTGGGGTAACGGTGGGTGCGGGGGGCATTTGTGATTAGGCAAGATCGCCACTCACATGGCAGCTGGCTCGTTGGCTTCCCTCAAGATGACAGATGGCAAAAGACAAACACAAAAAAGGGGAGGCAGCCATGATGAAGTCGTGACAATGGAGGGGGGGAAAAAAGTACTTTTTCTTTTCTCTGCGCATTTTCCCACTTTCCAAGTTGAACTTTTCGCCTCGCTCCATTAACCTTAAGTGGAAACGCAAGCAATGGAGCCGCTGCAGGTTTGGAAAGATGACGCCAGAGATTCCCAAAAGCGACCGCACTCTCAAAGAAAAATGATTGTCAAACCAGATCTACTTTTGTTTACAAGTGCAACAATCGATTAATTGACAACCATCGATTATCAATGAATCAACAACTATTTGGATTCATCGTTTAGAGGCCTTGTTGAATTTAAAATTGTCTATATCCTCGGCATTTCAGACTCTCAACAGTAACGATTCTCCGATTTCTGTCGTCCTCCATGAAAGCAGATTGATTAGCCTTTTTGTTTTTTCAAAATAAGACATTTGTAAACATCTGCTTTGACTTTGGAAGACTGATTTTAAAAACTTTTTTTTTAAAGCCGATTAATCGAAAAATGATCGATTAATCTGTCAATTATTTTATAAACGTGGTTACCTCGCAGTGAAAGTGCATATATCAATATATCAGAACAGGAGAGTTAGCGTATGTACGATTGGTGAAAGCAATACTATACGCTCGCTACTATACTGAGGCTAGCTAACTAGCATGGCTAACATCAGTTCGTTTCCGTTCCGACGTTACTTCACGGAGCAAAGAAGAGTAGCTACTCGTTTTTAGAGAAATAAGTTTCATGTTGTGCTACATTTAGATTTTATTTTGTAAATTCAATTGTTTATTTTCTTTTTGCTTTTACTGTTGTACCTAAGGCACACATCCAATGGCAGAAAACATACAAGCATTTCAAAAGAAATTTTAGAGCTGTCATTGCCTTTTGCGCAATGCTGTTTTTATTAAAAATATACTACAAACCATTTTTGGGTGGGGTGATAGAACGGATTAATGGCCTTCCCATGCATTTCAATGGGGAAAGTTTGGGAAAAATTTGGGAAAAGAATGATTTGAGTTCCGAACATGGCCACTGTAGTTAGTTGCGGTGGTGGTAATAGATGCTCTGGCCGGCGTTGTGCTCGGCAGATGGGCGGCAGTGGTTGTGTGGTAGTTGGCAAGGACTGAGGAGGGGGTCGGGGGGGTTGCAATGGTGGCGCACGCTCGTTCAATTGAAATGATGAAGGACCCGGCGGGGCCCCCGGCTCGACATTCATTGGCCGGCTCGTCTATTCTTCTTTTCGTCCACCTGCCCCCCACTGGCTGCAGTCACACGTCTTATTTGCCGCCAATTAACAGCACGCACATTGAACAACAGGGAAACATGACAAACCATGACCGCAAAACTCCACTGCTTGAAAGTGAAATAAAATGTAACAGGGTGGCCCGTAGTCTCCACTTGGATGTGCCCCATTACAGCCGAAACACTTCAAAACAGATTAATGCTCTTTTTTTTTTTTAATTTAGTTTTTTAAGTCATCCACAGCGGATACATTTTTTTTCCACATGGCCCTTAGTCTCTTCTAGGATAACATGTCCCCTCACAGTGGAAGCACCTTGAAAAAAAATAATGCTCATTTTGTATTTAGTTTTTTGTTTAAGTCATCCACAGCAGATATTTTTTTCAATGGCCCTTAGTCCCCTCTTGGATAAAATTACCTTACCATGGAAATGCTTAAAAATAGAATACGTAATGCGTTTTTTGTTTTGTTTTGTTTGTTTTTAAGTCAAGTCATCCAAAGCAGACTTTTTTATTTTCCTCATGGCCCTTAGTCTCTTCTTGGACGACGTGTCCCCTTACTGTGGAAATGCTTCAGAACAGACAATTGCTGTGTTTTTTTGTTTGTTTTTAAGTCATCCACAGCAGCTATTTTTTTCCTCATGGCCCTTAGTCTCCTCTTGGATAAAATGTGTATTGTCTATTGTTCTGATGACACTTCCGCTGGTTTCTGCAGTGTTTCTGCATTAGTATTTGTTTCACTTTACAAAAGAGAGAAAAATCAGTAAAAATTTGGCAGATTTTTTTTTTTTAATATTAGTTATCTTATGTTCTAATGTGTTACTATGTCAAAAATGAATTGGCCAAAATCTGTTGAATTTTTAATATTTGAAAAGGGCTAATATCGGCTGATTAAATCGGCCAGCCAATTAATCGGTTGGGCCCTAATTGAATCATGAGTTAACCCCCGCCCCCAATAGTTCATACTCAAATGTTACAATACAATTAAACACACTTTTTTATTTTATTTTATTTTTTTTTAAATTACAAAAACCTCATTTTTCATGATCCCTTTGGCCTACTACACTACTGTCCCTCATTACGGTGGTACTTGGAAGCTTTTTATTTATGTATTTATTTTTTAGGTGGTACTTGGTTTAAAACAAAATTGCACAACCACTGTTTGAGAGGGTCAAAATATTAGAAAGTAGTCGACATCTTGTTCATTTCACGCGTCCAACTTGTGCTCAATGGATTGTGCAGGTGAGTGCCTACAGTCTTAATATATGTGAAGCACTCCACTGAAGAAGAAGGAAGGAGGGAGGAAGGGGAGGAGGGAGGACGGACGGAAGGAGGGATGGAGGAGGAGGAGGAGGAGGAGGAGGAGGAGGAGGAGGAGGGCGGGGGAGGGTACCATTTTGTCACAGGCTGCTATGTAGATTAACCTTTCAATTAGTTGTTATCAGCTGCTGTCCACGCGGCGAGCTCCGCATGTCGGATTATGTCTTCTTGTTTATATCACGTCACCATCATGGAGACGAGAGGACTCTGGGAAACTTGAGGAGGTAAAAAAAAAATAAAAATAAAATTGTTACCGTCTTTGCATGCAACTCTCCACTGTTTTGACTGCAGGGATGATTTGCGAGTTTAATGGCGATAAAACGCGGCTCGTGCGTGCCTTCGTTGCGCAACGTACGTACACCGAGAGGGACGTTCACTGTCATCGCCAGAAGATCGGAAAACACACAACCGACCGTGCGTTTTTTTTCTTAAATCGCTTAACGAGGCGTTTATGGGGAATTATCGGGGGAATTATCGGTGGGGAAAGAATAAAAAGGGAGGTGGAGGTGGTGGACTTTACGACAAGCGTTCACGTTTTTATTCTCCTCCCTTAAGAGTCATTAAACGAGCCACCTTGGATCGGTGTCCCACTTTTTATTGCCATGATAGATCGCCCTAATATATCATTTAAGAATGTTTTTAAAAAAAATAAAGAAGCCACTTTCAACTGTTTCAAGGAGGAATGTGTCGGATATGGTGGCGCGGCGTCATGATGTTATATGAAAATATTCGCCTCGTTCAGTCGTAACACGGTGTTATATGGCCACGGCGTCCTCTCGGCGTTCACGCACGCGCTCACTAAACAAAACAAGTGCGTGAATCAGACAGTTTGGACGGTCCGTCTGCCGAGAGCGGTACGGACGCGATCCCCGAGCCACTTTAAGAGGGCGGGTCGAGGACCGCGGAAGTGACAGCTCGGCCAGCCAATGAGGTCGGCGCACTTGTAATGATTGACAGGCGCTTTATCAAACCAGCGATCGGATGTGGTCCGTTCACGGCCAATAATGAAGTTGTTCGGGGAGGGCGCATTAGTGTCGGCGAGCTTTAATGAGACTCCATTGGATTGTAATCAGCGTCATGTCGGATTCGACGTAAACTACAACACTGTAACAAAATGGCGACTGTTTAGGTGACGCCACTTTTTAACGCTGGCATTTTACAGAGCGTTTGTCGTGTGTTGTTTTATACTTTTATGTTTTTGTAAAATATTTTGTATCCAGCTTGGACTCACTTGGACCTCAAGGTTTGTTACTCACTGGTGTTTCGCCGCCGCCGCCGCCGTCGGCGGTCGGTCGGTGGGCAGCTGTCAGGGGAGAAAGCAGCGATGGATGGTGCGGGGTGGCGTTGAGCACTTTGTTGTGGCGGCCATTGAGCTGTCAAAAAAAAAAGTGGCGTGCGGGGCAGCTTCACGCGTGGAATGTCCACTTTGTCGTCGTCTTTTCTGTGTGCTTGTCGGACGTTAGTGTGGGGATTATGCCCGCAGAGTTGTCGCGTTCGTAGACATGTCAGAAAAGCGAAACTTGAAGCAGCCGTTTGACCGGGGAGGTTTTTTTTAATTTTTTTTCCCCTATTTTTTTTTTTTTTTCTTATTTATTTTATTTAATTTTTTTTTTTCCTCCCTTCCTGAAACGTGAAATAACTTTCTGGCTAAACACTTAACGAAGTTATTTCAGATTTGGAATTTAATGTCCTCCTGGATTCGAAGCTGCTGCTACGTTCTTTTCTCAGTAACCTCAGTCATTTTGAAAGAAGTCACTGTTTATTGTTTATATCAGTGGCTGTCAAAACTTTTTTTTTTTTTGTAATATACACACCAAGTACCAAATGTTTAATATAGTTGTAAGTCATTGTAACATTATGCACACCTTGAACATTAGCACTGCGTGTAAATACAGGTAATCCCAACTGTATTTTATTAATGATTCAATGAAAATGCACGTAGAAGTTGTACCATATTATATGGTCAATAACAAGTAGTTCTTAAAGATTAAATGTCAATGTTTTGAAATATAAAGTCAAATACAACTGAACTGTGATTGGGCAGTGATTCTTTCGCACACCACTAGGGGGCATCCACGTACCTCGAGTGGTACTTGTACCACACTTTGACATGAAATGGTCGCAGTATTGATAAAAAACAACAAAAAAAACAAAAGGAGAGAGGCGTTTCATTCCTAAATGTAAATATTATTATTATTGTATGTCACTGTAACTGGCACTACCTATAAATATAGGAAAATAGATCAATACTTAAAGATTCCAGTAAAATACAGATAAATGTTTAATTAAAAATGTTACCGAAATACATTTTTAAAATCAAACGGTTCATAAGTATTAAATGCCAATATTTTGAACTTTAAAGTTAAATACAACTGAACTGTAATTGGGCAGTGATTCTTTTGTATAGCCCCAGAGGAAGTCCATAATACCACTCTTGACTATCATGTTACGGGGGGAAATAAGTGTAAAGACTTCTGTGTAAAATTTCTGCCTCAAGTTTCGTTGTCTGTCATATTCAGAAACCGTTCACAAAATGTTTTACCAAGGAACGTTTTATTTATTTATTTATTTGTTTGTTTTTTAAATCCCGTAATGCGATCGAAGTTTCTGGCTAAACTAGCTGCCCCTGTATTAAAACTTAGAAAGTTACGTCTGTGTCTAATTTGGAATTGGTGTCATACTGGATTTATGATTGTTTCTCAGTAACAGCAACAATGTTCCTAGGTCAATTTGACACGTCGTATGAGGAAAAGTCATTCTTTATAGCTTATTATCGCCAACCACTTTTCTGTGCAAATGTTTGTTACACAGTTTAAAATCTAATTTATAGATTATTCTCAAATGCATCATATCACCACCAAATTTTTTTTTCTAACAGATTAAGGTGAGACCGCATCAAGCTCAGTTCCTGGTTGTGGAATTTATCAGTGGCAACTTTTCCCCTCAAATGTCCTTCGTCTCAACCTCCAGGATTTGACGAGCCAGTTTGGACGGCGCTGTGGAACGTACCTTTGTTTGACCTCGCCAAAGGATGTGATTGTACCCATTGGCGCTTGGCAGCATGCGGGATTCCGCATGGATGGCGAATTTGTGAGTCTCCCAGTCCAACCATGGTGAAACTCGCCAACCCTCTGTACACGGAGTGGATTCTGGAGGCCATACAGAAAATCAAGAGGCAGAAGCAGCGGCCCTCTGAGGAGAGGATTTCCCACGCGGTGGGCACGTCGCACGGACTAGAACGGAAGACGGTTCTGGAGCAGTTGGATTTAAGCGTTCACGATGGCTCTATTCTCAAGGTTACCAACAAGGGGAGCACCTCGTACAAGGACCCAGGGAGCGCCGGGCGAGCCGGGTCCATCCCGCCTTCCCCTTCGCCTGTGCCGTCAAAGGAATCTATGTGGAGTGCCAGCGATCTCCGCCACCTGGATTGGAATAAGATCCTGCGCAGGGCCATCGAGGGCTTGGATGACACGCACGGCTCCTCGCTCAAGAACATCGAGAGGTACCTGAGGAACCAGGACGACCTCGCCGAGGCGTCCGACAACCCGGCCTTCCGCCAACGCTTGCGGCTGGCGGCCAAGCGCTCGGTCAACAGTGGCAGGCTGTTCAAGAACGGCCCGCGGTACCAGCTCGGCGGGCGCGGCGCGGCGGAGGCCGGCACGCCCAGGTGTCCGATGGCCACCCCTTTGCTGCTGACGTCGGCGAGGCTCCTACCCCATGAGCGAGAACAGGTATACTCGCGTGACTTTTGTATTTAATGCAGCCGGTGGGAATCACAGCGCAAACGAGAATACTATCTCGATGTTTACCCACGGTAGCACGATAACGGGTGTACAGGGTGTGCTCCGTTTACCACGGTACCGACATACGACGTTCCGAACAGTGCGCAATGAACTAGCTTGCGCAGTGTTGTAAGACTACGTCATCACGCAGCGCAAAAAGGCACGCCTGGTTAGCGCCCGACTTAGACCCCACCTTTATAAAGCTACACACTCATTTACAGATTTTGTGTTGGTTGTTTAGTAATGTGAAATAAATGTTTACCCGGTTACTCAATCAAGAGGATAATTGGTAGCATAATCGATTCAAAAGATATTTGATAGCTGCTGCCATGACGTTCCGTTTTACGTCCTAATTTCGGTTAGTTTTGTAGAAACGCAACTCTAAGAATAGCTATATCAGATATCGTCAATATTATTTTATGCCTGTGCAGTGTATCAAAACTGAGAGACCGATATCATCTCTTGATATTTTGCCCCACCAAAAGAAGAAATATACACATTTTCTTAGGGTATCCTAGTTCTTGTAACTGGAATTCTTTCATTGCTCTCTGGGGCAGTTAAGATTGAGCCCCATGAATTCTACTCGACAACAAGTGACTACGCAAATCAGGGGGGGGGGGGGGGGGGGAAATCCAAGCAATTCTGTTGAGCTAGCATTTTGTTTCACTAATAATGAATAGAAAGTTCTGCACGTTCCCTGGTGTGGAGCGACATAAGTGGTTGCTGCACTCCGATTTTAGTCATGTAGACCTTTGGCACTGGTCCTTGTGCCACCAGAATGAGTTTTGTTTGTTTCGTTATTGTTTAGAAGTTGACTAAGCACTCGGACAGTTTTGCTCCAGAGGTTTAGTGTCGCTGTCGCTGGTCTTCACAATAATAAGCGAGCGCCGACAAGCAGGAAGTCATGCTGCGTTTGTGTGGTAGGCACTTTGCTGTAGGCTTCCCACAGGTTACATAAGCCCGGCCAAAGTGACCCATAAAGGATGTGGTCAGCTGGCTTGCGAGTAGCAGTGTATTATATACATATCATTTTTGGGAGAGTTAAGAACTCATGTGCCTCAAGGAGTATGTGGTAAGAGAGTATTTTGACAATTTAAACCAACATCACAAAGCTGGTTGCTGAAGAAGTGCGAGGTTGAGTGGATTTCCAGTCTGCGTTTCCATGGAGTATAAATTCAATTCAGCTCCAAGGGGCACTAAAGGATTGTCCTCAATTTCTGCAGGGCGCATTGTTTTCCCTGCATTTAGCCCCTCGGGGGTGGTCGACCGAGTGCGGCAGGATGGTGTCTATCACTGCTGGGTTCTCCGTGTTAACGCGTCCAGCAAGAACATCGCCTTGAATGAATGACATTTAAGAATCTGAATGCGTCAGGAATGGGCAAAGTATAATTGTGACTAATTCATTTTTAGTTGATTTATGTCCATGGAGTGCGCTACAGGATGTCCTCAGTCTACAACAACGTTCTGTTCTAGGGCGACGCAAGTCAGAGTGCACCGTAGTCTATCGTTAACCCCAGTAAAGTCATAATGGGAGTACAATATTTGTATTAAGCGACGATAGGCTATAAATTTGAAATAGACACAGCCGCAGTGAACTTTCAATCGCTTTATTGATCAAACAGTCGGAATATAAACGCATTCATACACGAGCCGTCAATTGCAACAACTCACGCCGGGTCACTCAACACGCCAGTTGACAGCCAGACAACTCTACGCTCGCGTTCGCAGACACCATGTCACTCACCAGGCCAGGCCGCGCCTTTTAAAGCCATACCCCTGTCGACCCGCTCAGAACCCAGATTAATTCGCGCAGTGTTACTTAAATGCAGCCTAGCTGCAACTTTTTTTTTTTTTTTTTTTTTTTTTCCCCTTCCTTCTTTCTGTTCGAGATGAGGTGGGGCGTCCGTCAAGGTTTCGTGCATTCATAGAGATGTCGCCTCGCTCCTCGCCAGTTTCACAGTGAATAATCAGGAAACGACACCTCCAATTCTGCAGCCACAACTCTGTGACTGTCTGTGGTTGCCCCCCTCCCTACCTCGGAGGGGAAAAAAAAAACAAAAAAAAACGTTTGGTCAAAAAAACTGAGATGGTTCTCACAGCTGTTTTCCATTTGGAAGCTTTTTTTTTTCTTGACATCACCAAGCCCAGTCAAGGTTTACCTTGCACTTGAAACTGCTGAGACTCCTCAGCCTCACTTTGCAGACACACAATGGCTGTGTTGTGTGTTGAGAAAAACGGGTACTTTGCTGGTGGAAAAGAGCAGTGTTGGCTCACAGTTTATAAGAGTCTGAAGAGACTGTGCCAGGAACAAAGCCGAGGAATTTGATTTTTTTATTTATTTATTTATTTTTTTTTGGTCTCCCGCTGTGTTATGCAACCACTTGAGCTCGCGTTCCACCAGCAGCGTTCTAATAGAACCACACCCCCTCACTCAGGACAGCCTGCTCTTTTCATGCGGCATCATTTCCTGTCATGAACTTCATTTAGACTGCCCGCGAAAATCATCAGCACCATATTCTCCTTTTGGTTTACGTAAAATGCTGTTAGCAGGAATAACTCCTTGTTCCAGGATTAGATGTTATTACTCAGTACCATGAAAATGATACGGTGCCAAAATTTTTTTTTAATCCAGACGTGTCGTCTACTCTAGTAGTTGTCTCGAATCTAAACCTGCCTCTACAAACTTTTGGTGTCTGAAATAAACCATTATTAAGGGTGTTTCGGCCCGGTTAGTGGTCATTTATTCCTCCGCTGTAAACCTCCCTGAAAGTTGTCAACCAAGGGCGGTTCCTCCAGGCCAAACAGGTGGTGCGCAGACTGGCCTTAAAGCGCAGATGGAAGAGCTCCTAAAGATTCTTTGTGCGCCCGTGTCCAGGCGGATTATGTCATATGCAAAAGATTTAAAAAATTTTTGCAGCAGCAGCGAGGGAGACGGAAAAACACACCAGACACTAATTCAAAGCAGAGCGATTTGTACGGGGTGTCTGAAGGAAAAGCTTTTAATATGCAAATAAAGCTAGTTTCAAGCTCGATTCCAAGTTAGCTGTTCCTGACGGGTCCTGTGGCGATCCGGGAGAGAGAGATTTTTTTGTTGATCTCGCACAGTTGAACCAGAATTCCAACAACGTAAACTGGATCAGCCGCTGCTCATCAGTACGGCACTAATATTAGTCGTTTTAGAGTAAACTTCAACTGGGAGTGACAATACACTTTTTGAAGACTTGTTCACTATTTGCAAAAGTGCTGCTTGTAGTGAACCGAGCTGAGCTGAGCTGAGTTCACATACCATATAGTGCTCGCAAGCCAAAGCAAAAAATCTGCACGACAGCTCACATCTCGAGAAACACGAGTCACTTGTATCTCAAGACCCCACTGTAAATGTATTCTTTCACTGCAATCTGTTTGTAATTTCAAATATTGTATGTCAGGAAAGTTGTAAACTGAGGACCTCCTGGATTTTGTCGAGTTTAACACGGGTCAAGCTTGATACGCTGATATAGGAGGCAAATTGCCATGTTAGCGTTCTTTGTCCTCAGACTATAGAAACATGCTCTTCTTTTTAACTCATTTGTCTTGTTTGAAACTTAAGGACCTAGGTGGAACAGCATCAACCCAAAAGGCTAGCTTCAGTGTTAGCTTTGATTTTGACTTTCTGTCGTAGGCGATTATGCCGTACAGTGTGAAGATGTCACGAACCCATCACACAGAATGTGTTTCGTAGCACAAATCAATGGAAGTCTTTGTAGTCAGTGGTTTCTGTTGCTAGTTAAGATGACAGACATCTTGTTATTATTAACATTGGATGGTACTCTGGATTTTTTTAAGGTGGGGCTTGGAGTGCAAAAACCGCAGTTTAAAAAGCAACATAAGAATGGCCCAGAACAAAAACATGTTTATCTGATTAAGTCAACTGGTGTGTATCAGGAGTGTGTGGTTGTTTCGGAGTATGCGGTAGTTTAATTAACTGTCTACCTACTTTTATGAGGATTCTATTGTACTCGTGTTCCCTCTTTGTCGGTTGTCAGCCAACGCGAGGTGAAAAATTGTGCCCTTTTTTAAAATTCCTGCAAAAAAATAAACATAATCTGCTTCCAAGAAATTGTATTTAAAGGAGATAAATCAACATGAGCCCCACGTGACACTTTTTTGTACATGAAGAAGCAATAACTTATGTAAGCGGAACAGTTAGAGCCTTGTGTTCAAAGGACGATGTCGTTTTTTTGGGGGGGAGAGCTTTAAAAAGCCAAAACAGCTTCGTATGCTGCCATTCAGCTGCATAAATGTCAGATGATTTGTCGTTGGACATTGTGCGCCGCTGCCTTGCAGGAATTGCTGTCACTATTGCATTGCTATTGTGTGGTACTTAACAGGCTGCGCAGCCAGGTGCTTGGAATTGATATTTCAGCCCCACAGCATAAGCATATATACACATCTAACTTTGTTCATGTAGCCATGCCAGCGACGTATAGTGACAGGCAGCACATATACATGCTCTCCCATTCGATGGCTGAAGGTACAATAAGCGTCTCTATCAACCTGTTGCTATTGGTACAGCACATTAAGTCATGTCTTCCTGTGACATCGGTTTTGTCAGTGTCCAATTGGAAAGTGCCCCAGATTACACACAAAGTAAATTTGTGAGTAACTCCAGGCAAGAACATCATTATTTCAGTAGTCGTACTTTTTGTGACACTCTTGTTTTGGTGGTGTGCTGTGAGATTTTTCAAATGTAAAATAGGTGCTGTGGCTCAATAAAGGTTGGAATACACTACATTGTCCTATTAGACTTCCGAAACCCCGAGGTCATCGGGTTCAGGCTTGTTGCATGTTTGCCGAACCAGAGCGAAACAAACTGAAGCAGCATTCTGTTTCTATGCTACTCAATTTTGGAAAGAGACTTCCTGAACACCTGAGATTTGCTCCAACTGTTGCCAGTTGGCATGGTTGTTGGTGCGAGCAGTCAGTGATCCCTACAACCTTTCCCCTTGTAGAAAACGTCAGCCGCTTTGGGAATTTTTCATGTACTGCGGATTGGTAGATGAAGGCTATGCGAATCGTACATATGCGAATAGTGGCTGCTAGAGGCGGCAATAGTTCCGATACGATATCACATTTACAAGTCTGCCACCTGTAACTCTGACCAAATCAAGGTCACGTTAATATAGTGCTATATCACTGTCTTGAATTGAACATTTTCAACCGCCTATGAGAGTTAGCATGTCTTCACTTGGTGAAATAAATACTATAAATTCGTTATTGAGGTGGATCAGTAGCTAACATCAGAGCGGAAGGGAGCTGATGTTAGTTCACAAAGCGGAGAAGAGCAGCAAAGTGTCATTTTCTTAAAAAAAAAAAAAATACAAATGTATTTTTACTCTTGTACTACATTCCACATTTTCTTGAGAAATTGTTGTTATTCATTCAAACATTTCAAAATATTTTTGAGCTGGGATTGAAATACAGTGAAACTGCAATATGTTTGTCATTTTCATGTTTCTCTTCATTTATCCTGCTTTAATGTTGGGGTTTATCTTGATTTTCATCTTTTAACTTGATCTTTTTAAAATTATTTCTTTGGCTCCAGAGAGCACTATGGCCTTGTGTATGATTGGTGCTACACAAACCTGCCCAGGGTGTTACAGAAAGAGCCCAAAAATACGTGGATAGAGGCAAGTTTTGAAGGAACTAGAGAATTGTGAATCAATGGGGCTTTCACTTCTATTGTCCGCAAGGTGACTGGAATCGACGTTTCCGCTTCCGAGGGGACATCCTCAAGGTGCGAGTCAGCCATTTTATTTCCACTTCAGCCCCCCAGTGTGGGAGCCCGCTGTCAAATATTGACCAGGCCCGTTGGAAAATAGAGTCAACGTTGACGTGGGAGTTAACACCCCCCCCCACTCACGCCGTCTAATTGACACGGAAGCCGTCAACAAGGACAACATCCTCTCTGTACGCCTGCTGTGTGTGTCCCCCCACCCAGAGGACGCAGCAGGCTTTGAAAGAGTGGTTCTGTCATGCATCTCCTGATGGATGGAGGAGAAAACATTCAATTGCAGGTGAGGAGGCGGTCACAAGGATGTGCTTCACAGCAACCGGCGACTGTTTGTGCATCCCCAGAGTGGCCTTTTACAGCTCGATTGACAGAGAGCCGTAAGGAGATACGATCAGCACACCCTTAAGTAAAGATCATATCGGCCCGTTGTTCACAAGCAGGGCGACACGGCAGCACTCTGTTTAATGCTCCTCCAGGGGCTTGACCAATGTCATCGTGTTTTTGAAAGGTCGCGCCATTTTTAAACGGGAGGAGTCCTTTTCAGATCAGTTGGCACGTTAGTGCTGTGCTCATTGCGACAACGGCAGCATTTTGGAGCAATAGCGTCAACTGTGTTTTACTATGGCGGTAATTTGATCGCACGCTCATTAATCCTCTTCGTCTGGAGTGCTAACCCTTAAGAAGAATCGGATTAAGCCCTTAGACTACGTTGACTAAAATCACTGTGCCACTGGGATGTAATGGATAACAGGAGTTGTTTGTTGTTTCCCTATAGTGTATGTTGGATTTATATTCATTATAGTCTATTTTTATTACATTGAACAGATGGAACACTTTCTTTTTTTTTAATAACACTTGATGTGGAAAAAAACATCCATTTAATGCAGATTTCTTTTTTTATTTTATTTTTTTTATTTTTTATTTTTTTTTTGTGTGATTAACATTTTCTTTCCCCAAGTTGATGGAGCAAAGCCACTCTTAATGGTGCTTTCACTTGCTTTTGTCCCGAATGCATGAAAACAGTCCACAGGATTATCCTGCGATACATTGTGGTGGTCTTGCATCATCTTGTGGCCATAACCAACACATGCAGGTTGGGGCTGGGTGATTCATCAGTTCTATTGATTTCATATAAGGTTATCATGAAGGATTTTTTAATTTTTATTTTTTTAAGCTTCTGTAATTGAAAGCACGACCTCACTACCGAAGAGGGGCTCGTTTACAAAAGGACACAGTCGGTGTTCCCAACAACAAGGGACTTTAATTCTCGCTAAGAAATGGCAACATGAGTGGAATCATTTTCCCTATGACAAGAAACGAGCCTGGACAAAGGCAACAAGAGTCAATCACGCTGAACATTTCCAAAAGACAAAAGACATGATGCTCATTTATACATTGCAAAAACAGTGGTTCTTAAGATTTTTGGGCCTGAGGTTTGTGCTTCCAGTTCCAAGCGGCAAACATTTTGCCGAGGTCGCCCGCTTCATCTGTACAACTCTACATGAGAAAAGACCGTGAGCGAGCTGGAGGGGGTGCGATGTTCCTCTTACATACGGAGCAGCTGAGCCACGCAGTTTGACGCTTCATTTTGTGACGTTAAATCCAGTATACGCGCAACCTACTTCACTTACGAAAGAGGCCTGTGTCGGATATGAAAAAATCTGAATTGTACTGATGGGTAAATGTGATAGGTCACATTGGCCCAAAAGGTCTGAATTGACCTGCAGTCTATACGTAGCCTTAGTAAATCTATCTACGATTTCTGACTCAATGGAGCGCCTTCGCTCACTTTCACATAAGATGGCGCCAAAGCAATATTTTTTTTTTGTTAGACCTAGCATAAAAACAGCCAATAAGTGAGTTTTGCTACATAATGAAGAGTAGGTTCGCAGAAAGGAGAGGGGAGAAAAATCAGCGAATAGGCAAATGTGGGACTGCGAATAAGTGGGGTTCGCTGTAAAGCAAAAATGTTTCTCATTCAAGATGGAAAAGTTATGTTTTGCAGTGTGACACTGGCACCTGCTGATTGCTGAAATTATTCAGTGTTAATGAGGACCTTCGGGGCGAAGGTTCTACTGTGTTGTGCTGTAGTGTCAAATCCTACACCAAACGCGCACGTCTGCCTTATTTGTGCACTTCCATCCTGAGCACTTTGTCCATGTTTGTGTTCCCACTCAGCTCCGGGTGGACCCCATCCCAATATGCAGTTTCTGTCTCGGCACAAAAGAGTCCAACCGGGACAAGCGTCCGGAGGAGCTCCTGTCTTGTGCCGACTGCGGGAGCAGCGGTAAGTCGACGCGTGTGGCGCCATATCACTAAGTGTTGGATTGTAAAATCAGTGGCGGCCGTGAAGGATTATGGACAAGCACGCGACGTGGGGTATCATTCACTCCGCTAAGTGGCGTTTCTCAGTAGGCCCTTCCGGACGGCTTTTAGGGATTTGAACTTTTCGGGGGTAAAAACTCGGTGCCACGGTACTTCCAGGTGGCAGAGCTGAAAACGATGAAAAAATAAACCCCATAAGTTGTTTAAAAATTTACTTAAAAAACAAAAAAGGAATCCAGCGGAACCTGTGGGTGAAGAGGAGATATTGAGTGGATGTCGTCTGTCAGGCTAGATTGTCTTTGAACAGTTTAGAAAAACATAATGGATAGCCTGCTAGCTCTACAGCATGCGATCCATTTCAACATCGAAAAGGACACATCTGTGACATCAATCAGAAGAGCAAAAACGTCAATCATCACGTTATCTATGTCTGAGTTTCCACTATGTCTATTGTTTAATCAACGTACCTGTTGCAATATAAACTATGGCCAGGATTTCTTCTCCCTTCCAAGCAGTTTGCCTCATGTAACATTCTTTTCGACTGGAAAATCAAACATTAAAACTACGGTGGTTAAAAAAGAAAGGGGGGGCTAAAATCAGTTTTCAAGCCATTTCCCTGTTTTCTCACGCGCTCTGCCTTAGTTAAATGGCATGAAATGGTTTGTTTATGAGTGGGAAGCTCAGTCTATTGCCACTTGGACGTCATGGGGAAAAGGTCTATTGGGAAAAAAATGGTGTTTAAGTTAAGTGCTTCGATAGCATGGTTCCAATTGTTTTCATGGGTCCAGGATCAAAAAGCAACTTTTTTTTTTTTTTTTTTTAAACATCAGATGGGCAGCGTTTTCCTTTCTCTGCTTGCCCATCGCCAGTCGTGGAGACATTCATGTTTGAGCAATTATTTTAAACGCCGCTAGGGATTGTTCGGGCGTGACATTTTTACAGCGCAAATTTGACAAACTGGCGTCGAGGTGGTTTTTATTAGTGTACACAAACGGTCGTTTTGCTGTAAAACAGCTGTTTTACAAGCATGACAGGGCGCTTCTTTTTTTTGGGAACATGACTTTCACGCATCAGCTTCTGTTAGAAATGAGCGCCGCTACTGTTTCTGCCTCATTAAGATCAAATTATCTTTAATTAGCCACTCAGATGTTTTGATCATACTGGTTTAACACGCAGATTGTGGCAGTGAGGAGGTGAAGAAAAAAAGACATACACGCCAGTCATGAGTTTTCAACGCCGCATGTTTGAATATTTCAACACCGTGGAATGCCAACATGGATTAAAAGCGCCTTCATGCCTTTTTCGGTCCGTTTTTTTAGGGCATCCCTCGTGTCTGAAGTTCTCCCCCGAGTTGACCTCCCACGTGAAGCGATTGCGGTGGCAGTGCATTGAATGCAAAACCTGCAGCTCCTGTCGAATACAGGGCAAAAATGCAGTAAGTACCACTGCTTTCATGAGATGCCATTTTTTTCATCCTCAGAGGCCTTGCAGCTTCCAAACATCCAAATTCGAACACAATCTGTGCCATGACGCAGGTTGAATTCCAAGATGTTGTCATGTCAAAACACATTTCCCCACTGGAGATAATGGTGAAACCTTCTCCTTCATAAAACCCTTATTAAGTATTCAGGTCCAATTCTTCAAAACAGAGGCTTCAAGCTGTCTAATACCACTCCCAGTTGAAGTATACTGTCAAACTAAACAAACTAGACAAGTTATACGTTGTGTGCATCATATCTTAGCCTTTAGTCTGCTAACTTAACGCTATTGCTATCATATAATGGGAAACGCATATATAACCCTTCAAGCTACTGCTAGTTGAACATAACTGGTGCAGCAACACATTAAGACATTTAATGTAACAGTTGTCAGTCATATAGTCTTTCTCCTCTGCGAGGAGCTGAACTGTCTATACTCTAGATTAGTCAATTTACAGTTTATCTGTCTGTTTGTCTTCTACTTCCCCCAAGGAGAGCAGCAGCACAATGGCCATTTAATTAATGCTGAGTGTGACAAAAATTGTTTGATTCTTTTGAATTCTGTTTGTCATAACTGTATGTTTTTATAAAGTAAAATATTATAGAGTGCTGTTTTCTCATTGAAAAACATCGCACAGATTTGTTTCAATGGCGAATGATAATTTGAGATAAGAGTGATATGAGTTCCAAGCATGGTCACATAATTAATTGAACCCACCACTGAGGTGTTTGCTGAGCGATACCGTCACCCAGTGGCGTGTTGGAGCTCGCTATATATACCCAGCCTATCCTGTGCTCCCAATGATTGATGGCGACATGATTTCCGTGTCTTCTGTTCCTACAGGACCAGATGCTCTTCTGCGATTCCTGTGACCGGGGCTTCCACATGGAGTGCTGCGACCCGCCGCTTTCCAGAATGCCAAAAGGTGACGCGGCGGGTGGCGTGTTCGGAGCGTCGGCGTGCATTTCGACGCTTCTCCTGGGGAAGAGTTTGTTCAGCATTACAGTTCTGAGGGCCGAGTGATGCGCAAACTGTAGTCGTGCAATTTGCCGGGCTATTCATACATAGCTGACTTGGAAGTCTAATTCAGTGGACACGCAGAACGGAGCCATTGTTTCCCGTGTGGATTTCCGCTTCTCTGCTGAGTAATTGGTTGTCATTGTCAGCTGACCGGATGCTGGCCAGCTCTAGGAAATGCTTCCCAAAAAAAAAGAACATTGTGTTTGTCCTCGAAATTGATGAACCCACCCCCAGCATGACTGTGTGTGTATGTTTGGATGCCCTCCAGGAACGTGGCTGTGCCAGGTCTGCAGGCCCAAGGAGAACGGAAGGAAGCTGCTGCACAGGAAAGCCGACGAGATCAAACGCCGATATGCGAAGCCCATCGGAAGGCCCAGGAATAAGCTCACGCAACGAATGTATGCACGCGCAAGTCACCTTGCAGCAGGCCTTTTATTCCCTGGGTGCTTTCCTAACTGCGATGTGTGCTTGTAGGTGTCTAAGCAGTGGTGATGGTTCCATGGTGGCACTCGGAGGAAGGGGGTCACCTGGTAGGGGTCTGAAGTTTAGCGTGTGTACCTCATCCGGTCATGCTGCATCTGTGAAGGACGCCAGAGGCAGCTTGACCGTTACAGACGCCACCCGATTCACCATCCCAACCCCCACCTCCACCTCCACCACCGCCGCCACCGTCACTCCCCTCCTCACGCCCTCCTTCGCCACCCCAGCTGCGTTCGGCGTTAACAAGAAAACCAAAGGGCTCATCGACGGGCTTTCCAAATTCTTCACCCCTTCCCCCGTGGGGCGTCGCTCGCGCGCCGAGTCACCCGCCAACAGACGGTTAAGCTCTAGGGACGACGCGGCCGCATCGGTCGACCCCCCGTCTGCGCTCCCCGCAGCCGCTTCCCCGACGTCGCCCGGGTTTAGCCCGCCCTCGCAGGTGTCCAGCGGCTCCACGTCGGCTAACTCCCCGCAGAGCTCTTCCAGCCAGTCTAGCGTTCCGTCCCTGGGTAGCCTCTGCAATAGCAGCCAGCTCAAGGGACTGTTTGACGGACTCTCGCACATTTACGCCACTCAGGGACAGTCGCGGAAAAAGAGGCTAGCGTGCTACGCGCCGCCCAAGCGCACGCAGCAAAAGCGGGACTCGCCCCACGCGTCCAAAGCGCCGCCGCCCCACCGCCTCGGAAAGAGCGAGTTTAGTCAAAACCGGCTCAGCTCCACGTCGGCAGGGCCGGGCCGACCCAGAGGACACGCCTTTAAGTTGGTCAGCCATTTCAAGCGCAACCCCTTCCTTAAAAAGCACAGGACGCTAGGCAGGCTGAGGTATAAAGTGAGCCCCCCGAAGGGAGCCCCCTCGCCAGGAAAGGGAGTCTTGACAGATGGAAGAGTTAAGCCAGAGAGTAATCATGGTAAGCAAGGCTCCCGAGCGCCAGCCCAGGCCTGCGTCTCCACACCTTGTTAAGCTTCTTCTTGACTTTCTTTGTAACGCTTGCAGTTATTATTTGTCTTCCCGACGAGAGCTGAGACGGCCCTCGGCATTCTAACAGACTAATCTTCTGTCTAATTTCAAATTTTAATTTTTTTTGGTTTTTGTTAAACTTTCTTAACTTGGCTGCGGAGTTGACGTGGCTTCCATCCTCCATCGTGCATGGCCCACTAACACCCCCTCCCTCCGTGTCGCCCCTCGCTCTGTCCTTGACCCCTCACCGTCGGCATTGTCAGGTCCAGGCCGCCGCCATCGCGTCAGCGCTCTTCCTCATCCGCACCCTCATCCTCACTCGCGGTAGTCATTAGTCCAGTGATTCACCCGCATGGGCTGACTCAGAGATGACATGATGACTGCAAGTCACTGCGGCAAGCCTTCACTTCGCCGTCTGCAGCAGTGAGTGTCTCACTCAAGAAACAACCACCTAGAAATGCTATTTTACCAAAAAGTAGACCCAAAGCCACACGCTCGTAAATAGTGTCCCAAATAGGTAATAATTGGGTAATAAACAGCTGCCTCTGGGGACAAACAAAAACAACAACAAAAAACACTAACTGTAATTAACTGTTTGTATACGCTAATGTTGTCCTGCAGATATAAAATTGTAACTGCTGAGCCCGATTGTAACTATGTTGCTAACCAAGCCAGCAGCACTGGCAAAAGCAGGTAAAGAGTACTGCAAAAGAAAGCTGCAACACGGACCAAAGCATGGCAAAAAGTCCCCTTCGCTTGTGCATAAAGTAAATGACAATGACATTACTCCAAACAAAGTTTGCGCTTTATTTTTATTATCCCCCCCAAGCTTAGAAAAAAAGATTCCAACCAGTTTTCTCTCGGCATTCACTTGCATCGACTTCTACGGAAATAATACAAATATATTTTTTACAGATACTAAGAAAATAAGTGTTTCTCTAAGTAATGCCCCTTTCTGTCGAAACACGCATGCAACAATGTTTAATACATGGACATTCAACAATTTAACATAGAAGAGTAACATTCCCACACCTTCTATGACAGGCGACCTTGGCAATATACTTGCCCCTTGGAAGAATACCTCGAATCCCAAATTTTCAATATTAAAAAACAAAAAGAAAGAAATCACTGCATTTGCAAGATATGACTGGCTTTTGCAATGTTGAGTGCAATGGACTCACCATTTGCCTTCCACCAGGCTCCTTTCTGGTCATACTTATGGAAATGATTCCACTCATATTATCTGTTTCCTTGCGGGAATTAAAGTCGCTTGTGCTAATTTGGCAACACTGACTCAGAACACTGACTCAGAACTCTGCTCTGTTCTCAGCCATGTTGTTCTTCCAAGCGGTGCACGGCAGCGAATACGTGCTTTGAACTACGGGAGCCGCTAAAGAAAGATGATTTAAAAAAAAAAAAAAAAGTGGATAAATTAATTTTTCTGAAAAATAAACTAATTAATCGAAAACGATGATTAAGTCCATACCCTTAGTGATGCTATTCCAAAAATGCCCAATCCCAAATAGACGTTCCCCCCTGCCACCATCTAAGTAAATATCAAAGCGCGTCATCAAACGGATTCAAGAGTGGAGACTGAACGCAACGAACTCCGCCGAATCACCCGTTTCACTTCATTACGCCTTAACAATCCTTTTTATTTAGTTTCAAAGTGTAAGTAACAGTGTTTGGATAAAAGCCCTCCTCCCCCTGGACAATATTTTCAGCATTATGACGTGTTCATGACAAATCGCTCCCACCGGGCATGAAGGTTTCGATTCGGTGGTTAAGTCACGATGTTTCTCATACGACGACGTCCTGCCTGCTCTCCAGCATCACTCATCAGTGTCTGTGTCCTTTCCCGCGCTCCCTTCACTGCCTCTGCTTCTTAATTCACGGGGTCTCGGAGGATGACTAAGCACATGAAAGCGGTTATGCAATTAGAGTGATTTAGTTTCACTTCATTACATTTGGGACCCCCCCCCCCACACACACACACGCACGTACGTGAAAAGATGATACATTACAAACATTCCTCCCGAGACGCCGGGCTTTGCGGCAGCACCGGCAGTTCATAAGCGCATTTGCATAGAATGCAGTGAGGAGTTGATTCATTATGCGTTCATTGTGCCGCTAATAGGACACAACGCAGAGCTGCGGGTGAAGCAGGAGGCCCGCACCAACTCGGCGGCCAGGTCAGGAGAGCATGTGACTGACGAGGACATGGAGGTGTTCGCCAGCGTCCGAGCAGTTGCTGCACAGGTGGAGTGTAGAATATTTGTATTCCTGTCATGTTATTATGGTGCTGATTGTGAAATTTTAGTATACAGTGAACCCCTGCAGATCCACTCAGTTGCAGATTTTTTCATTTTATTTTTTAAATTTTTGTTCTTTTTTTGGGAGGGGGGCAAGTCCAAATACGCTTATCAGAGGTGTATCGGCGCTTATTAAAATAATTTTTGGGAGTTAACAAAAAAATTGCAATTATAAGTAGTGTCAATTATTCATGTAAATGCGGGGGTCCTGCATGCAGCGGTGCTTTACTTAAGAGTTTAAGTTGACCATGCTTGTAATGCAAATCAACTTTCCCCATTGAAATGAATGGGAATGTTATGCATTAAACTTTTTGTTTTCCCACTTTGTTTTTGCTGAACCTAGTTTTCACCACCATATTTATTCGGACCCATGGTTAGGGGGAAAAAAAAAGGGAGCAAAATACCTTCACCAAAAAAAAAAAAAAAAAAAGAGAAATGCAAGCACAAAACAGAACAAATGCGTGTATCGCTGTATATTCAACAAGATCCTGTTAACACCACTTAAAAGTAACCTTGTGAGGCTTGAAGACACTATCAAATATATCGATATACGTTTTCTTCAGTCATGCACAGTTGCTAACTGGAGAAGCTGTCTTTGTTTGTTGTCTTCAAGTGCTCATGTTTGCAATTTATTGTCATTCTTTTGACTGTTAGTTGATGCTTGGTGGATTTCTTTTTTTTTTTACCTTTTTATAAAGAGAAATAAAAATGCTCATAAAATACACTTAGCGCTGAATGCTAGCTGAGGAGCTAACCTGTATTGTTGTATAATAGGATTTAATTAAACGTGGCTCTTATGTACTACTTATCGAAGTTCATTAGCTAATGTGTTTGAGTGTATTTATGGCATTGCAGGAAGAATGCTAGTTATGTTCAGTAAATGCATTCATTAAGCCCTTTTTTGTTCACAGAGAACGGGATGTCAAATGAACACGGACACCACGCGATGTCCAGCTGTTATTGAATTTGGGAAGTACGAAGTACAAACCTGGTATTCATCACCGTACCCGCCTGAATATTTAAGGTATTGTAAATCTCCAACGTGTTTATTTATTGCTTTATTTTCCCTGTGCGTCAGTACAAAATCACAGCACTCCTCCTCGTTCTTGTCTTTTGTCAGATTACAAAAGCTTTATCTGTGCGAGTTCTGTCTGAAGTACATGAGAAGCAAAAACATTCTCCAGAGGCACACAAAGAAGTGTGGCTGGTTCCACCCGCCGGCCAATGAGATCTACCGAAAGGACGCCCTCTCCGTCTTTGAGGTCAGCCTTGCCTTTGCAGCAATGAAGCAATAAGCGCACGCTGCATGAGATTTGTGGGCGGCGGAGGGAGAGAGAAAAAATTGACTCTCCAGTGTCCTCTTGCTCTTTTTCTGCCCCGCTTAGGTTGACGGAAATGTCAGCAAACTCTTCTGCCAAAACCTCTGCCTGTTAGCCAAGCTTTTCCTGGATCACAAGACCTTGTATTACGACGTGGAGCCGTTCCTCTTCTACATCCTCACAAAGAACGACCACAAAGGCTGTCATCTCGTGGGCTATTTCTCCAAGGTAAGCAATTATATGCAGAGGGGAATCTCTAGTGCGATATGTGTGATGTAAAATTTCTCATAGTAATCAATTATATATTATTATATTTTTTTTTTAAGCAGGGCTGGGTGAGATAGCCTGAAAATAAAATCTGACCTTTTACGATTTGAATCTATTTTTGCATACAGGGAAAGCAAATGACGATGACATTATTTAAAACACGTTTGGCTCTTTTCCCCCGCACAACTTGAAACAATTCTTCTTGATGTTCTTGAGATGGATATTCCAACATAGTTTCAGCCAAGCTCCTGAAGCCCAAGCTAACAGGTCAGCGTAAAACAGCGGTTGTGTGCCTGCGATAAGCGAGCCTGCGAGTGCATGGCAAATGACTTAACACCTCCTCAGTCACGCCTCTGATCTCGGTTTTATTGTGGTTGTTTTTCCACGGGCCTGGCGGTAGTTTCTTGCAAACAAATTAGAGGTACAAGATGGTGGCCGAGGGAGCTTATTTTGATCGTGGACTACTGACAGTTGGAATAAATATGAGAAAAGTGTTGTTGGCTTTTTTGGAAAATTGCAAACTCCCCCTTGAACGCCGTGGAAATAAAACTTTTCAAAGCAAATTCGGAATGGAAAAAAACCAAGCTTTTAATTTTGAGGTTTTGTTGTTTGACTTTTCTTTTAGCGAAGCAAAACAAAAATTATTCAAATCAGATTTTTGTGAAAAAGAATCTGCGATTTTATTTTTAAGACCATGTCGCCCAGCCCTAGTAGAAACCTTTCAAAATAAAAGCAGGGACAGCCTTAAAAAGAAGCAACACTGGACAAAAGTACTTGTTTCAGAAAGATTCTCACAAAAATCCCAAGGATAAAGCAAAATGCACAATGCAGTTAATCCTTCCATGCTGGCTGAAATGAGGTCAAGCCAGGTGCACTGACATCACTTATTCTAAAGGTGTCATTTTGAAGGCATATTCATCTTTCTATGAAAATTTTTTGACTGCGTAAAGGAAGTGGAGGCGTCACAAGGGACAAGGACAATGGCAGGTGCGCGCTAAATGGCGCCGGCTCCCGTGCAGCTCTCTGACACACTTGATCCCTTTCTCCTTCCCCGCAGGAAAAGCTTTGCCAGCAGAAGTACAACGTCTCCTGCATAATGATCATGCCTCAGTACCAACGGCAAGGATTTGGACGCTTCCTTATTGATTTCAGTAAGTTCCTCAATGCTCCATTTTTTTTTTTTTCTTTCTCCTCCCCACAGAACGCATTTTCAGCCGCTTAAGTGGTGAACGTGTAGCTGGCGGCGAGGTGCTGTCGTTTGCTTTGAAGTGGCCTAATCAAGAACGTTCATGAACAGCGCTTAAGGATTAAGTGCTGGAAACGCTACTTTCTGTTGGCTTATATTATTTAAATGGGTGCACACTATTATGGAAAATTTACTTTTTAAGTTGCTTGTATACAAATAGTTGGGTCTCTGGAGTGCCTGCTCAGCCGTCAATCATCTGAAATAAAACTACCAAGTACACATTTACTGCTGTTAGCTGCCTGGAGTGGGACCTTGACTTTTGGGTCTCAACAAGAAAAGCCGCACTTGGCTTTGGCCCCGCAGTAGAGGGGATGAGGTGAGCATCGGCAAGAGACGGGACTCCCCCGTGATTTCAGAGAGGCTCAAAAAAAGAGTCTAAAGTGTGTTGCAATTCTTGATCTGTGGGTCTTATTTTAAAACACGTGGGAACTGTTTGAGCCTGAAAAAAGCCTTTAATTGGTTTTGTGTATGGAACTACTTCTAGGTTTTCGTTCAGTAAATGAGTCACTGCCCAAATAGAATTTCGTTGTGCCCCTCCCCTTCTCATTGTATTCAAGATGTGATTCACAGAGGATAGGTCGGACGGATAATGGCGCATTTGATTTCCTGTTCACTTTGGGGAGCCATTGAGACACACTGTGATATTGAGAGCGCGCCGATAACAAAGATGGGAGGATTAAGGGAGATTGAACGCAGCTGAATTCTCAGCTCGGCGACGGCTTTATTGGGCGCTGTAGCGAGTTGTTTAGATGAAGAGGTTTTCCGTTTTATCGCATAGTACTAAAGGGACGTTCTTAAGCTCAAAGGGTTATGCAGTCATTTGTTTTTAAAGGGGACATATTGTGGAAAATGTACTTTTTGTTTGTGTACAAATAGTTTGGTCTCTGGAGTGTCTGCCCACCCATCCAGTGTGAAACAACTAAGTAGATCTGAAAATGTCTTGAGCGAGCTCGACTGCGCTTCTGCTTCACTGTAGTCAAATAATGGGAGTTGTTATTATACAGCGGTGCCTTGAGATAGCAATGACCTGATTTTCTGACTTTTTCCAAAATAAGGGCTGTTGTTTGGCCAATGTTATTGTTCATTCTTTTGCTTTGACTTGAAAGCAACTATTTGAGATACGCGTGCTGTATGGCGGCAGTAAACTCAACTCACTTCACGAAAAGCAGCAATTTGGCAGATAATGAATAATTCTTCAACAAAAGATGCTTCAAGCTGTTTGTGGGCCCTCCCAGTTGAAGATTGTCATACTGAGAAGCTGTGACCGGCTTCATATATCCTAATGTCTGCATTATACTGCCGCCAGGTGGCAACGGTGCGCACACCAGAAGGAGCAGCACAATAGCCACTGAATTGAAGCAAAAAGTGTGCCTTTAAATCTTTACATTCGATTTAGTTGTCATTACTGTGTTTTTATAAGTTACAATATTGTCAAATATACAGAAATGTTTGAATTTATTTTTGGTGAGGCTGGAACGGATTTGGCATTTCCATTCGTTACAATTGGGAAAGATGATTTTACAGCAAGTCTTTTGAGTTGCAAGCATGGTCACGGCGCAAATTAAACTTGTGTCTCAAGGCACCACTGTAAACACCACCCCAGCATCGAGTGTTTGGGTGAAGTTCCGGAGTGAAAGTTGTCAAGTCAAAGCCCAAAGGTACCTGGGAGTCGTTTTAAATTGCAGAAGAAAATTCATATGATGTATCCTTTAAAGTGTTCTGAATCCTCCTGTGAGCTGCAGTGAAGAATATTTTCATCGTGACGATTAGATTCGCTAGTTTGCTTCTCAGTGGTGGGTGCGCATTTAAAAGCGTGAATTAATTTCGTGCAGTTCATAACGGATGACCCTTCACGCGGGAAGGAGGGGGGTTGCTATGAAACTCATTCCACACACAGTTACATATTTGTTGTTCTTGGCTGGCTTGTTATCGTCGCTCATGCCGTGCCTTTGAAAGCCAGCTTTTTCCTCCCCGCCTGTTTTGTCACATCTTTATTTCTCTCCCGCCGGCATCCGTCCTAGCTTTTGGAGGAGACGAAAACTGATTGCTTCTCTTTGACTGTTTGAAGGTGAAATCCCAAGCAGGGCACGATGTCACATCCTTCCCACGACTGAAATGCAATCTGAAAGAGGTTGCTTCTAGCTTGACGAAAGCATGTTTTTTTTTTTTTTTTTTTTTTTTTTTAGGTTACCTTCTCACCAGGCAAGAAGGACAAGCCGGCTCCCCTGAGAAGCCGCTGTCAGATCTGGGTCGCTTATCCTACCTGGCGTATTGGAAAAGTGTCATCCTGGAGTACCTTTATAGGCAGCCGTATAAACACGTCAGCGTTAAAGGCATAAGCAGGGCCACGGGGATGTGTCCGCACGACATCGCCGCCACTCTGCAGCACCTCGGCATGATAGACAGACAGGATGGACGGTCAGTTTGCACGCCGCCACCGCTGGGCTCACTTTCTCGCCACCGTCTGTGTGTGTGTGTGTGTGTGTGTGTGTGTGTGTGTGTGTGTGCGCGCGCGCGTCTCATCTGACTTATCCAGGCCAGCGGGTATTTTTAACAGTGTATCCATTTAATGGGGTGGAATATTGACAAAAGTAAGTCAGGTTAAGCACCCCCAAGGACAGGAGCACCTGTTTTGTGCAGCCGTGCATCTGTGGAATTTCTGATCCAACTTTATACATGTACTGTATTTGATGTATTATTCAGGTTTTTGCGTATTGCGATATCGCCGCCAAAGTGTATTTTGTCCGAACATTCCAGTATTCAGGACTGAGCTCTGCCGCACATTGTGGAAAAACTTGCTTACTTTACACCCTCCCCCTTTCCCAAACTCTTAACACTTCCTTATTCGGGTTGGGCCTGCAGAATATATTTAGAAATCTCGTCGATTATTTGAGTAATTGCATAAAAATTAGTTTGCACGACACGTTCGCAAACCAAAATATTTGATTCAGTGTAGCGACATATGGTGTTGTGGATGCGACGTGACGGGCTTTCTTTTGTCGTGTGCGACTCAGGGTGGTGCTGATCCGAAGAGAGCGACTGATCCGTCGGCACGTGGAGAGACTGCGGGCCGACCCGCGTCGTCACGAGGTGGACCCCGACGCCCTGCGCTGGACGCGCCCCGCGTCGCACAACGCCGTCCTGTCCGAGGAGGAGAGGGAGGCGGAGATGGATGTAGGTTCCCAATCGGACGCCGTTTGTTTACGCTCGCCTGCCACTGCGAATATTTGCAGGATTAGCTGCCGAGTTCAAATAGAGGCCAGAAGCAGGCGGCGCGTCCTCGCTTGTCAGCATTGCTGTAAATCACTTCAATGCATTTGACAGCACTTTATATGCACTCTGTGGCTGATTGGCTAACATGAGATCTGGATGTTGCTCTTGTATTGAGGATACAGTGAGCCAGCATTATTCACGCTGGGTTAGCGACCAAGACCTGATGTGAATACCAAAAATTTGCAAATGTTCATTCACCTAAAAATTGCCTAAATTATGGTCCAAAAACACTTTATCGTTTTACACTTTTTTTTCACAAAATTACCTGTAAAATGCACCAAAAGGTTTACAGGTGAATTTAATTGGACTTCTCTCAACCTTTGAATGCACGTGTAACTGTTCAGTCTTTCAGTACTTTTAGCACAGCTTGCTGTTCTCTAACAAGAGGCTTTATGGCAAATTTCCCAAGAGGTGTTCGATCCCAGATTAAGCCTGTCAAGGTTTTAGTGAATTTTCTGTTCACCGTGAAATTTCACGCAGCACACGAATATCCCTAACATTTTGTCAGTAGTTCAGATGGATGCATATTACACTTACACGTGAGTTTTATTAAATCAGCACACACAGACTCGTATTAATAACATAGTATGATCAACAAAGTACAACAAAGACACAACTGTAACAAGAAACAACACAGAGCAGCATTAAGCGGGGTTTGAAATTAGGGTTGAATCTAATCGAAACGAGGAAGACCAGAAGATTAAGATGTTGAACATTTGTAAATGGTAAGTACAAGTTACTACTTTTCAGTGATGTTTTAATCAATGATACATCATTGATATAGATTTTCTTAAAAGCCTATATCTCAAACAACTCTATCTTAAATTGGCTACTTGATGTACTTTTACATTGACTGGCTAGCTGTTACCAATCATGTGGTCCCTTCCACTACTGCCTGCAGCAGTTTGGACCTTTTTCTGCATCATCATGAGAAGTTGACCACCATTTTTTTCTCCAGCGTTTGGACGGCATCTTAAGACTGTACAGAAGGAGCACAAAAATACACGGGAAGGTGTGAATAGATGCATTTTCCGCAAATAGAACATCTGCAAGTAGCCGAGTCGGTGAAGGTTTACTGTGCGACCTGCTGGCATTTTCTTTGTCACAAAGCTAACTTCCATCTCTTGTTTTTCGTCCGGTTACCAGGCCGCGCGTCTGAAGGAGCGGGCCAGCTGCTGGGAGAAAGAGGTGCGAGGGAGCCAAGAGGCCAATCACGGCCGCAGACAAGCGCTCACCAAGATGCACTGCAAGGTGCCCTACAGGACGTACGAGCGGCGCCACGCTCCGTTGTGGAGCAGACGCGTCCAGCCGCCGCAGGACGTCAGCGAGGACGACGACGTGGACTCCGACGGCTCGCCGGCCGCCCTCGCAAAGGCGCACGCCGTGCTGGCGGCCAAGCGAAAGGTGACTTTTATTGTTTGCTGTTGATATGACTCGCGCTCCTCCAAATCAGATGCTCTCCCAAGTGGGATTTTCACGTTAATCGTCTGGCGCGAAAGCGAGCGTGCGTCGTAAAATATTTTCGTTAGCAAACGTGTCGTGCACTCGGGCGAGATGAAAGTTGTGATAAATATTCATGAATTCGGCGGAGTCCTGCTATCATCCGGAGCCTCCCCGCGCTTCCGGCAGCTGTGGATAATAGATTGTGTTCACTGCTGGTGGCCACACTGCGCAGGTTGAAACCTTCAACACGGCCTGTTACGCCATGCCGGTTGACTTCCAAGTTGTTCAAGTGTCAAAACCATTCCCGCAGCCATCATGCATCCATTTTCTACAGCGTTTATCCTCACGAGGGTCACAGGCGGAGATGAGAAAACATCATTTCAGGATTATCATGACCAGGAATGTAAAAGATCAAAGATACACACTTTAAAAACATTGCAAAATGTGTTTTTAAATAGAAAATAATATATAGTCACAACCTTTTTGACATTAGAAACTGTAAACGGCCGAAGTGTATTTTCACGAATGCGAGACCCCACAAAATGTACTTAAAATAATTATCACAATGATATATTTAATAATGGTGAGGACCCTATTAAAACATCAGTTGAATTCATTAGAGGGTGTGTTTTTTCTCTAAAAAAATATTTAACACAATATACTGTTTAACATTTCAATTAGATTTGGGTCAATGCACAGACACACACAAACATCAAGAATTTTTTTTTTTCCATCAGGCTACTACATCAACAAACAGGTTGATGCCTATTTTAACAAAGAGCAATTACAGGAATAAGATTTCAGAATTTTGAGCTGACAATAATCACAATGCTCTAACTCACAAATTCAAGTTGGCTGTAATCAAGCTTTTGAACTACTTCTTGTCACTTTACGCACAAACTCACAATTCCAGCGTGCTGCCCAAAAGTAAGTTTCAATGTGAACTGAATCCATCACTTGCTGTGAAGTTAACCTAATTTGAAGATTTGGAGAAGCCTGGCAGAGGAACAGTGAACAGGAACGTGTTTTCAGAGCAATGCTGCCACCTTGTGGTGTTTTACCTGTACTGCGGCACATCTTTAGCATTGTGCTTGCTATGTGGGTAGTTTCTCTGATAGCCACAATTAGTTTTTTGTTCATTACCGACTGCTTGGTAAAAATGGTTCAGATCACAATTTTCCTCTCCTCAGTACCCTTATGTGCTGGCATCACAAAAAACACAACTTTGGATGTATATTTGTGCAGGAAATGTAGTTTGAAATGCTGTCTAAATGGCACTGCCCCCTTGTGCTGAAGTCGTTATTACAGCTGGCTGCCAGATGCTTGGGAGACTAAGCAGGGGGGAAAAAAGTATGGAAACACTTGATACATTGCGGTTGGTCCATTTATTGATTTCACGTTTGTCTTGTGAGGCACAGAAGAGGGCAGCCGCAGAAGGATGTTAAATGTCTTTAACTGCTCCACTCATTTGTGGCCTCTAACGCTCCATAGGAGATATACTGTGCATTTTTTCGTTTTACACAATTTTAAGTTATTTACAGACCAGTTCTGTGCAAAGATTTCATCAAAATAACCCAAGTATAAAGAATTGTAGCACACTTTATGTCTTGTCTCGCCGAAATCTCAAGGGGACGTCACTTTCTCATGCAAGTAAGCGACTTTATATGCCGCGGGTGGGGGGCATATGGACAATGAAAATAATTCTGCTTCTGGAGGCAGCACTTCATGTGGCACATGGACACATGGCCAAACACAAGTGCCCACTGCATCAACAACTTCACCACGCAACCTACGACAGAGGTACCTTCTTATTAGTGCCCCAGCTTTGTTTTGTGAGCCGAGATTTGTCTAAATGGTGAGCGTCAGATAGCCACGGAAGATGGCTACCAGGAGCTGGAATCAGATATTTATTTTACAATACGGTGCTGTTTGTCTTGATTAAAAATATAACAGAAATTGTGGTGTTTTGGGAGGGAGATGGAACGGATTTAAAGACATTACAGCAATGTTTTTCGAAATTTTAACATTTACTTGGTTGTTTAATTTCACGCCCTATTGGTGGCCAGGCACTCGAGACACCAAACTATTTGTGTACAAGACACGTAAAACTCAATTTCCCCTTAGTATGTCCCCTGTAAGTCTTGCAGTGGCTTTTACATTTTACTTTCCGGTAACCCAAGTAGTGCTCTTAGTTTTCATCGGGGGTGGTTTTGTTTGTGTTTCAGAGGAGCATTGCGTTGAAGAAGAGGGGACGCAAGAGAAAGCGAATCAACAGCAGCGTCACAACGGAGACCATCTCAGAGACCACCGAGGTGCTGAACGAGCCCTTCGACAACTCCGAGGACGAGGGCCCCGTGCCGCTGTCGGAGCGCAACTGCAGCGTGAGCGCCATGGAAGAAGAGGAGGGCGAAGAAGAGGAGAACAAGAGCCAGATTGCAACCGTAAAACGGCGGCGAGGTAGACCGAGGCTCAAGGAGAAGGTGCACAGAGACGATCTTCAACATTGGAATGAAGGTACGAACGCTCATTCTTTGGACGAGTGCGCCACCATCCACCTCACACGTCTGAGTTTGGGGTTCGAATGAATGGAATCTCAGTTCATTTCATTGGGTAACATTGATTTAATAGGAGTAAATTGAGTCAAGAGTTTGGTCGCAGAATGTAGTGAACTTGTAAAGGAAGTCGCCACTGTATGCGGAAGTTATGGAAACCTGTAGAAAAGGCTTTGGTCCATTAGTTTGCACCTCATACTTTTATTTTTATCCGCAGCGGCCGACGTCCCCTCCAAGAGGCCCAGCAGACCTCGTCCAGTCAAGCGAAAGAAAGGTTGGCCCAAGGGAGTCAAACGAGGCCCCCCCAAGTGGCGCCTGAAGAACGAGCGGAAAATGGGCTTCAAGCTGAACCTTTACACGCCGCCCGAAACGCCCATGGAGGCGGAGCAGCACCAAATCCAGGCCGAGGAGGCGCAGGGAGAACCGGACCGCCAGTTCGACGGCGACAGGGCGGCCCGACCGCCTTTGCGGTCCGAGCCCCCGCCCAAGTCGAGCTCCCCCGTCGGGTCGCCCGCCGCCTCTCCCGTCGCCGCATTGCCAAGGAACGAAGACGGCGGTGATTCGCCGGAGTATCGAGATGATGAGCGGCATGAAAGCGATCGCGATATGGACTCCCCGACCAAAGATGTGGATCGCACCGCAGAAATCGCTGCATCGCCAGATAATCACAACAACTACCAAGAGGAGGATTTGGAGCCGATGACAAGGATAGAAGAGGTAGATGATGAAGACGAAGGCCGCGAAAAGACAACAGAGCCTGAAAGCGGCCAACTAGAGGTGCCGGAAGGTTCAAAAGAAACGCCTGAATGTTTTTTAGACACGGAAGACGACAGAGGGTCAAGTCAACCGCTTTCTCAAGAAGACAAAGCCACCGCCGCCACAGAATGCATTCAGGATGCAGAGGCGGAAACGAAAGAACCGTCGCTGCTCCCTGCGGCCGAAGAGCTCTCTTCGGTGGCAGCTGTGGACTCCGATAACCTCCCAGAGTCAGAGTCTGAAGAGGAGAGCGCACCCAGTCCTCGACAAGGTCACGCGGCGCCTCCGCCAGCCAAGAGGCCGACCCTCAGTCCCACGCTCGGGGACGGACCCCCGATCTGCGCGGAGATCGACTCCGAAACCGCGCGGGCCGTTCAGTCCCTGACGCGGGAGAGCGAGCGGGACGCGGTGTTCCAGGACTGCGTGGAGAGCCGGGAACCCTGCAGGAACTCGCACACCTTTGCCCCCATCACCCCACTGGAAGACTGCCCCCAGTCCGACCACAGCAGCCCGCTGTCGTCGGCGCAGTCGCATCCCAGCCAGTCGGTGCGCTCCGTGAGCAGCCCGGCCGTGTCCGTCCTGGAGACCGGCTATGCGCAGATCAGCCCCGACCACAGCGCCATCTCCGTGCCCTCCATCCACAACATGGAGACCAGCCCCATGATGGACGTGCCGTCCGTGTCGGACCACTCGCAGCAGGTGGTGGACAGCGGCTTCAGCGACTTGGGCAGCATCGAGAGTACCACCGAGAACTACGAGAACCCCAGCAGCTACGACTCCACCATGGGGGGCAGCGTCTGCGGGGCCGGTCCCTCCCAGGGCGGCTGTCCCTACGGGGGCATGCCGCCCAGCGGGCTGGCCCAGAGCAGCTGCGCCGTGAGCCAGCAAATGGCCGCCGTCAATCCGGGCGGCTGCGGCATAATTCAGCAGAACAGCCTCAGCTCGCCCCCGCACTGTAACGTCAAGTCGCCGCAGGGCTGCGTGGTGGCGGTGGAGCGGCCCCCCAGCGCCAGCCAGCATAGCCAGCGCGGCACGCACGGCCAGCAACACGGCAGGCACGGCCCCCGCAATCAGCTCGGCCCCCACAATCAGCTCGGCCAGCACGGTCAACACAATCCCCACAACCAGCATAGTCACCACCACAATCTCCACCTGCAGCACAATCAGCTCAGCCAGCACAATCAGCACGCGCCGCATAACCTCCACAATCAGCACGCTGCGCAGGACGTCGCCGCCCAGTGCGCCATCCCCGCCAACTTCGCAGCCGGCGTCCAGTTGCCCGACATCCCGGAGTCGGGCAATCCCAACTTCGCCCTCTACGAGAGGATCAACCACCAGGGCGAGTACGCCGGCGGGCACTACCCGCAGTCGTCGGGCCTCAGCCTGGCCAAGCTGCAGCAGTTCACCAACACGTTCATCGAGCACCCCCGCTCGCTGCCCTTCAACCACTCTGCGTCGCACCCCATCACGTCCTACGCCAGCACCCCCTCGCTGTCCTCGCAGCACTCGGGCCTGGTGTCGCTGTCGCAGACCCCGCACCGAGTCCCCAACGCCCAGGCGCAGGCCGCCATGACGCCGCCCCCCCCCAGCGGCCTGGGATCGCCGCCAGCCATGATGCTCCAGCGCAACATGGGCATCCCGCCGGCGCAGCGCATCCAGACCCAGATGATGGCGAAGAGCCACGCGTCGTCACGCTCCAAGTCGGCGCCGCTCACGCACCACCACCCCCACCACCACCATCACCACCAGCACCAGCAGCAGATGTACGCGCGGCAGCCCCAGAGCGTCGCCGTGCAGGCGCCGGCCCGGACGCTGGCGGGCATGCCGCGCGTGAACATGAGCGTCAACATCATGCCGGCGCCGGCCTACAACTCCATGAACATGCCCTCGCTCAACGCCATGAACGGCTACGGCATGAGCCAGCCCATGATGAACAGCGGCTACCACGGCAACCACACCGCCTACATGAACCAGTCGCCCCAGTACTCTATGCAGATGGGCATGATGGGAACGCAGCCATACCCCCAGCAGCCCATGCAGGCGGCGTCGCACGGCAACGTGGTGTACACTCCGGCCGGTCACCATGGCTACATAAACACGGGCATGTCCAAGCAATCGCTCAAAGGGCCTTTCATCAGGCGGTAGCCCACCGCCGCTGCGTGGTTTTGCTTTCGATGCACTGATCTGGCCTTTGTTTTTCTTCTTCTTTGTGTGATCTACACGACTCTCAAAAAGTTTGAGTTTTTCGGGCGAAATTTCAGGGTGAACCTAAAATGCAGTATTGTGGAGAAGACTGGGAGACGAGATCCAGTTGTGCCACTTGGCTCTCCGCATACAAACTGTTTTCACATCAGACAGCCAATCGTTCATCCGCTGCCCCTCCCTTGAAGAGATACCCCCCTGGTCAATGTCTCCCTCTTGTGGGTCACCACAGTACAACCGCTACAGGTCAACTTCCTTTGCCCGTTAAGCATTTCAATCGATCGGAAGCTCGTCCGTGTAATTCAATAATGACTAGGACAGATTTCGGAGTCACAGATCTTGATTTATTCACTGAAAAAAAAAACAAAAAAACATTTTTTAAAAAATGAACTGAGGTATGGGCGGCAACATTTGCCTCACAGTTCTGAGGTTGCGGGCTCAAATCTGACCTCGCCTGGGTGGAGTTTGCATGTTCTCCCCGTGCCTGCGTGGTAGGTTGATTGAAGACTCTAAAATTGCCCGTCGGTGAGCACGAACGGTTGTTTGTTTGTTTCTATGTGCCCTGCGATTGGCTGGCGACCGGTTCAGGGTGTACCCCGCCTTTCGCCCGAAAATAGCAGGAGTAGGCGCCAGCACGCCTGAGGATAAGCGGTACGGAAATTGGATGGATGGAACCGAGGTAGTTCAAAAGAGCGTCGTCACCAGCGGGATTTATCCTGGCCAGCTCTCCTTTTACTGTTTCCTGTAGTGCATTTAAGGTTCATCCTGAAATTTCACCCAAAAGTTGAATATTCCTAACTTTTTGTGAGATGTGTTTATATATATATATATATATATATATATATATACACACACACGTTAATATATAGTTCTTTAAAGACAAAAACCAGCAGCAGCACTTGGAACGAATGCAAACATTTCGATTCATGTTAAAGAAAAGAAGAGAGAAAAACAAATATTTTTGTTCCTCCATAACGGGAAGCCTTACGGGAAGCCACGGCGATGTCGATGATGAAATTCTATTTAATTAGCAGCAGGTTCAGAGGCTCCGAGGTCGGCCTTCCGTCGTCGTGTAGCAGCCTCCAACGGAAGCCATTTTTTAATGTGCCTGTTCACGAGTGGAACCTGTTCAGTGTGTTAACTGTCCAACAGTGCTCACGCGTACACCATTTAGTTTGTACCATATTCGCGCCTTTGTATATTTAAATTATTGTATGTATTTTTTTTTTTTTTTTTTGTAAAGTGGCAAACCTTAGCATGCTTGGGTCTCTCCTTTAGTGACAGTGCGTTGAGTAGTACTGTACAAGTGTCGTGCTTAACAAATAGCAAGCCATTTTCAAGCTACCGGGCCTTTTATTAGGTGAAAAATGAAATTATATTTTGTTAATGCTAATAATATTAAAAAAAAAAAAAAAAAAACAACACGTAAACTTTTAGTCCAGTTTTCTGTTGCGCTTTGAGAGGGTTTATTGCTCTATGTATGTTTAAGTCTTTTTGTAACAGATCTCCTCAAGGCAGCTTTCTGTTTAATAAAGCAGACGGATTTCTGTCCAAATATGTGAGCATATCTCCCTCTTTGTACACTCCGGAATATGATATATATATATATATATATATATATACATACATATATATATACATACACACACACACAAACATACACATATCTATATGACAATAAAGAATATCGATTTCATTGATATTTTGCAGAATGCCTTTGAAAGCTTTCATTGTTTTGTATCTTTTTCAAATGTTTACGGAAACGAGCTGCATGTTTTCATCCGCAGCTTGCGTTTCTGTTCATGAGTCGCTTTCGATTTCGGTTTCCCAGTTTGTCAGTCGCTTCAAATTGAGCCACTGAGAACAGGAGTTGGCTCACTCCATTTTTGTCATTTTAAGCGCGGAAAAGAATGAATACTGGTCAAAATCGAGGTTTAGTTGCAATTCCTTTCACTTTTCCTGATTGGTCTCGGGCCAACTCCCATTTCAGGGATTGATGAATCATGAAAGCAGGCTTCACCTCATGCAAAATCAACCCAGAAAGTGAGGATCACAGATTGATTGACGACTCGAGTAAGCTGTGCTGTAACTTGGGGTTGACAGATGTTTGGACTTTGCATTTAGACCACTATTGCACTAACCAATTTTCCACTTTATTTCGTTTCTGTCAGGCGCCCAGGAATATACTGACCGGAATCCAACCTTTGAACACAAGGTAATAGTACCTCAGTTGTGGTTAAAAGTGAAAGCATTATGATGGAAATGAACGGAAACGACAGTTTTTGTCAAAACAAGTATCCGGAAGAGGTAATAATTGCAATATAAATCCCCCGGATTCCATTGAGGCCATGAAACCTTAAACCACTCTCAGTGGAGTTAGCCCGCTCTAGTTGTCAATGGCCTAAAACGTCAATGATGATTGACACGCTCGGGTTGTTCTTTAGTCCCCCCCCCCCGTAGGCGTCGCGCGGACCGAGCCGTCCCGCCTCTGGTCCAGGAGCTGCTCATCCAGCTCCCTCAGCTGCTTGAGGAAGCCCCAGTTGGGCAGGATCCTCCGGCGCGTCTTGACGTGCGCCGCGGCGTCGGCCAGCGTCATGCCCTCGCCGATCATCAGGTAGGCCAGGAACAGCGTGGCCGAGCGGCTCCTGCCCATCACGCAGTGCACCAGCAGTTTGTCTGCGGGTACGCAAACGCGCACGCACACAAACAAACACACAAATGATTTTTGAGATACAAGCTCGTCCAATTTTGGGCAGCCGGCTCTCTGGTTTTCCTGTTGGTTACATGTCTGACGAGTATGAATGAATGCGAAGGTGAACATTTGTCTTTCGGCGCTATTTGCCGATAATTGTTTTTCTACTTTTTGGTCTCACTGTGCGGGTCGGCCAGCGCCGTTCGGATGAAGCGGGCGGCGGTGAAAAAGTACTGGCTGAGGTCAAACGAGGGCTTGTCCGACGCCACCACGCCGTGGTACGCCACGGACATGTCGCCGTAGTAACCGGGGCCGGTGTCCACGTTGTTCCACGTGCCCTCTGCGGCGTTCAGGATGTGCGTAATTCCCAGCTTCTTCAGTTTCAACTTGTCCTTGGCCGTCGCCCTGTCGCAGTGAACAGATATGTTTCCTTTTTTATTTTGTATTGAATGGGGATCATTTGTTACTTTTATTTCTTTATTTTAATTCGGTGTCTTTTACACTTATGTGTTTTTATACTACACCATCTTAACACAGCTGTTAAATATTTTTTCCCCCAAAATCACCGAAACAACTTCAGAGTGGAAATAATTTTTTTGTATTTTACCCTTTAAATGGCTATTTTCTTTTTACAAAATATTTAATATTTCCAATATTTTAACAATAAACCAGTAATGCATAGTAAAAACATCAGTTCAATGTAAATGCGACCAAATGGTTAACAACAACAATAATAACAAACAAGCAAACCATTGATGTTTTCCTGCTTACTCGTCGCCGATGTAGACTTGAGGCCACACCTGGTCGTACGGCGCGTACGCCGCGCAGCCCCGGTTGAGGATCTTGTCCAGCTCGTAGCAGCTCGGCGTCACGTCCGCGTCGCGGTGGCCGCGGTCTCTTTCGCACATGGTCGATCCTGTTTACGAAGTTAACGCCGAAGCTTAAGAGTTGTGTTGTTTTGGCGCCTCCAGTCGTCCTTCGTGACGCTCGGCGAAGGAGACGATTGTGTAACGGCCGTCCGATGCCGAGGATATTTTTAGGGGCTGCGATGATGCGGCTGACCTCAGCTGCCACGCTGGAAAACGTCCACCGTCGCCTCCAAGCACACACACACACAAGACGTGATTCTCCACTGCTACACTCTTCAACTGTGGAAATTTCACCGGGATTCGAAAACTGTCTGCCAGTCAAAAACAAATCTCGAGAACAGACTAAAACGATCTGCGTTATAGTCAGCATTCCGTTCTTGAAATCCTCTTCATGAAAATCTCGCGGAATAGTGAAACTTCTGAAGTCTGATGAAAAATGGCCAAACTTCTCTCGAGTTCAAATGAGATTCACGTTTTACTCCGTAACATCTGTACCTTGGTTTTTTTGGGCCATGTTGTTTTGTTCCAAAAAATTCTAGAAAAAAAGTTGTTTATTTCTGGGAATACATTTACAGTAATACATTTTTGAGAAATAAGAGAAACATATTTTTTTAAAGAGAGGTGATAAAGTTGTGTATTTACTAGAAATATTTTTTGTATTTCTAGAAGTTTGTGCTTTCTGCAGTTATTTTTATATTACCAGGAAAAACGTATTTTCTATGGAAGTCTAATTTACAGGAAATGTGTATATATATATATATATATATATATATATATATTTTTTTTTTTTTTTTAAGAAGGTTGAACTTAAGGATTTGCTAGAGGAAATTTGGATTTTCTAGAAAAAATAGTTTTTTCTTCATACTTTCTGGAAAAGTCATATCAAAGATTCTGGGACGTGTTGGGTGCTTGCTTTTGTGAAGGCTTTGAGGCGCCAGATATTTAGCAGGCGGCCATCAAGCCTGTTCTGGAGAGGTCAGTGAGGAGGGTGACAGTTGAAGATGGTTGGGGGCAAGGACGCATCCGCACACCGAAGATTGTTGGCCGGCCGCCGACACTCGCAACCCGTCACGGCGCAGCCGCGAGATGTTTCCCACGTTCTCCAGGACTGTGACTTTTTCATGATTTTTTTTTTTTCGTAAATATATATAATTAGCTTATGTATCATTTGGATGATTGTGATTTAGCGCAAACAAAAATCACAAATTCACCATCTCCAGAAACTAGAATATTACGTCACAAACAATCAAGAAACTGGAAATGATTTGAAATGTAGAAATTAGGCAAGAGTTCACCATCTGAAAAGACTTTCATCAATCTCAATGTATGAGCACGGAAATATGTACCCATATTATGTGTAATATCTTATTTAGCATGCAGTGTATTTTCTAGAAAAAATAGAAAATAAAGCAATATTGTATATTAAAAAAAAAATAATAATAATTTGTATAATTTCAAAAATAAGTTTTTGGAGAAAAGATTTGCTTTTAAAAAAATTGTTTTTAGAAAGGAAGTCATATTTTCCAAGTAGTTGTATTTTTCAAGAAATTTTTTTTGGGGAAAGCCATATTTTCTAGAAACAGCTTTAGAGTAATTTTTGGGAGGAAAAAGTCGTATAGTTATTTCATTATTTTTTTAGAAAAATGGATGTTTGAAGGGAACTCGTATATTGTTGAGAAAATGTGTTTTGTTTTGGTTTTTTCGGGGGGGGAAATCTTTCAAGAAAAAAGAAAAGTAATGTATTTTTAAGAAAAAGGTGAATTTTCTAGAAATGCATATTTTCTAGAAACAAGTTGTAATAAAAAAAAAAGTGTATTTTATGAAGCAAAAAAATTCAGTCCGACGGCTCGTATCTTGGAAAAACTCTTTTAGTTGGTCCACTCGTATCTCAAGGCACGCCTGGACAGTACACGATCTGACTGATTGCGATCGATACGACCGACGCTTTCTTGGCGTTAACGGCGTCGCGAGCACCTCACCCGCGGGCGAACTCAATGCGCTCCGGATGAAGTCGGCCGCCGGGTAAAAGAAGGCGCTCAGGTTAAAGGTCACCATGTACCCGGCCGGCCGAGCTCTCCCGGCTGTTGGCCGTGTCTGGATTCGGCGCTTTGGATTTTTCGGCACAATCCGGTCAGTTTTAAACATTTAAAAAAAAAAAAATGACAAAACACGTGGAACAATGTCCTGTTTTTCATGTGAAAATTCAAAGTCTCCAAATGTGAAGCCCTGCGAATGTGGAAAGTCTTAACAGGGCATCACATTTTCCCCAGTTTATTTTACGGCCTTATTCCAAAATGGATTCACTTTATTTTTCTTCCTTCTCTCCCTCCCTTTTTTTTTTCCTTCCAAGCTTCCTCAGTTTCCATCCTTTCTTCCTCGGATCCTTCCTAGCTCCTTCATTCTTTCCTTCCACCCCTCCACCCTCATCCCTCCCTTGTTTCCTTCCTTAGAGGCTCTGATCTTCTTTCCCTCCCTTCTTCCATCCATTCATCAATAATAAGACGCACTCCAAGTCCGTAGTTGCCGGAGACGCGAGCGGACGACGTTTGTCGACCCTCGACCTCCTCGGCCGTAATCTACCCGGCGACGTGTGTGGCTATTTTAACGTGGCCCAAGAATAGTTCCGGCGTCATCTTGCTGAAAGGTTAGCCCGGCACACCGCAAAGACGGGACGGGACTCCAGATCGCTGACTTTGTCTTTGCCACCAGGAGAATATATGTTCATTTCAGACAAAATGAATACGTGAAATAAAAAAACAAGACAATTGAATTACGACATTTATTGGCTCAGGTTGTACATGACTGACATTTATTTACTTGTGATACTACAGACCCCCCCCCCCCCCACCCCCCACAAAAAAAAAAATATATAGATAGATCAAAATAAAATGCAGGGAAATAAAGTTTCCATTTATTGATGTGATGAGGGGTTTTGACACAATTATGCAGTTGGTCCATTTTCACAAAGTGACTAAGTTGAGTTCAAGGACAAAATGCTGGAAATGCAAAATGTTTGAATGGGATGGAAATGCATTCACTTACGACGTATACTCCGGAAAATACGGTATTTAAAATGATTTTATGTTGACATTTTTGTATTTAAGCACGTTATATTGATATTTTAAATGTCCCATCGGTATGTGGCTATTTAAAATATTTTTTTTCTCATGGTATTACCACATTTTAAATCAATTTATAGCGACGTGGGTGTTTTTCATGGTTTTATGTCAATATTTGGAAATTTTAAATCAATTTGTCTTGACATTTTCCAGCTGGATAGATTCAGATTTTTTTTCCTATTTGTGTCTGTAGATTAGTGAAAATTTTTGATATAGTCTTGATATTTGAAATAATTTCACATGATGTGTGGCTATTGAAAGTCCTGTTATTGAAAATGATTTTCTCTGGATACGTTGGTATTTGAAATGATTTTGTTTGGCTGTTTTCCAGCCGGCTCACAAGATGAGACAGAGACGGCGGCGGCGGCGGCCGTCACGCTGCAGGTGGAGGTGGAGGTCGAGGTCGAGGAGCAGCGCCAGAAAGTTGCGGTTGGGGTAGATGGCCCTCTTGCGCACCAGCCGCCGCAGCGCCTCCTCCAGGCTGAGGCGGCGGTAGATCATCAGGTAGGCCAGCACCAGCGCGGACGAGCGGCTCATTCCCATCATGCAGTGCACCAGAACTTTGCCTGAGGGGGAGTACAAGTCATATCTGCGGGCGCTTTGTTCCTGTTAAGAAGATCGCAGCCTCTGCTCGTTTGTCTACGTGAAAGGAGTCTGGGGTCTTCGATAGAAGGTAAGGCATGGATGTCATACAGCGGACCCCGCATATTCGCGGTTTGGCACGCGCACGTTTTTCCCCCCCAAAATGCTTGTTGCAGGATTATCCCCGTTTATTCAAGAATTTTGGGGGGTTGAAAAAAAGAGAGAAATTTTTCCGCTGCGGTTGGAATGAGCGGCAATGAGTTGCAGATGTTCGGTATTCGCGGTCCGCCAAAAGCGGGGGTCCGCTGTATTTTGTGGATACCTCCACAGAATCTATTCCAATATTTCCATACATTTGTTCGAATTTGAAGTGATCATTAGGGCGCAGTATTGTCATTGTATTCTCCACAATAAGATTTCCCACAGTTCCAGAAAAGATGTTTTAAGTCACTCAGGACTTGTGTTCCAATTGCCAAATTATGGCCAATTTGACATTTTTCGCAATTCAAACCATCATGTTCATCATTTGATGTTATTTGAATAATACCTACATGTTTTAAACATTTGATATGGCACTAGAAAAAAAAAAAAGTCAATATTTGGGTATTGGAGCTGATTTTCCGTTGGTGTTCTTTGGTGTCGTTACCACGAGGCGACTTGAGTCCCTTGTGTATGAAGTCGGCGGCGGGTCTGAAGTAGACGTCCAGGTCGAAGTGGGCGGAGTCGTCGGCGGGGATGCCGCAGTACTCGAAGTCGGCGCCGTAGAAACGCTGGTCGCCGACGCTGCCCGGCTTGGCGTGCGCCGCGTTCAGCACGTGCGTGATGCCCAGCTCCAGCAGCGCCGTCTTGGTCTGCGCCACTGTCCTGGCACGCGCCGGGCACGGGGAAATCAGCAGCACGCACGTGTCGCCAACTCACACTTGGTAGCATAGTAGTCGTCGTTTTTGGATTTCCGGAAGGTCGGGAGCATAGCTCAGATGTCACCGATAAATGGTAGTAGTCGTAGGAGACGGTAGCATAGTAGCAGTAGGAGTGTTTCGGGAAGGCCGAACGCGGCACTCGTTTGTTGCCAATGAATAGTTGCTTGCGTAGTATTAGAGCAGGAGTCTTTAGCATAGTAGTACGTGTCAGTAGGCCTAAAGCAGCACTTGGTATCCAACGAACAGTCGGTAGCATAGTCGTAGTAGTGCATTGTACTCACACGTTTCCGATGTAAATGTTGGGCCAGACTTCATCGATGTGCCCCAGGCGGAGTTTGCACGAGTCCAGAATGTTCTGCAGGTCCTTCACCGTCACGTATTGTTTGCGTTTGCCTTTGCGGCGCCACATCTTTCCACCCGCGCCTCCGAAGCGCTCCACTGCGCCGCGACTCCCGCCTCGCTGCTTTTGATTGGTCCCGGCAGCTGCTTTCACCCCGCTGACGCTCGCAACCCCGATATCGACGCCACGTGCTCGGAACAATAAGAATCACAATCACTATCGTCGTCGCTTTTTTTCATTTTTACGGTCAGTTCCTCCCAAAAGTGCACCCTAACTTTCATAAAATAAGACATGAATTTACTTATTCACCCTTGTCTTCTAATAGAATCTTGGGACGACACAACAGCACCTCCTGCTGGATCAGTTTATTACGCGTCCGTGTGTTTTATTAAACAAAACTTGATTTTTATGTATTAATTGTATACTAATGATTATATTTGTATTGAATTATTATGTGTTGCTTATTCATGTTGACGGATTCTGACAATGTTTTGATTTTATTCATAGTGTATGTACTGTATTTATATCTTTGGGTTCTTGAATAAATTACGCTGTTTGTATATTTATATTTGTGTCATTTTATTTTGTACGTACTATTTGACATGCACATCATTATTGCTAACACATTTTTTTTTGTGGGTTATTTATGTTGACAGCAAATAATTTTTTGTTTATACTGTCACCTGAGGAAAATATTATTTTCATTGTATTTATTGGCTCCGCTGGAGGGCGAAGATTTTAGAAAGTTCCGGAAGTGATGAAAACGAATGACTTGAATAGTTTTGACGATTGGCTGCAGCGGATGACGCAGTCGTCGAGTCGGCCGTCCGAGGCTGGCGGCCGCTCGAGGGGGCCGCGTCGGGGAAGGTCCGACGGCCCTCTTTCGCTTTGCCGACGGCCTCCGGCAAGGTGAGGCCGTGGCAATTCACGACGTACGCCGGCACCTGCGATTGGTCTCGAGTTACACCGACGACCCCGATTTCAGGACTTCATCCGTCAAGCACAATCCACACGATGTTATGTCGGTCATCGTCGGCGAGACACGATCCAAATTTCTACCTGTCGAACGCCATAAGGTCATTCAGCTCCGTAAGAGTAGTAGAAGTGTTCAAGCAGTACTCGAGGGAGGCACCCATTGACAGCCGGTCGCATGGCGCTGTTCGTGTTTCAAGTAGTAGTACTCGTGCCGCCGATTAACGGCCAGTAACATAGTAGTAGTCGCGTTGCAAGCGCGACTCACTTGTCCCCGATGTGCAGTATTGTTTTCAAGCAGTACTTGCACGTCTCCAATTAACAGTCGGTAGCATAGCCGTAGTCGTGTGTACAGCAATTAACGGTATCATAGTCGCAGTGATGTTTCGAGCGGTTCTCGTGTGTCTAACGGTCGGTAGAGTAGGAGTAGAGTTGTTCAAAAGGGCCTAAAGCAGCAATCATATGTTGCCAAAGTACAGTTGGTGCCATAGCAGGAGTAGTGTTTCATCCAATTAATAGTCTGTAGCATAGTAGTAGTAGTAGTGTTACAGTCTGGCCCAAAGCATCACGCAAATCAAAACGAAGCCCAATTATATCCAAATGGTGTCATTTGAGCAGTAACGGAGCACAAATGATAGATTTTCCCGAGTCCAACGCATCATTTGTGCGCCGAGTAATTTTTCGCTGCGCTTCTATTGTGGCCATGACCACCCAGTGACGTCACGCCCGCGCAGCAGGATGCCAAACAGGGCGACATGTTTGCCCGCTTGTGGGCCTCCTTCTTCTTCTTCTCCTCCTCCTCCTCCTCCTCCTCCTTCTCCTTCTTCTTCGTCGTCGTCGTCCAAGCGACAGCGCTGCTATGAGTCGGCCTTCCTTCGGCGCGCGTCCGTGCCGGCCGGCGTCCTCCTGTTGAGCCCCCCGGCCCGGCTGGGTGAGCTCCGAACGCCTAGCTAGCGCCGCTAGCTCGGGCGGCTAGCCGTGCTTTGGGTCGACAACGCTGGCGTTTTGTCTTCGCCAAATGTTTCGCCGGCTTGTTGGTGTCATTAAGCTTGCGGCGAACGCCTTTGTTCGCGAGGTGCCAGTCGAATGCTAAGCAGCGACGTGTTCCCCGAGCAGCCATGATTATTGTGTCGTCATTGGGCATTTTAGTGCTGTTAAGCAGCGCTCGCCATCCACGGTCGCTAGCATAGCGCTAGCATTTGGTTGTAAATACATGAAATGTGTTGGAGGTGCGTCAACGCGCAAAGACAGAAGGATTTCGTCGTGAAATGTCACGTCACAAATTGATGCATCGTTTCGAGACGTGGCACTGAGGATCCAGGTGAGGGAAGACGAGGTCGCACCGTGACCCCCGTGACCCCGGTAGACGGCTTGAACGTTTATTTCAGGGATGCTGTCATGTACCGCGAGAGGGAGCCTGCAGCAGACTCGACTTGGACAACCGCGACTCTGGGCTGTTTGCGTCATTGGTCTCCGTGCCGACCGATGCGTTTCAAAAAGAAGAGAAAATGCCCACCCGCGTGCACAAATATTTGCCCGCCCACCTCCAGAGCGACTTGTGTATTTCCGAGCCCTAATAATTCTTTTTGGGTTGTTTTCCAGCGTCTCGCGTGCGTGCGAAATGAGCCCGCCGAGCGTCAGGCGCTGGACGCCCAAGAACGTGGCCAAGTGGCTGAAGGACGAGGGCTTCTGCGACTACGTGGACCTGCTGTGCCACAGGCACCGGCTGGACGGCAGCAGCCTGCTGGCCCTCAGCGAGTACGACCTGCGCTCGCCCCCGCTGGAGCTCAAGGTTCTGGGGGACATCAAGCGCCTCATGGCGTCCGTGCGCAAGCTCCAGAAGCAGAACCTGGACCTGCTGGAGGAGCTGGGCCTGCCCTTCGACGGGCACTCGCCCGCCGGCTCGGGCGACCGGCTGTGCAACGGCGAGGCGGCGGGCGACGGCGCCGACACGGCGCCCGTCGGGGAGGAGTACCAGAAGTACACCAACGGCAAGTTCAAGCAGCAGACGCGCCGCCTGGATCCCGAGTGCTGGAAGACGGTGCTGAGCTCCGTCTACGTGGTCTTCGTGTTCGGATTCACCTCCTTCGTCATGGTCATCGTGCACGAGCGCGTCCCCGACATGCGCACCTACCCGCCCCTGCCCGACATCTTCCTGGACAGGTCGGCCCAGGCTCCGGGCGTCTTCCTTTCTACTGCATCGCTGCCTTGACTTAGTTTAATTGAACTCGAATCACTCGTATCCCAAATCAACGTTCCGTATTGAAACGAATGGAAATGCCGTTAATCTGTTCCAGCCCCCCCAAAAACACCCGACAAAGGGCTTTTAATAATACAATAATTGATTTTTTCCTTTAATTCAACGGACATTGTGCTGCTCCTGATGTGTGCACCTCGGCCACTAGGGGCAGTGTAATTCATACATTAGGTACATATAATACGTGTAGATTTGATGATGAAACACGAAGAATTCTCTGGCAACTAAGCTGCAGTAATAGTCGTTTTTTGTGGGGCAGTAAGAATATATTCCTCTGAGTATTGTATCTCATTTGTGTTCAAATATTATTTTTTTAAAACGCTTCAGGCTGAAGTTGAGCTTGTCTCCAACAACTTTCTACCTTTTTTCTGATGAGACATTTTATATACACTGTTTCACATTGTTTTGCAAGTTTAAGACAAATCTAATACAAAGTTAAAAAAAATGTTTAAAGCAAATGGACAAAGCTTTATAATTACTGGTATATTGATACCAGTTTTGTTCGCCTTTTTATTATGTTTTGCATTAGACAAGTGGACTTTTGTAAGAGCAAGTTATGTGGCTTGGTTAAGTACACGGCGTGTAATTCCGTTTGTTTTATGTTTACATTTACAGTAAACTTGTTACTGTAAACATTTACAGTGAACTGCAAATGTGAGTGGCGATAAACATCATTTGAAAAACCGGGAAGTCGGGGCACTCGCAAGTCAAGGTACCGCTGTACTGGCGTTTCCATGCAGTGCGAAGGCGCAAATTGTGGCTTCCGTTCCGCGACGGCGGCGTTTATACAAAACACCGACATCGGAAAATGGCTTCGTTCCAGCGCTAAATGTCTCCTTTTGTTTTGTCCGCAGTGTGCCTCGAATCCCGTGGGCCTTCGCCATGGCGGAGGCGTGCGGCGTCATCCTCTGTGTCATCTGGCTGCTCGTTCTACTGCTGCATAAACATCGGTACAGTTAACCACTGCAGTCCGATCAAAGAACTAGAGTGGGCTTGACTCTCTTTGAGACATTTTGCTGGAGTGATTTAACAAACAAACTGGGAATGGGGAAAAAGAACGTTTATAAGTCCGAACCTCCCCAGCAGCTCAAATACAGAGAACCTACTCTCGCTTCACAGACGCCCTCGTTTATTGCAGGGACTACGTTCGAGACAAAATCTGTAAAGTAGCGAGCAAGTATTTATGGCAGTCTTTCTATATATTTTGAAATTTCATGCATACACACTATCGCCAGCAAACAATATATGCACGTGGTGTGCTGGTATTTATTGTCTTTGTCCACTTGGGGTCGCCATCCACACATTGAACTTTTTAGTAACTGACTGAAGATGTTTTTGCCTCCTAAAGGCGGGTCTAGTCCATTGAGTGACGTGGACGTAAATGTTTAAGGTTGTACTGTTGGCCGGCTATTAGGATTGCTCAAATGAAACTTAATTACATGAATCAAATTAAAGCCACGTTAGTTTTTTTTTTTTTTTTTTTTTTTTTCCTTGCGTCCTGTCTGGCAGGTCCATACTCCTGCGCCGCATGTGCAGCCTCATGGGTACGGTGTTCATGTTGCGCTGCATCACCATGTTCGTCACCTCCCTGTCCGTGCCGGGACAACACCTGCAGTGTTCCGGGAAGGTAACGTTCACCCGCTCGGCGCTTCCGGCCTTGTTTCAAAATGAATTTGCTCTCGACAACCGCGTAAGGATTTTCATTAATACGGAGGAGAAGGTCACAACTCCTCAATAAGCTGCAGCAAAATGAGCGGCGGTCTATTTGTTGCGTGCAGATGTACGGCGACACGTGGGCCAAGCTGCGGCGCGCCGTGGCCATCTGGAGCGGCTTCGGCATGACGCTGACGGGCGTTCACACGTGCGGCGACTACATGTTCAGCGGACACACCGTCGTCCTCACCTTGCTCAACTTCTTCGTGACGGAGTGTGAGTCGCGCACCTCGGTCGCCCTAATCGTTAGCAACACAGATATGGAGTCAATCGTTAAGTGTTTTTAATCATTTCAAATCGCAGTAAGTTGCTGTAGTTTGCTTATCGTTTTGCATGCTACTCTTACACTATATGTAAATATATATAAATACAGTTATGTTTATGCTTTTGTTTTCAATTTCTCATCATTTTATAATGGCTAAATATAGTTTCATAAATATTTGCTGACATGCCATAAAAATACATTTAAATATATATGCTATAACTAAATATGTAGTTTAAAAACTTACTGTAAAAGGTTTACAATAATGGAATCTATAAATTAAATCTGATTATTACATATACAAATACTTGTATGTTCTGATGGACAATACTGCTATTAAAATACATATATAAATTAGGCGGCACGGTGGACGACTGGTTAGAGCGTCAGCCTCGCGGTTCTGAGGACCGGGGTTCAAATCCCGGCCCCGCCTGTGTGGAGTTAGCATGTTCTCCCCGTGCCTGCGTGGCTTTTCTCCGGGCGCTCCGCTTTCCTCCCACATCCCAAAAACATGCATTGATTGGAGACTCTAAATTGCCCATAGGCATGACTGTGAGTGCAAATGGTTGTCTGTTTCAATGTGCCCTGCGATTGGCTGGCAACCAGTTCGGGGTGTACCCCGCCTCCTGCCCGATGATAGCTGGGTTAGGCTCTTGTTCAATATTTGTGTATTTTCCCCAATTTCCCCCACCACCCCCCTAATAGCTAAAGTACTGTTTTTTTTTTTTTTTTTTTTTTTTTTTTTTAAACTATACTTCAGTGCAGTGTTACTGTTCAGTCTAACGACGGCGATGTGGTATGTTTTGGGCAGACACGCCGCGCAGCTGGCACTTCATCCACACGCTGTCGTGGGTGCTCAACCTGTTCGGCATCTTCTTCATCCTGGCGGCGCACGAGCACTACTCCATCGACGTCTTCATCGCCTTCTACATCACCACGCGCCTCTTCCTCTACTACCACACGCTGGCCAACACGCGCGCCTACCAGCAGAGCCGCCGGGCGCGCATCTGGTTCCCCATGTTCTCCTTCTTCGAGTGCAACGTCAACGGGCCCGTGCCCAACGAGTACTGCTGGCCCTTCTCGCGGCCCTCCGTCCTCAAGTTGATCATCGGCTAGAGAGGTCGGCGCCGTCGGAGTGACTTGACACAGCCTGCCTTTTACTTACGGGATTTGTTGGATCGAAAGTAAGAATCAGCCAAAATTGTCTGTGTCTCCCTTTTGTCTTAATTGTGATTCCATTTGCCAATGACCTTGCACTTTGCAATAGGTTTTCTTGTGTAGAAATGTCCCCAAAAAATAAATCAAATCAGGGGCGGGTCCTTCTTCCTATCAGGGGGCATACAACAGCGCATCAGTGGTGACTTGAGATACGAATGACCAGATCTGAGTCTTCTTTCGGATTTCGGATGAGTTTTTTTTGCTTTGACTTGAAAGCAAAACATTTGAGAGATGAGTGTTGTGTGGTGGCAGTGAACTCAACTCACTTCACAACAAGCAATCGCTTGGCGGATGTAATCAATTACTCCGAAAAGAAGCTTCAAGCTGTTTAATTCCACTCCCAGTTGTGGTTTACTACCAAACGAAATTGTAAAAGTTGAATATTAAAGAACATAAACTTTGCCTTGAAGTCCCCTAGCTTAATGCTAACAGATAATGGGGAAACGACTTGGGCGGGCTAACGAAACTAGCATCAATGTTGCGGTAGTTATAACGCTTTAAGCAAAGGGTTTTTGAACACAATCGGTGACAATATAGCAATACTCACAGGCTTATATTCTTTATCATCTGTGTAAAATGACTAACATTAAAGCTGCTGAGTGAGTCACAGCTGTGAAATGTATTAGTTTGTGTTTTGTCTTTGCGTCATTTTATTGGGGAAAGATTATTTGAGATATGAATGTTGTGAGTCAGAACAAATTATGTCAAGGCACCACATAGTCAAATGCTGTTGCAACATTTTTTCCACAATGGAATGAATTTATTTTTTCCCTCAAAATTCAACACACAACCGTATTGTGACATGTATAATGTATTTAGAAACAAATCTCTGAATACAAAATGTGGAAGCAGTGATGTGCTGTAAGTCCTTTCTGAATGCACTGTTAATTGAGGGAAACTAATTGTCCGCATTTGTGGGGTCATGTTTTTTCAAATTATTATTTTACAGTGGACCAGATCGAATGTTCTGGTGGAGCCATTTGTGGTCCGCGTGCCACGGTTGTCCCACCGCCGATAAATCACATTAAAGCTAGTACAATGTTTAGTTATTTAAGGGATATCTCAAAAATGGATGCTAACTTATTCAAATTAGTGTTTTTTTATACTAAGGCAGCAACGTGCACACATCACAGGGTTTACAGTTGCTCAAAGTGGCGTTTTTGTGTGTTTGTGTGTTGTGAGAGACACAAACAAACATGCTTTTTTTCCCCCCTTCCTTTTTAGTGTAACGATTCTCTTGCTGGCATTTGTTTGTGTGATGTAATGGAAAAACAAACAAACACTGCGCCTCAGCCATGGTTGCACATCTTATTAAGTCATTTGTAACATAACAGAGGACATTTGACGTTTTAATGTTTGTCTGCAAACTGATGGTCTGCTGTCCATCAAATGTGACATTTAGCAAACAAGTGAATCTTGATAGTTCTCTGCCTTTTTTTCTGCAAATGTGTACATAGGCGAGCCATTTAGTTGGCGAGAGTGTATTTTGGTGGCTTTGAGATGAAATGCTGCATCCACCGGTGATGGTGCAATGGAACTTGGTGCCACAAAAAATGCTTTGATTGACAAATCCGCTCCTAAAACGTGCCAATTTCATCATGTCAAGCTGTGAAAATGTCTGTAATTGATTGTCCTTGAGGTATTTGGACGAAGGCATGCAACAGACGCGTGGTCAAGACACCAGGGAACTGTTCTCAGTTGTGAAAAAATGCATGTCTCCTTTGAACGCCACTGCGTTTTTTAAATCAATAAATAGGCGATTAAAAAGACGCGTGTATTTTTGTTTGTTCTAGGAGTTTAGTACGTTTTTAATCCTCAAATGAAATTTTAATCGAATAAAAAATCAAACGTAACATGGGCTCGTCCGTTACCATAGTAATGTAGAGGCCTACCAACCTGCCTGTGCGTAATTCGTGACAAATACACTTTTAAATTTTGAAACATCATGACTTAAAAACAAGAATTATACGTGGTAGTTGTATGGAGCAAAAGAAAATACGTTGGATAGTTGACGATAACTTTTTCTAAACGTTTCTTCTTTTAATGTCAGTCAGGCACAACACGGACAGCTTTAGGGTCCTTCCACCGCCGAGGTCAGCCGTGTCTCCTCCACAAGCAGCAATCGTCCTGCACCGGCCGGCCGGCGTCTTCACGCTTCTTACACCTCAACATTCACGTCGAAGGCGACCTTGACAACAGTAAAACACTGTCGGTGAGTTAAATGCCTCGCAATTAATCGGGTTGTTGCCCTCCAAATGTTGCGATAAATTCGTTAAAAAAAAAAAAATCTTGAGCGTCTGGTTTGTTAGCTAGAAAACGCCCTAGCTAGCCTACCTTGTACAGTACACCAACTAACTAAACCGGTCCATCTCAAACTTTTTACAAGTATCATATTTATAAAAAAAAAAAAAAAAAAAAAAAAAAGCTCCAAATTTCACCGTCATGACAACATTAAAATAGCATCGGTAGCAGGCCCACGTGAAAGAAAACTAGACGGATTTTTTAAAAAGTTCTTATAGATTAAATACAAATGTATTGAACATAAACATTACATACCACTGTACTGTACTTGGGCAGTGATTAATTCGCGTACCACCTGAGAATCACTGAACTAAACACAATGAAACTATGGGATGTGCTTCATTTCTCCTTATACCAAACAAGCTCCCCCCCCCCCCCCCACACACACACACACACACACACAGCAAGACCCCCCGCCTCACCCAGCATTAACTTGCATCAACGTCCATAGAAATAATTGAAAAACCTTTTACCCCGCAATGTGTAAACGTGTAACTAACAGCAGGTTAGCACGTCTGCCTTTTGAGATTTGGTTTACAAGAAAAAAAATGTCTTCTTTTCTATTTTAGGGGAAAATGGTATATTTCTGAAAAAGTTATGTTTTGAGAAAAGGTTGTATGAGAAAGTAGTGTATTTTCATGAAAAAGGTGTATATTTTTTTTTTGGGGGGGGGGGGGGGGAGTTAAATATTTGTCATCTTCTGTTCATTTGCGTGTGTGCAGGCACAATGGCAGTCCCTCCAGCATATGTAGATCTGGGAAAGTCCGCAAAGGACATCTTCAACAAGGGATATGGTAATTGGAATTCTATCCATCTATCTATCCACCCACTAATGTTTTTTTTTTAATTATTTTTTAAATGTGTTATTTAAAACCACTTAATAAATCCATTCACTGCCATCGTGGTCACAGGTTTTGGACTGGTCAAGCTCGATGTCAAGACAAAGTCATCAAGTGGAGTGGTGAGTAAAGGACTAAATTTACTACAACTAGTTTAAAGTAGATTATATAGATAGATTTGGGATTTAAAAAGAAAATGGCAAAAAATGATTTCAAAAATCAATTCAAAAGTTGGTATTCAACTTTCGACTCGAGAGTACCAGACATCTATTCGGAGTAAAGTTTTTATGGGGTGGGGGTGGCTATCAATTTAAAGACCACACGGACAGATGCTATGTCGTGGCGTTTAATTGTGTTACAGTTTCAATTTGAGTAGTTGCCACGATTTGAGGAATAAGGCTAATTGCCCATAATAACGTGGACGGGGATAATGTGGACTGACATTGATGTGCGTACATTTTAGGAGTTCAAAACAAGCGGCTCGTCCAACGTAGACACCAGCAAGGTGACCGGTACTCTGGAGACCAAGTACAAGTGGGCCGAGTACGGGCTGACCTTCACGGAGAAGTGGACAACCGAGAACACACTCGGCACGGAAATCTGCATCGAGGATCAGGTACGATGTCAGACATTTACTTGTCGGATGGCGACAATTGAACGGACAAATGTGTTATTTAAACAAATGCACTCAAATATAGAAATGCTCATCCGCTTATCCTCACTAGGGTTGTGGGTATGTTGGAGCCTTATGTTAAAACATAAATGTAAAATAACATTGATGAAAAACAAATGAATAGTGTTAGGAATGTGTTCATGACTTTGCAGTATAACTGGGCGTGAAAAGAAATTTTAACTTCGTCTGACTGGACTCTTGCCTGACCAATACTACATTGCATTTAATAGAGGTCGACTTCTCAGAAATGACTCAAAATACATCTGTGCTCTATTGACAATAGTTTATTTTATTGATTATAGTTTATTATTTTCGTATAAACTGTACGAGCAATACATTGATGGAAAAGAGAAATGCATGCTTACACTGCAATATATATATCGCAGGGTTACAAAAACAAAAAAATAATCGGACATTTTTTCCCCGATGTCGCGCAGCCTAAGCGACAATTGCTTTCAACACAATAGGACGGGAAAAGAGAGTGTCAGGTGTTAAAATTTTATGGATGTGATTCTACCTCTAAAGGTGGAAAATTACCAGCTCGCTATAACGCAATAATTTTCTTGTTTAGATCACCAAAGGCCTGAAACTGAATTTTGACACGACGTTTTCACCAAACACTGGGTACGTACTTTCATTGTCCTTCATCATTAAAAACATAATCAGTGGTCCGTTTAGACTGTTTAGAGTCCTGAGCGTGGTTACATGACAAATTCAACTCAAGGTATCTCAAGGCACCACTGTACTTCTTAAAAGGATGCCACAAACTTGGCATACCTTTCTTTGGTCAGTTTGGACCGCCCCTCTTTGCAGCATTGCGAGCTAAATTTTTAGCTTCATGGCAAAGCCTGTGAATACTTTTTTAGCTAACTTACAAAAATGTTAAAACACATATTTCACGTTTTCATTTTGGGTTGTTGTGTGTAGAATTTTGAGGGAAAAAATGAATTGAATCCACTTTGGAGTAATACAACAATAAAAAGTTCAAATTGTGGCGAAAATTAAGTGCTTCACATTTTAAACTACTGTGGAAAACAAAGTTCATATTTCACGCAGCAAGAAGAGTGGCAAAATCAAGACGGCCTATAAGCGAGAGTACCTGCACACAGGCGTGGACGTGGACCTGGACTTTGCCGGGCCCACCATCCACGGCGCAGCGGTGACCGGCTACGAAGGCTGGCTGGCCGGCTACCAGATGAGTTTCGACACGGCCAAGTCTAGGATGCTCCAGAGTAACTTTGCCGTTGGCTACAAGACGGGAGACTTCCAGCTACACACCAATGTGTACGTATACAATTAGGGAAAACATGGATGTAGGAATGAGGAGGATTTTGAAATGTATTCTAAATTTAACCTGTAGCTAGTGGAGCAATTGTAAAACTGGGTTATGTGGGAATGAGATACTGTATGTGATGAAGAGGGGCCCCAGGATAGAGACCTGAGGCACACCTGTGGTGACTGTCGACAGCTGGGAGGTGAAAGACTTAATGAACAAAAAGGTGCATTTTGTTTTTCCAGAAACAATGGTTGTGAATTCGGGGGCTCCATATACCAGAAGGTGAACGAGCAGCTGGAGACTGCCGTCAATCTGGCGTGGGCAGCGGGCAGCAACGGAACTCGCTTCAGTATTGCTGCCAAATACCAGCTGGACTCCAGTGCCTCCATATCGGTGAATAACATTATTAAATGCAGAAATAATCAAAGTTACATTTGTTCTTAAGTTCCTAGTATGTTCAACAACATTTCGTAATATGCATTTAAAATGATCATTTTTATTCATTTATTACAGCGTAACTAAATTCTAAACTTAATCGTCTTTCTACAGGCCAAGGTAAACAACGCCAGCTTGGTCGGAATCGGATACAGTCAGACTCTTCGGCCCGGTGAGGGAAAATTCTTGTATATTTTTAATTTTTACTCGCACCGTTTTGATTTCAAAATGAATCTTAAAGCCGAGGTAAACCCTTGATGTCAAAACTTAGTTATTTTGTAAATGTCCATATCTTCTTTATCTGATGCCGTTTACTTAAATCTACGGAGTATTTCGTAAAGAAAAAACACCACATTGGGGGCCGCCATTTTGATGTCATTCTGTGTGCAAAAGTCACGAGAATGTAACGTGAATCTGCCCCGACTTCCGGCGAAAGGGAGGAAGTGACGTCAGTTACTGGAGCTACTAGCTCGTTGCCTTATAGTTCAGCTAGCACAGTATGTTAAACTAAGTGGTTATTTTTGCCTTTCCTTCCCCTTTAAAATATTTGATGGTTGCAGGTATGAAACTCATCCTGTCAGCGCTGGTGGACGGGAAAAACATAAACGCCGGCGGGCACAAACTGGGCCTGGGACTGGAGCTGGAGGCGTGAGGATTCATTTTGAGACAGAATTTATTTTAACCATAAAGAAATAACGGGGGGGGAAATCCCCCCTATTCTCGAGCACTGCTGAAATGTCACGTCCTTGTCTCCTCTCCTTTGTGAATCACAATGAATCCATACTGAAGCTCCAGTCACAAAAGACCAGCCAAACCTATTGAAATGTATTACGAAAGACCTCAAAACACTTCTTAAAAAAAGCGTGCGGCTGTTTGAACATTAACTTGACAACGTATGGTGACCGAAAAAGTTCGGAGCGATTTGAGTCCCGGACGTACAAATTGGGAACCCTTGCTGTCGATCACAATGCTAAATGTAAGAGCCACCATCTTTTCCATTCAGTTTGATGTTGACAATCCAAGCAAGTGCGTGTAGAATGTACATCACAACTGTTATTTTGCACACTAGACTACGTTTATCAAGTAAAGCGCTTCCTCCTTTGTTGTACTGTGTCGTCTTTTTTTTTTTTTAAATTAACATGGTGGTATTGGGGGGTGATCCAGGTCATTTATTTTAATTAAGTGATTTCCTTGCCATTATAATTACAAATTTATACTGTCAAATCCTTCCAGAACATCATTATCAACTTGCACATGAATACAGTTATTTCCTCAAGTAAAGGCCGTGTCCCAAATAGTTGTCCTGATTAAAAACTATACCTCAAGTAAACGATGAAAAATTAGTTGGAAAGAATTGAGAACAACACTTACAGTATTTGCCTCATTTCTAGAAATAAAGTCAGAAAGCAATCACTACCTTAGTACATTTCAGTTGTATTTAACTGTTCAATACATTTGCTTGTAATCTTTAAGAACAGTTTTGTTTTTAACTTTTATTGAGGTTAGAATTTTTATGTGCCATACATTTTATTGACTCATTGAAGTACTTTTTCAATTTTTCCTATATTTAGGCAGCTTTAATGTTTCAACTGTACGTTATGTTCGAATGGCTTCCTATAAAATGTCAGTCTCAATTTTGATGAACGTCCAGGCCTTCTATGCTCCAAAATGTTGACGTTGGTCATGATGATAGTGGTACTTGGAGAGCCAATTAAAAAGCCTTTTAAGACTTGCTGGCATTCTCTGCAGTTGAGCAAGTAAAGGCCCCTGGCCAATATTTAAGCAAATAACCATCATTTCTCCTTGGCGTTGATGCCTTCCTACAGTTTGATGGCCAGCGTGAGGCCGTCCCCTACGGTGAGCATGCTCAGGCTGATGCGAGCGTCTCTGTGCAGTTTCTTGTTCAGCTTGTCGATGGCGAACGTATCCGGGTCGTCCGGGGTGGGATGCAGCACCCTGCCGCCCCACAGCACCTGCACACGCAAACGCCATCAAGTCGTTGGCAACTTGGGTTCAAATTCTCCGGAGATGTTGCGCCTCTTTGCAAACCCTCATCTTACCGTTTCATGGTCCTTGTTTGGGGAAGGGGGGGGAAAAAAACAACTTACGTTGTCGATGGCAATGATGCCGCCTTTCCTGATGAGCTGCAGAGCCTTTTCGTAGTACACCTCATAGTTAACTTTGTCAGCGTCGAGAAAGACAAAATCAAAGGTTTCGGCCTCGCCCGCATCCAACAGCGCATCTAAAATGATGACATTTGGATAACAATGATCACAAGTACGTGAAACCCTTTACACTGAAGTCACAAAGGAAAAGTCAAATAATCGGCCCGTCCCTCAATCATCAATGTGTCTGAATTTCCACCGAAGCTGAGACAAAGGAAAAGAGTATTTGAACTTTACTCAGTGTTTCCAATGCTGGCTGAATGCGAAGATCAATTTTCTTCTCCACTCCAGCCTGGAAAGTGAGGAGGAAAAATATGTCAACTTGGAGTAATACAAGTTCAAGGAAAGATGACTGACCTTAGATGAACACATTTGGAAGAAGACAGCTGAACTACGACGACGTGATATCTTTGCATTAGTCGGAACTTTGAAATGCGCAAACAATACATTCATTTCGGATTCATCGATTTTAGCACTTAATTCAAGTGCATTGCTCAGGATGATTCTTTTTCAAGGTCGCCTCTGACAATGGACTGTGTTATGGACCGTTCGTCAGTTAGGACAATGGACAGTTAGTTTCACATCATCGGTAAAGAAAAAACGTTTACAAGCTTGTTTGCAAAGGAGACACAAATCAGAAAAATCAGACTTTTGTGAAAAAAATCGTATCTCATTAAGTTTAAATGCAATAAAACTGCATATCATCCTGTACCTCTTTCCAGAAAGGTTTGCCAATGTCGGCATATTTCTTTTCGACGTCGCACGCCACGACGACGCCGTCATCGGGCAACGCCAACGCAACGCTCAGCGTGTTGTAACCTGTGTACACTCCTGCCCACCAAAACAATACAAAATTAATCAAATACTTCCCTTTATTCAACCAAACAGTGAAGCAATTCCATTCCCATCTCTGTTGAGCATTTCTATTGACCTTTTCAGAATGTTTGTAAACAATACAGGCCAGAGGACTTCCAGGTGGCAGAAAAATCTATTGAAACTGAAATGATGACTAAAACGTGTTAAAAATCAATCTAGTGGAACCTTTCAATGAGTAGGGTAAATTGAGTAATTAATGAGAATAAAGTAACCACTTTATTATAAAAGTGGGAATTTTACAAGAATGAGGTCGTCATCAGAATAAAGTTAGAATTAAGTCAGCATTTTCAATTGCAAACATTTTTGTTTTCGCAAGAAAAAAGTAATTTTACGAGATGAACTTAAACTTGCACAGGAGTAAAATCTTAATTTTAGAGAATAAAGTCAATATAACAAGAAAAGGTTCACGGCCGATCTCTATCTTTTTATCAATTGTTTCACACATTCAAACTACGGCGGTAAAGAAGGCTAAACTCCTCATTCCATAAATCCATTAACCCCGTTTTCTCATTGGCTCGGCCTTGGTCAAATGACGGAATGGTTTGTTTACTCGTGCTGCCACCCGGAAATACGACCTGTGACATCATGACGAAAAGGTCAATTGCGCGGGCAAACTAGTTTCGACAGCGCCTCTGCTGGTTGCAGCCCAGCAACGCACCCCCATTTCGCTTCGACACAACAATTACAATTCAATTCAATCGCACACAAGCGAGAAGATTATTAACGATTAATGGCACATTACCGATCTCGATAGCCTTCTTGGATTTGATCAGTCTGACCAAATTGGCCATAAACTGCGACTGCTCGCAGGAGACCATCATGGCGTTTTTGTTGTGCTCCAGTGTCTTCTGAAACCCAAAAAATACGTAGTATATATTAAGGCAATTTGATCCATTAATCAAGTATATATTTGTCTTTTTTAAGCACATCCCTGCTGACATGCACTATGTGTTCTAACAATTAGGGTTACAAAATACCAGGAATTTTCAAACTTTCCATGGGAATTAACTGGAATTGTCTGGAAGTCATGGGAATACACCATCAATGTACAAAATTGAAGGCTGACTCTTAAAATATGGAATTTGCTTTTTCTACAAGCAAGGGGCGAGGATTGGTCTAACAAAAAGCCTTTTGTGGCAAAAATTAAAAGAACCGATTTCAAGGCCCTATGGACGTTTCCTCCAAAGTTGCCATGCGTACCAGTCTGAGGTTGGCCAAGGCGGGGTGTTCCCTCATGGAGTGGCGCAGGACGTACTGCATCAGCGGGTTGCTTTGCCCGCTGCCGTGACTTTTGGACAAGTTCATTTGAATAGGTTTTCTCTTCCCTGTAGGCAAGAAAATAATAAGGATGCATAGAAAATATCTTTGTATTGCATTTGTCAATAGCAGTGGTACAGCCCAATTATGTAGCCTCCGATGTTAACGCTTTTACAGCATGACGTGTAACGTAAAGAGCATTTCGTATCAGCGGGCGCACATTTCATCAGAATCAGAATCCTCTCTATTTGTTTCTGACATACTTGGCAAATAAAGAGGATTCTGATGAAATGTGCTTACTTAAATAGGTTTTGTACATTGTACAAAACATTGTGAATTGAAACATGAACATTTTATATATATATATACACTATTATTATTTTAAAATATGTTTTTCAACCCACTAATGTATTAACATACATTGAATGATATATTTTATTTGAGTTTAAAACGCCTTATTTGAAAAAGAGCTGCAACCCCCTGACCAACACTCCATTCGTCTCCATTCCTATGGCAATTATCTTAAAGCAGGTGCATATAGTGCAGCTTTATTTCAATGTATTCTTTTCAAGCTATAGCTGTTAACAAAACAAACAAACAAAAAAGTCATGCACTTATTCATTAGTAAAGTCAGTAATAATGTCATATTATCACGCCCGTGAGGATAAGCTTTATGGAAATGGTTGGATGGATTGTTCCAAACGATCGTAAAGCACAAACACTGGATGTCCGCGCCCCACAGGTGGCTCGAGTAATCGGCCTATTTCAAATAAACACACAAATATGTGTCGAGTCCTACCGAACAAATATCCTGCCATAAAAATAACTCCCAGTGTGACAGTTCCAATGAGTGCTTCTTTGGAAACGTCGCGGAACGCCATGGCTGCTCGCCGACTTACGAGTTGGAGAACGCTGACAATGGACTGGACCGGTTTCCGTGACCCTTCGCCGTAATGACGTCACAAGAGTCGAACGACTTTGGCCGTCAGCATTTCCGTGTAGCGACATACCGCCCAAACATGTCTGGCCACAGATATGTTTAGGTAGATACGACTCGCCCCTATTGCCCAGTGTGCCTATGGCACCGCTAAGCTAGGAGGGTCAAAGTCGTCAAGTGCATTCCGTGTGTGTGTGTGTGTGTGTGTGGACGGCAAGACCAAGGATGCCGGCGCACTGTGCCGCTTACAACGCCGTATAATTACGACAAGGGAACTCTTGAGTAACCTCCCGCATGTTAAACATTATTAGAGCTTGTTTTTCCACAATCTTATTTATTGATAGCACACACTTTGGCGTTGACAAAAAAAGTCAACCTTATGAAAATCGGTTGAGAAATGAGCAAGTTTCGACTTCGTTTCAATGTCCATGCATTGCTTTTGACAGGACAATTGACTTCTCTAACATGGCCGCCATGTAGGCACGTCGGTTAGCCGGGCTCTACATCGTGCTGGCCTTACGTGCGTCATATCTGGTTGACCATAAACGTCGTTGAACGCACGACGCATGCGAAGTGAGTCAACAAGAGGACGTGACGTCAGTAGACGCTTCCTTGGGCCTGTTTTCGACGAAGACGCCTTTATTGATTTATTTTTTGTTTAAAATAAAATAAGCCAATGAAATAACAACAGACTAGTTAGTGACTGCAATTGGCCATAAAGCGACGTTATGCGAAAAAGGGCGACAATATCTCGGGTTGAAAGGTCAAAAACGTACAAGTCAGGAGAGTGTGTTTGTGTGTCAGACACACAAAATGGACAAAAACACTCGTCATTAAAAGCCACGATAAGAGTGAGGAACCATGCCACGAGGTCGCGGGTCCCCTTCTGTTCCACTCACTGAATGAATTGCAGCTCTCAAAGCAGCCTAAAAAAATACGAATGAGAACTCGTGCGCCGTCACATGATCACCTCATGAAAGTTCTTATTGATTGCAAAACTCGAGCTCGATAGTTCCATACGAGGGTGGCTTTTTGTGTGAGGATATTATGATGTAGTATGGGTTCCCAAACAGAAGAGCGCAGTGTCTGCTCATCTAAAATAGAGGCAGTGAATTTCATAGCAGAAAGTAACAACAGATGGGATCTCGTAATTCATTTTCAATGACGAACGCATCATTTTTTTTTAATTTCAATGCTAATAATGATATGGGGCACGTGTTCCGTGGTTAGCACGTGTGCCTCACAGGTCTGAGGGTCAGGGTCAGGGTCTGGGTCTGGACCGGGACCACGACCACGACCCAAACCTCTTTCATCGGGGTTTTGGAAGACATTTGATTTCACAGGTATGTATAAAATATTTGGTTGCGTTGTCTTTGAGTACTTTTGCAAAACATAACGGCTAGCCTGCTAGCTAATCTGTGCTACGCATTTCGGTGCCATTAATCCGAGCAACAGAAAAGTCAATGAATGAGCCAGCCCCTCGGTGATCATGTTCACGATGAAGCTCCATCACGTCTATTTTTGAATCAACTCACCCGTTGACATTTAAATTGTGTCTCGCTTACAAGCAATTTACCTTGCGTAACATCTTCGTTTCGACTGGTGCTTCACACGTGCTAGCAGCTAGCAGCTAGCTACTGCAGAGTGGCTGAGAAGTAATCACTCAAGTTGCTTGTTTGCTTGTATAGAGCTTGTATAGTAGGAGAATGCTTGTGCTTTTGGCACCCTGAAGTACATCTAACGCCATGGTCTGATAACACTGTGTTTATTTAAAAAAAAAAAAAAAAAGTTAAGGTTTTAAAAAATCAATTACAACTGTTTTTTTTTACGATGAGAAAAAAATAATGGGAAATAAAACAAGATGACAAAAATACACAATCTTTCCACCCTCCCCAAATAATAGGGGAAAAAAACACAAGGAAGAAAATACAAATTCTAAAACTATTTGTGTATTTTTCATGTAATATACAGAAATGAAAAATATACAAATAGCATTTGGAAAAAAGCGAGATTCATACTAATTTAAGCGTGTTTCAATTCGTTCATCATTTGCGTGAATAAATGCTACCTCGTGCAAGCTGTGTGCCATCTTGTCAAAAACGATCAGGTGATGCTTTCTGCTCGCACTTCCCAGGTTGTCCAAATAATAACGGGCCCAGCCACCCACCAGTGCCCGCCACGCCTGACGTCGTACGCGCCGCCTGGGGCTGAGCCTGGCGTGCTGCAGAGAAACGCCGGCGAGCGTTCTGGTATGTCAGAACACCGTTGATCTGATTGAATTTCATTGGCTCACGTGTGTGGCGATTTTGCTGCTTTGACACACGGGTCAGACTTCACTATAACTTCTGTTAGATAGGAATGATTTCAGCTGTGTGTGTAGAAAATATAACATTGAGCATACATGAGCGGCTGCATATCCCAAGAAGCCAAAGAAAAAGCAAAACGCACCCCTAATTTCTACTCGATGGGAGCTAAAATGAGGTCTCAGATGTCAGTCAGAGCTCGTTTCCCTCATTTTTCACTCCCAAATTGTACATGACGTCGGCAGCATCTGACTTTCATCCCCATGAACACCCACACATGCGCTCTCTCTTTCGCCCTTATTATAAAAGCAGCGGCGTCAAAAGTTTTTAAACGCGTGGATCTGACGAGCGCCGTCAGTCACTCTCTTCACCCAGAAAATGAAGTGTCACGTAAGTAGCGGTCCTTTCAACTCTCGCTCCCTCTCCCCGCTGAGGTTGAGTGACGGAGGAGCCGGCGATACGACTCCATCAGAGAGTGGCGCCTGACACTTTGATTTGACAGTCCTCTTCAAAGCAAATATACTCCTTGTTCCTCACACCGCATCAGCCTGACAAGACGGAAAATGCGGGGAGGGGGGAGGGCATTCATGTACATACGCATCGGTGCAAAATAATACAACTGCATAAACTTGAGGGTGGTTGAAAAAGGGGCCCAGTGGCATTTAGTTCGCTAGCTATGCCTACACCCTGAAAATGCATCTTTCTTTCAGATAGTCCATTGGCGTGGCCGTGAGTGTGCGCACCTCACGCAGAGAAAGGGGGTATAGCAAGGAGCTGGGCCATTTAAAAATAATAATAATAATCTTGTGGACAGGGGCTTTGCGCTGGCGTCGCCACTTTAGAAAGCCTTTTCACTATGTAGAAAATCAATGAAGATTTGTTGGCATGAACTGATAATTCAGCGTTCGTGAATTGACATCTTCGTGGACATTTTTGAGAAACATATTGCCCGTTATTGGCCGAAAAACAAACCTGTTTACATTTTTTGTGCTCAAGCCAAAGCTGTGTCTAATGTTAAATTATTGCTTTCACGACACCTTGCGGGAAGGGAAATATTTTTGAAGTGAAGGAAGAAGCTTCCTTCATTTAGGCCGTAGCTTTATGTAATAGGAAAAAAAATGCTTTGCTGCCAGCCTGTGGCACCTACAGGCAATTACAAATCAGTTTTTCACCATTTGCAGGGTTAGGGACCAAGCAAAATACTGCCGATAAATGTATTCCATAACATATAAACCAACATCCTCAGTTCATTTTGTTCCCTTTTGCAATTCCTGTGCAAACCAAATCAAGTTTAAAGCCCTTTGGTAACATCAATTGACAGCCTTTGTCCGTTATTTATGAATCTGACCCGTTTCCTGCCATTAGTTGCTAAATACGCTTGTACTTGAGCGTGTAAATGCGATGTGCTTTGATTCCCGTTCAAGTAATACGCAATGCATAGAGCTAAATGATTCATGGCAACCTTTTACATAATTTATAATTAATCACAAGCCATTGGCTTGGAATTTATGAGTAGTGAAAACGCCTAGCCGCCATCGTGATATACTAATTCATATTTGAAGTTCCCGTTGCCCACTGGGCCGGGCGCCCGGGAGTAATGCAAGGCAACAACAGACGATCTGTGCATTGAAGTGGGGGAATGTCTGGACGCGATGGCCGCAATATGCATTTGCCCGAAGAACTTAACAGGAGGGAATCTTTTATCGGACTTGTCACATGTTGTGGCTAATCACTCGGAGCGCCGTTAAGATTAGCGCTAATGCGTTTCCACCCTCTCCGCTGCGGGGCATTTTCAGTCGACTCATTTTGCCGCGGTTGTCACAAACCGACGAGAATAAGAAACTGTGCGATTGATGGGAAAATTAGGCAGGCTCCCAGTAAGAAGGCGCTCTGTGGTTTAGACGAGGTCCCAAAACAGTCTTGTAAAACGTCAGCAGAAAGTAATTTCATCAATAGAGCTTTTCATTATGCCCGTTTAAACAATAGGCGGCGGGGTACTTCCTTTGACAGAAAGCGAGTCACTCCCACTGACCGAAACTAAAAAACGATTGAATCACAGCCGTGATTGTATATCGAGTACAACATCACTCCCTCTTGTGTGATATTGCTTAATTCCAGAGGTTTTTTTTGGGGCAAGTATTGGTACTTCTACTTAAGTACAGAGAGAGTACTTTTGCTACTTCTTCTGTTAAGATGGTTAAATTGTTATCAAAACATCAGCTGTGCAGTTTTGTAACTGGAACTCAGTGTCTGGTCCTTGACCGCCTTCACTGTCAGCCATTTTCAAAGTATTTCAGAGGATTGGCCTCATTTTTAGAGCTTTTTGACTGATCTTCCAAGACCCATGAATTATTACGTTCTGTGACAAAATAAGCAACCAAATACTCTTCTTTAACCAGGAAAGATTTGATTGTCGCAGTAATCAGCAGTAGACCTTGGGTTGGTTTCACCAAAAACACAAAAAGAGCAGAAGACGAGCTTTTTGGGAAAAAGAAGCATGTCAAGCAGAACAGTGACGTTAAAATGTTTTGCTTTTGCTACACATCAAACTATAGAACAACAAAATCAAGACTGAGAAAGGGCTTTTGATCTTAAAATATTAATTTATTTAGATATGTAACTCTGAAACGCGGCATGAGCGACGTGGCGTTCATCATTCACCACGTGAACTGCGTTATCTTTTCTCACAATTGCGAAATACCCTTTTGTACTACCTACTGTGACACATACTCTGTTTATAATATACATAGACGTACTCTGTTCTAATCTGACGTGCCAAAACTTGCCCGACTTCCAGCGTCTCTGTATTCCTGTCCTTTATAATAAATGTGACAGGCAGCGATTCACCATCTATTCGTTATCTTCTACTCCAAAGTTGTGCTGATCTCAAATCCAAAGCAATGCAATGCTGCCATCTATAGGGATCTGTTAGTCATTGCAAACCTGAATTTCACAGACAAACTTGGCGAGACCCTCCTGTACTCCTGGAGGTAAAAAAAATATTTTAGGAATATATACGTCAATGGCAGTAAATGATTGGATTCCAGTTGACGGACATTAACGTCCATGGCAGTGAGTGTGATCCGTTGCATTGTGACCAAAATATGGCTGCTCTTGTACATGAACAAAAACAAACCAAAACAAAACAAAAAACATGGCAGTTACTGTGACCTCAAGTTGACGCGCGAATGTTTTCAGAAGAAGCCCATGAGTCAAGCCTAACGAATTTTGTTTACGAGCCCAATGTATTCTTAGTTTGGACAGTTAATTCTCAGGCAAACGTCTGCTAACTCTCCCCGCCAGCACGCCGCTAACAAAGGGGCCCCTCTTCACTAATGGTCCCTGAGGCTTCGCCACTATCTATTGATCTGCTGTCACCCAATTTCTCCGTGACTTATGCCCCTTCTTAATTCCCATTACCGTGCACACTGAAGCCTTATCGCCGGCAAACAATGGGCTTGTTGTCACTGGGGGCAAGAAAAAATATGAGAGTGCGAGCGCAAACTCGTGAGTGCTCGCCGCTCCGTGACCTCCACGCTCCGTGCTAGGCTAATGCTAATCGCTTCCCGACGTGTCAGAAAATTGCATCTAAGCCTTTTTTTCTTTCCACCATAAAAAAATGCAAGCCATAAAAATGTCGCAGCGATGACTTGTCTCCGTCCCCGCCTGGGTTTCCTTTCAATTATGTTTCTCTTCTCTTTTTCTACAAGGAGTAATAAAGCCATAAATTGCGAATCCGGCACAAGGTACGGACATTTCGTCTCTGAACTGCAGTTGAAGGTGCCATAAACCACCCGCAAAGACGAAGATAAGGATTTACAGTTATTTAACATCATCCTGGTGACCTAAATCACTCAGTCAAGAGAATTTAACAGTGGCTGTCGCTTCTTTGTCCTTCAGCCAAGACTCTTTGTTTGCTTTAAAAGTGAAAATGTGGAAACAGTAGCTCCATATTTTGTATAAATAGCTACAGGATCACCATGCGAATGTTTGCTCCATCCTTAACCCTCCTGCCAGATTGCAGGTCACATTGACTCATTTGAAAAATCTGAGAAAACATTTTCAAAGTTAAGCTAAAACTCATTGTTTCCACAGAGTTTCAGAAGTAACTGCGAAAAAAAATCTCTGATTTCAAAAGGATTTTCTTAGATTATTTTAAAATGGGTCAATGTGAACCCCAGTATAGATGATGGAACAAACATTCAATTATTCATTCATTCGTCTTCCGTTCACCAGGGTCGCGGGCGTGCTGGAGCCTATCCCAGCTATCTTCGGGCGAGAGGCGGGGCAGACTCTGAACTGGTCGCCAGCCAATCGCAGGGCACATAGAAACAAACAACCCTTCGCACTCACATTCACACCAATGGGCAATTTAGGGTCTCCGATTAATGCATGTATTTGGGATGCGGGAGGAAACCCGAGTGCCCGGAGAAAAGCCACGCAGGCACGGGGAGAACATGCAAACTCCACACAAGTGGGGCCGGGATTTGAACCCCGGTCCTCAGAACTGTGTGGCAGACGCTCTAACCAGTCTCCACCAAGCCGCCCATTCAATTATTAGTATGATATATTCTTCTTTTGTGCAGTGGGTTACATCGACCCACGACAGGTTTGGCTGATATCCAATACTTTTTGCCAACTTTTTTTTTTTTGCTTGCTTTAAAACTGGAACTGTTAAATGCTAATAATCTG